>NW_022631012.1:8713003-8749844 GCF_010015895.1 Lontra canadensis | reverse complement strand
GAGGGGAGGTGGGGGGGTGAGCTGGGACAGAGACGGGAGGTGGGGGGTGAGCTGGGACAGAGAGGGGAGGTGGGGGGTGAGCTGGGACAGAGACGGGAGGTGGGGGGTGAACTGGGACGGAGATGGGAGGTGGGAGATGAGTTGACATGGCTGATGATAGCAAGTGTTCATACGTGGGCAGAAGGGAGTTGGGGCAACCACGACATTCATGCCCCAGAAGATGGTATTCATTTCAAGGACAGTGTGGGATTCAGACCTAGTGATACTTCCACGGCTTCCGGTGTTGCTGAAAACCCTCCTAGAAATGTACCTTCTTTTCAGCTTATTTATAATACGGAAATTTTGGAAACAGACTAAAGGGACAATGGGAGTGAACTGATAAGTGAAGAGCCATGTCACCAAGCAGTGGAAAGGCATAGAATCATTAAAAATGCAGCTGTCGTAAGCCATTTGCTGCTAATCTGTGCACTTTTCTGTGTTGTCATGTTTTACTTACTTTTAACGAATTACATTTTTAAATAATGCTGTGGAAAATTTAATAACAGGCAAATATTCTGGGTGTTATGTTAAGTTTCTAAGACGCAAATCAGGGAGTGGGTGGCTGGCTCAATCGATAGGGCATGTGACTCTTGATCTCAGGATCATGAGTTCGAGTCCCTTGTTGGGTGTAGAGATTACTTAAATAAATAAATAAATTTATTTATGTTATTATATTATGTAATATATAAATTATATATTATATTATATATAAATCTTATCTAATAAAAATTTTCTTTAAAAAATAATCAACCTGTATTATGTGCTTGAATCCACACCGTATTATATACTGTATTATATACCTGAATGGTGCCAAGAGAGCAGATCTTAAATGTTCTCGCCACAAAAAAGAAGTCGTAATTATGTAACGTGATGGAGGTTTTAGTTAAAGCTACGGTGGTCATCATTTTGCAGTATATAAATGTATCAAATCAATGTGTTGTACATGATATTATGTCAATTATATCTCAGTAAAGCTAGAAAAAATACACATCTGAATATGTCAGGGTATGGATTTTTCTTTCTTAACCCCACTTTTAATTTGTGCTATCATGTCACATTTTATGCATCCTTGTCAACCATGTTAAATTTTGGCTGGAAGAAAACAGAGAATAAATCAGGAAAATAATGTTTGCAATAGATGTCCCACTCCAAAATCTATATATGCCTGTGGAGAGGAAAGAGAGAGGGGAGAGCAAGATACTCAACAATCATAGACATTGGGACTACCTCTAGGTGAAGACTGCTAGTCATTTTTACTATATTTTATTTTATTTTTGCATTTTCTTCATTTTCTACTCTGAATGGATATTACTCCTTAAATCAGAAAATCGGTTAATTTTTTAAAGGAAATGAGTTTCTGCACTAGCCCTGCCATCCCGCCTCCCCCGCCCCCACACCCCCTTTCCAGCATACGTCTCATGGGCCAGGTGGGCCAGGCAGACCCTGGAAAACCAAATCAGAGACATCCTGGGATGTTCAAGCTGGCTGCAAAATGTACCCCTCGTTTCCGATAGCTTCCAGTGCCAGTGTTAGAGCAACTCCCTAATGAACCTGCCCCATCCCACGGAGGAGGTGACACTGAAAGCTATTACTAATCAATTAGATATTAACATAAATGGGTTTATGAGTGGAGTGTGATGGTTCTGTGCTGGGTCTGGAGTCAGGACGCTAAACAGACGTCCTCACTCTGTGGTTTACTAATGTACGATTTAGAGTCAGTGACTCAATGTCTCGATTTCTTCATCTGAAAAGTGGAGATGTCGTTATATTTCCCAAGATGGCAGAGAAATGGAATGTGACGGCCCTGTGTGACATTGCTGTTGATGCAGGTCAAAAATGGGCAAATACTGGCCATTTCTTGGGGTTCAACCTGTGCATGGAAAGTGCTCAGCACAGCGCCAGTGGGTGGCCAGGGCTCCCTCAACCTCAAGGCGATTTTATCCCCATTTCATAGATTAGGCTATAATGATGGAAAGAGGGGGAGCAGGAGGTGCAGGAAGTCATGGGGGCCTATGAGGGGTGCTAAGGAGGACCGAGTTGAGAAGCCTCAGAATAGTGCTAAAGTCTCCGGAAACAGCATTGCCAAAGGTTGGTCCCTGCCTCCCTTTTGTCATTTTAAAGCCACCTCCCAACATCCCCCCACCACACGCATACCCAGGACCCTCCTGACCTCACTAAAATCACTTTCATGAGGAGAATTTCTGCCCTACATCTAAGCCTTGCAGTATTCATCTCTTGACCTCAGAGAGCTGATGTTAGGATGGGAACCCCAATCCCTCCCTCCAGCGGCTCACCCTGGACACACTTGTAGGCAAGTGCTGGCCCCTGGACGGAAGGCACAGAGACTGTAATTTAAGCAGGCTGGCTGTGGTGCTTCGCTCGGTCCCAATTAACTCAGTTGCTCTAAGTTCCATGGCACTGGATACTGAGAGACCCATGTCCGAGGAGTGGGGAACCATGGGGGTTGGGGAGGAGAGTGGGCAGAGAAAAGAGAAAGCCACCACAAGTGAACTTGTCAGGGTCTTTCACAGGTGGGAAGGGAGGGGAGTAATGCGAAGTTGGGTATTTCCTTTAGATGTCAGATTCTGAGTTAACTTTCATCTCAAACAAAAGTTCTGCCCTGCTCCAGCCAGAGCTGCCAATGCCCCCATGCCTTTGATAAGGACTTTGAGTTTCCTCAATGCCATCTTTCAGACTCAGATGTGTGGGAGCACACAGCTGGTGGCTTGCGGGGTACATGAGAAGGGAGATGGGGAGGACAGGAGGAGAAGCGAAGGTGTTAGGGGCTCTTTTATCCTTGGGTTACTTACTCCAAGAATAACACCTACAATTCACATTAGAAAGATCTCTATGGCTTGTTCCATTTAATACTCCAAACAGCCTTGTATGTAAGAGTTTTAAGCAAACACAGCAGCTCAGAAAAGCCAAGGGTCATGCCCAAGTTCACACAGGAAATATGTGAGAGAGCCAGGACCCAACCCAACATCAAATATCCATTCTCTTTCCAACTGGGCACAAATATGAAGGTGAGTAATTGCTCTAGAATGGATATTCTCAAACCAGGGAGTCAGAAACCCAATTACATCAGAGAGTACAGACAAGTTATGACAAGGAATCTAATTCAGATGGGACATCCAGCCTGGTCCAAACACTTGGAAAGACAAAAGTATGACTGACTTACAGAATCATCCATTCATTCATCAGTCCAGTTGCCATCCCACTATTGTCAAGCACCTGTAGAAATTAAGATGATCAAGACAATTCATTGTATTTTTGCTTTCTAGTGTTGCTTGGTTGCTGCGGTAACAAGCAACCCCCAAATTTCAGTGGCTTACGACAACCAACATTTATTTCTTACTCGGACTACACGGAGGCTGCAGGTTGGTTGAGGCTGAGTTCTGCTGTGCTCTGTGTGTCTCCTCATTCTAGGAGTCAGGCTGCAGGAACAGCCCCCAACTGTAACGGGCTACAAGAGACCTGGCCGCAGTATGCAGTCACATCGGGCCCAACTGTGGAGTGCAAACACCCACAAGCCTCACAGGAGGCACAGAAGGGCAGGACTGGGCACCTGGGTGACTCAGTGGGTTAAAGCCTCTGCCTTCGGCTCAGGTCATGATCCCAGGGTCCTGGGATCGAGCCCCACATTGGGCTCTCTGCTCAGCAGGGAGCCTGCTTCCTCCTCTCTCTCTCTCTCTCTCTGCCTCTCCCCCAACTTGTGATCTCTGTCTGTCAAATAAATAAATAAAATCTTTTAAAAAATAAAATAAAATAATTTTTAAATAAAAAAAAGGGCAGGACTGTAGAAGCCTCTTATGAGGGGGAACGAATAATCACGAGCGTCAAGGCGACCTACCACTTTGTAGACTTTCTCAATCAGCAAATACTAGGAGAGCTACAGTAAGGAAGTCTTCAGAATCAAAATATTGGGAGAGTCCTGCTGAAGGAATAACTTGAAGTCCACTCCTAAAACCCCGATTTCCGCCTGCCCAAGATCCATCATCGGTAATCTGTTATGCGAGCCAGGGGGGACACCAAGGTCTCCAAGATGGAACTCAATATTTAGATATTGATCTGAAGGTTCTAAGATCAAACATCAGTTGTCTCCATTTGCATCTGACCTGAGGAGCCTCTGAAGCAGCTTCAGATGATGTGGGTCCGTGGGAAACATCATTCACTGGCCACCCAAACAGGATGGAGCCAGATGACTTCTATTGGTCAACTCTGGGCAAGCGTCTTATGGAAAATAGGCAGAATCTTGGGCAGTCAACTATCCAAGACACAGATCGTGCTGACCGTGTGCAATGAGACGAAAGAGTAACAGTGCTCGTCAGAGAGCTTGCATTTAAATACAATCAGCCTCCCAGCTGTGTATGATGAGCAACGCCAAGGCTCTGAGGTCCCATGACTTGACCAATGTTGTACACGCCAAATCAATGACTATAAAGGGATTAGAAATCGGGTGTCCTGACTCCTAACACTCTTCTCTACCCATATGCTTCCTTGATTAATGCACTTTCCTTTCAAGCTGCTCTGTTTTGTTTTGTGTTAGCTTTTCCTCCCTACAAAGCAACGTGGGGCCCACTCCTTGGTAAGAAAAGAGAAGTCGTAGGAAGACACAGTGTGCACTCAGAAAGCAGGTGTCAGCTGTCCATAACCCAGAAGCATCAAACAAGGGACAAGAATCCAGAATTTTTTTAATTATGTAAATGATGAAAGCCACCTTTTGCTACATCCTTTCCATCAGAACTCTTGGAGCATTAGTGGCTTTGATTAATGAGGCTATATCCAAGAATGATATTTATGTTACCCGATAAAGACACCATGGGGTTGTTCCGGGCTCAATTTTGGCAACTTGCTCAATATTCAAGCTGGGCTTTTTTTTTTTTTTTTTCCCTTCTATCTTATCGACCAGGTACAAAAGGATGTTGTTTAAATGAGAAAATCTCTTCCTTCGTGTACTGTTCTAAACTCAGTGGGTTCTCTTTGCAGCCAGGTGAGAAAAAGTTGCAATTTCAATGCAGAGAGCCCTTCTGAATGCCTGCGGCCTGGGAGGTATAATGAACAAGCTTCAGTCTTGGATCGGTTCCCAGACCCACAACGCGAGAACGCTGTGGTGTCTAAACAGAAGTCCCTGGCTTTCTTTCAGTCCCTCGTCTTATTAGGTTTGACGCTTCTTTATTATGTTTTGTTCTGCATCTCTAAATCCCCCTTCTGAAGCATAATGCTGCAAACATGGGGTCTGCACGCCCAAGAGCATTGTCCCTCAGTCGCCATGGTAACCCAAGCGCATCCACCAAGCACTCCTCCAAACGAAATAGCGAGCTCGGGCTGTGAGCTCGCACCTTGCACACCCCCCACCCCCAGGCAGTGAATATCCCCACGGGGGTTTCTGTTTATGAGCGGGGGTTGGCAAGAGCCGAAGGGGCCAGCGCAACTGTGTTTTATCGACTTTATTAAAATACCTGGGATACACATTCAATTTCTATTTATTGTTGTTTCACCTGTGCCGAGAGGGAAGTGCCGGCACTTGACAAATGGGCTGAAAGGCTGTCGAGTTTCACTCTGGAGTTGGTGGGGAACGGATGCCCAAATGTGGTTTCCTAAGAGCGTAATGAGACTTTGTACTTTTACCGCGCCTTTCATCAGTGACTCTCAAAGGCTCCCTCATTAGTCCCGGCAGCCCCCTGGGAAGGAGGTAGGTGGTGAGAGGGTCCCCCCCACACGGCAAGCCCAAGACAAGCAGAGGCCTCAAGCTAGTTGCCTAGACGTAAACAAGACACGGATCCACAAACAGACCACTGGAGCCCCTGTCTGACGGGGCCGCTCTAATCGTGTAATTACCCAGCAATCGTGCCCATCATTTGCATTTTTAATTCCACTCATTAAACTCACGGCTTCTGTTTAGGGAGACTTGTCTCCACACATCTCAACCGTCTGAATGCCTGTGGCTGGCCCTTTTGTGCAGTAACCAGGCATCCCCATAGAAGGGTTGAGGAAAACATTCGCTTGGGCCCTCCGCAGAACAGCCCACGAGCTACCAATGCCCAGCGGCTCAGGAAACGGTTGCCTCCATGGAAACACAAAGCAGTCTGTTCTGAAAGTCCCCATGTCCATGACCAAGAAGCCCTCAGTAGGCCTAAGTCACCTAAACCCTTCCTCCCCACCCCAAACTACACCACCACGCTGTTCAAAGTGGAGGGGGGGCGGCTTGGAAAGTCTCTAACTCCCAGAGGGGCCAACTTCAGATGAAGAAATCGAGCCCCGGGGAGATGTGTCAGTTAACTAGAGCCCCCACAGCGAGGCAGTGGCCAAGGGAAACCCAAGTGGTCCACCCCTGGTTCACCCTCCTTGCCTATGTTAACTGGACGATCCCAAGACACATTCACGTGGAAAGCTTCATCCCTGCTGCCCTTGAGTATTAGCCGCATGAGCTCCAGACTAACAAGGATTTTTTGTGTGTCACTCTGCAGTATCCCAGAAAAGAGAGAGCTTACGCATACCGGACTCTCCATAAATGTTTGTGGATGGTCAAACATCTACACTGATCCTACCCAATGTGGTTCCGTCTGAAGAACAAGGAGCAATGACTCAGAAAATTAATTTACGCCTCAGCCTTTGCATGTGTACGTTGAGGCACCATCTATGTCCCATCTGATTCGTGGGACCCTTGAGCATGCCATGCCCTCTGCCTCAATGTATTTCCCTCATGTAGGGCTCAGCCCAAAGGTTGCCTTCCTTGACCTGCGTGTGTACTGTTCATCTCCTTCATCCCAGTCACTCCTGTCCATTTTATCCTATTTTATGCCCTTTTTTGTTATTGTTGGTACGGCAGTTATGAATAGTTGAAAACTCGTTTTACAACTTTCTCCTCGGCTCTGATGTAATCTCCACAAGGTCAAGGATTCTTGTCTTGTTCACCACACTGTTCCCAGGACCTGGACCAGTGCCTGACACAGGGGGGCATGCTCAGTAAATGTTTGTTGAAGTAATAAGTATAGAACGAAAAAACAGTGAAAGAGAAAGTGCTAATGACCATAAACTCCAAAGTATTTGTTACAAACCTAAAAATGTTTAGTATTCTTTTTTTTTAAAGATTTATTTATTTAGAGAGAGAGAGAGAGAGATCACAAATAGGCAGAGAGGCAGGTGGGGGGGGTTGGGGGAAGCAGGGTCCCCACTGAGCAGAGAGCCCAATGCGGGGCTCGATCCCAGGACCCTGAGATCATGACCTGAGCTGAAGGTAGAGGCTCAACCCACTGAGCCACCAAGGCACCCAATGTTTAGTATTCTTGTGTTCCTTATATTTATCTACACGAGCAACAACTCAGAGTTTCATCAACCCTCTTAGGACTTGAGCAAATTTCCAGAGTTGCTATGTGTGTACAAGACACGTCCATGCAGCATATCATTATCTTCCTGGTTCCAAGTGATCCCACGGTTGGTGTTCTCACTACTTGCCTCAGCCTCTGGGGCCTCATTAATGTAATTATAGACCCAAGTCACTAGTTAGGTATATAATTGGATGGATGGGATTATCTCTGTAGAACTAGTCACTGAAAGGCAAAGTCAGAGTCGCCCAAGAAATCAGCGGGCCCAGCTGGTCCATTTTACAGATGGAGAGAGAAACCGAGGCTCTGGCAAGGTAAGGCACCTTCCCTAAGCCACCATAGGGCCAATGTGGGAAGATATCAGAGGACTTCAAAGGAACGAGCCTACCCTCTTATATAAGCGGAAGTTAAGTTCAAAGGATGTAAGTTAAAATGACTTTAAACACACTATCAAGGAGATTTCCTCCCCCTCCAAACTGTAAGAATCAGCCTGAAGGAAAACCATCCCCAAAGGGGACAAGTCACATAGTGTCATCCAAGAGGAACACAGGAGCAGAAGCAAACATTGCGTGTCCCTCGTACGCTCAGAGCCCTCCCCACTCTATCACACAGAACTACCCTGCCGTAGTCCTTCACTAATATTCTCTCTCTACTGTGAACAAACAAGCAAAAAAATAAAATAAAATAGAAGCAACACCGGGCCCATCAAAAGGGTACCATCAGTATTTCTTGGGTCTGGGAACAAAAATCCAACACACTACTCAGACAATTATGATATATGTGTCTTCTGTTAGAGGCATCCTCTGTAATTTCCCAAATGTCCCCTGGCCCAGTCACCTCAGCCCGCGGGCGAGGCCCATTCCCCGCAGGGAGCTGACACACATCTGGCTTTCTCTGCTCGGCTGGGTGTGTGAGCGCTGGAGCAACCTGCTCGCAGCCGCCTGCACGCACCCCTCTTCGCGGGAGGACCCCAGGAGCCGGCCCACGGCGGCTCCTGCAGCTGGGCTCTGCGTGGCTAGGAGGCAGCACAGCCGGTGGCCGAGAGCCCTTCCTTGGCTTCAGGCCAGGAGTCGGTGTGACTCCTTTACTGCTATCCATGGCCCATCTCTCTCAACCGAATGCCAGTCTGATGATTTTCTCAAAAATAGCTGCCCCTTTCCTAAATAGTCCTGACAGGTGCCATTTGCCTGTGCCTCCCTGGGTGGAGTCCGGGGGCGTCGCTACTCACCTTACGATCAGGGGGCTTTGCCACATGTGAATACGCTGGGCTAGACCTTCGGTTTACCATGGAACGGACAGCTTGGACACCTGCCCTGTGAATGTTTTGTCACGTTCCATTACCGGGCATTTTTGAAAACACAATGTTAGTCCTAAAAGACTGATTATTAATTCCCCTCTGGCATTCTGAGCACTCACAGTGTCTCCAAATCCAGTGGCTGTCACCCGTGACTTAGGTGATGTCGGCTGAACAGAGAGCTGTCCCCAGGCATGCGAACAGTTCTCTGTCGTCCTTATGGCTCCTGCTGCTACATCTGTAAGTCCCTCGAGGATGGGGACCACATCTTACGTGTCTTTCTGTTTCCCAAACCGAGAACAGTGCCGGGTGCACAGCGGGTGTTTCTCTGTGAAATGATATGTAGAGTCTCGTTTTTGTTTTCTCTTATTATGGTAAAATCTGCTGAGCCTAGAATGGACCAGCCCAACCATTTTAAAGTGTGTAATTCCGGGCATTAAGTACATGCACAGTGTTGTACTGTCACACTTTTCATTTGATTTTTTTTATGATTTTATTTGGCAGAGAGAGCACAAAGCAGGGGGAGCGGCAGGCAGAGGGAGAAGCAGTCTCCTTGCGGAGCAGGGAGCCTGATGCAGGACTCGATCCCAGGACTCTGGGATCAAGACCTGAGCCAAAGGAAGACATTTAACCAACTGAGCCACCCAAGCATCCCACACTTTTTAATTTTAAAATCTCTTCTTAATAAAATAACTTTAAATAGGGTAACAGCTTTTCGTAAAAAGTAATAAACAACAACAAAAAACATATGGGGCCTGTTTTAAAGGAAATCTAGGCAACAAGGTATGAATATCGTTTCCTACTAAACACAACTGTTATCGCTGCTTAGCTGTCCCGTGACCATCTCCCAGCACTGAGAACGCATTTGGGAAGCGGCTGTATTGAGCATTCTGCTAGACGCTGGGAATAAACAGACGGAAAGCCGTGGCTATTGCCTGAGAGGGGCTTAAAGGCCAGGAAAAGACAACGGCTTCTCTCTAATTCTCCACACCATCATGCAAACCTCACAAGGATGGGTATTTGTAGTTTTTTCCCTACTGTATCCTCCATACTGAAGTGTCTGGCATCACTGTAGGCACTTAACGAATATTTGTTGAATGAATAAATAATGAAAGTCTTTCTGGAGAAGTCGGGGAAAGCTTCAGAGAAGACATTAGAATGAACTTAGTCTTGAAGAAATTGTTTCTTGAAGAAAGTACAAACATCCCTAGTGGGAGAAGAGGGTCTGGTCTGCTCAGAATGCTGGGGGAGCAGGCAGGGGGTGTGACTGGATGCCACAGGGAAGAAGGACACGTAAGAAGAGACGGGGTCGTGGAGCTCCCTGTAGGCCATGTAGAGGAAACCGGGGTTTTCATTTTTATCTTGCAGGTGAAGAGCTTTGAGCGAAATGTTTGCATTTTGGAAAAGTCTCTGAAGAGTGTGCCATATTAGTGGCACTTACCAAAGCTCACCATTTGGATCCCTTCCCCATCGGGAGCCCTAAGTTATGTGACATTCCCAGAGGAGTTCATATTCCTGCCCTGTCAGCCCGGTCCCTGATGAGAGGCTCCCCTGGCCTTTCCAGCCCAGCCTGCCCACCAAAGTGCCTGCTCCCTGAACTGTGCGGGCAAAGAGAAACAATGAAGAGAGACCCGCACGAATCCACTTGGGGAGTTCGTCCCCATGGGATTACACTTTCAACCGGCTTTTAAGTTCTTCCCATCCATCCTGAGTTCGGGTTCTCCTGGAAGCAGATGCTGGGAGAAGGAAGGGATTATGGGGAAGGACGTCTGGAAGAACGAGTAAGCCAGTGGAGAACGTGACACACGCAATAAAGCTGGTGAGTGAGCTCCCATGGGAGGACTCTGGAGCTTGGCCTCACCACAGAGCTGTGGAGGCACATCCTGCGATTGTCCCTGGGGAGGCCAGGGAAGTTGGAATCTTTATCCACCAACTCCTAACCCTTTGGCTAAGAATGCCCCAGGGCCATTAAATTCTGGACACCCAGGGTCTGTCCTGTGCTGGGGCTGACAGAGCCTCCGATGGAGAAGCAAGGCAAGGTCATGCACAGTAAACAGCCTTCGGTGTGCACAGGCACTGCCTTTGTACCTACGGGTGAAAACGGAGATGGGCCAAGGAGCTAAGAGCCAGGTGTCAGCAGCATACCACCTGCCCCACTGGAGATGGGCTTCCCTTTCAAAACACCGCAGTAGAGACAACACTCTGTGTTCCCCATACCATCTCTCCTCAAGCCCACAGGAAGACCACATGTGCCCAGCTCCCTTGTCCCTAGGCCCTCATTCACGACTAAGCTGGGGAGGGGTTGCCTCTGGACTACGTTCTGCCCAATAGAATATAGAAAGAAGTGACCTGAGTCCCTTCCAGCCTGGTCCCTCCAAACATCCTGGGAGATCGTTTTGCCTTCTGCGACTACCTTGGAGGCCACATGTTTTACATGGCATATTGTGGCTTTGTGAAATTAGCATGGGTTAAATCCAGGGTGCCAGTCGGGGAGCTGCGGTTTGACCACAGATCGTAAGAGAAACTGAAATAGAGACGTTTATTATTCACAGTTCCTGAAGCAAGTACACAGCACACTTTGAGGGGCCACAAATGGAGATCAAGGCAGAGGGCAGACAGAACGAGAACAAGGGCATCTGGGGTACATTCCTTCATTAGGGTCCGCGGGTGGAGTGCTTTGGCATTCCCTGGCCAGACCCAGATTGGTCAACTCAAATCAAAAGAGTAGGGTTTTAGTAAGTGTGAGGCAGGCAGATGCTGGACCGCTGATCACAAGGACTGTTGAGGAATTCACAACAGAAACTTACATGCGTTTGTGACCCTTGGGCCACTATCTAGGGCATGTGCTAGCAGGAGGGGCCAATGGCAGGTTAAGGTTCCTGCAGGTCACTTGGCCAAATGAAACAGATGGGAAGGCAGCAATACCAGGGAGTAGCTTAGCTAAACTTAGCTCAACTCTCGACATGGTAGGAACGCAAGCTAGGAAGAGTGTTTATCCCTGAGTCCCCGCATGGAGGGGCCTACCAAGGAAAGCCACTCAAATCACACCAGATTGAGAAATGAACAGTTGAACGAAATCACTTGGGTTGGGAAATGTATTTGTTACTGCCGTAGAGCCTAGCCCAGCCTGACCGACGCAGGGTACATCTGGACTCCACGGAGCATCTCCGCAGGCCTTAGCAACATGCCCCTTTCCCCCTCCTTCCTTCAGAACTTGAAAAGAATAGTTTAATGCACTTTTAGGACTTGAAACAATATGCTTAAGTCTCAAGGAACAAATATGCTTAGCTGAGTAATATTCTCACAGTCTGCAACGAACCTATGAAGTCCAGCTGGTAAAATGGGTTTGATAGCATCTCTCAAGGCCCCCTGCCCACTGGTAGACATCAGTCTTAGCAGCAAGGTTCCGCCTCCCACCCCCTCCATTTAACTGATCTAGAGAAACTACCAATTACTACTCAACAGCCCTGCGTGGAGAAGCCCTCGGGGTCAGAGGATGACATCCTGGAGGGCCATTTGCAATGATTGTGTAATTAATATTATCATGATGTATAACTGCATATAATGGTTTTCAGAGATGGGGACCTTTTCTTCCTTGGCTCTCCTTGAGAGCGGTCGTGGGGGGGGGGGGTTCCTTGCTCTACCTGTTCGACATTCAGGAGCATCCTTCGGCAACCTGGTTTATAAGTTTCACTGCACATCTTGAAGCCCTGTCTTGAAAACCCACAGGTCCTGGAAAGTTTTGAACTGGGTCGCCCGGTTCTACATCACCTTCACAGTCTTTCGGGGCATCGGTCCCCCCAAATGCTTGATTGTGACCATTGACTCCTCCCAAAGTCCACACCTATTTATTGACTGAGAAAGACATAACTGACCAAAGCTTCACCCAGCTCAATATTTGCTTAAGAGACAATACATCTCAACACGGGCCAGAACTGAAAGTCGATGGCTATGTATTGTTACCTACTTTCTTTTGGCAAGAGCAATCAATTGGGTATGGATTTTGAAATAATTTCATTTTGATTGGAGTGCGGGGCTAGTCTGACCGTGCAGGCAGAAAATGAAAGGGGGGGATGTATGATAGGAACAGCTGCTCCTTGTAGTCCCACAGTTAAACGGAGTGCTGTGAGCAGCACTTAAAAAAGAAAAAAGACCCTGTCATCTATCAGGCTTCCAGAAGGGCTGCTTTATGTGAGATGATGTCATCATAATGGCAGAGTGTGTTAAGCCCTCCGTGAATCCCCACCGGGTATTTGTCCTGCATGAGAATCAATTACAGAAAAGATAAATGGTACATTAGAAGTGTCTTTTGGCATATATTTCACTTCTGATATATGTTGTTCTGCTGAGCAACAAACGATTTAGATAAACCTCAAGGTCATGTTTGGACCAGAGAGATGTTTTTCATTAGCCAGAGAGTGACCATCCTGATAACAGAAAAAGCAGCTTGTGGAAAACTGTAGAACACCCACCTCCCCAGGGGCGGCCCCAGCAGCCTCCCTGGGCCGCCCGGATGGCGCTGGATGCCTGGGTGCTCACGGAAAGCCACATCAGCTCCCAGCCCGAGTGTGCTATCGTCTCTCAACTAGAGCCCCTCTGAGGCCAGCAGGTGGCCATTGCTGTGACCTGTGGCCACACTTGGAGGAGAGACCCTGGACGGTGTATCCTCCCAGCCGGACTGCTTGTCAATCACAGATCTGAAAACTAGCTGTGTTGTGACTTGTTTCCCCCAAGACAGCCTATGGCCCGTGTTAGCACCGTTGATTCCCTATCATTGGCCAAGCCTCTTGTTTTTCCTGAGGCTTCTTCACAATTCCGCATAGGAGGAGGGAGAGTGTGTTCATGCCTCCTTTGGGTCCATTTCCTTGTCATGAGATCTCAGATCCATTGCCCTGGGACATTTGTACTTCCTGTCCTACCCTCCAGGTGCCAGCCAAGGTGGGCTGCTGCACTGTTGCCCTAGGTCACTCGGCCCAGTGGCTACGGTGGGCCCCACCTGAGGGTCCCGTCCTCCCAGACTTCGCTGCAACCTCAAAGGCCTGTGAACGCCACCCTGCTCTGTGTCTTTGTTCCAAGTTCTTAAGTGTTACTAGGACACTCAGCTGCTTTCCTTGTAAAAGGTTGCCCTCCATATTTTCATAAAGAAAAATTTAAGTATTTTCCCAGGGTCTTACACTACTCCGACCCCTCCATCTCGGGTGCCTTTTCCATTCTTCCCCAGCCCACTCTAGTTACAGACAGCCCATACTGGAATCCGCTGGTTATCTTTTGCATCTCAGCGGTCTTCAACAGTAAGCACTAGGAGACACCATTTCCATCTTGTTCGCCAGCTTACTGCTAATTATAAGCCCGGATCGTGGCACACAATAAACACTCAACAAAGATTTTTGAAATAAGTGAAAAAGTCTTAGGAACAGCAAATGTCTGTGCCCGTAGTTTTCTACCAGGGTCTGTTACAGTAGGACCAAGAACTTCAGAGGTTAACCTCTCTGTTTTCCTCCTTCCTCAGAGTATGAGCAGCAGAGGCTTAGGAAAACGTAGGGACCAGGTAAGGCCCAGCGCTGCAGGCCTGTTCACTGTCTCAGGAGCAAATGGGCTGTCAGTGTGTATGAACCAAATGGAAGGGAACAGACCAGAAGGGTCACTCGCTGGTTCCGAGACAATGAGCACCGCTTTCTGGCTTGTGAGTTTTTTCCCTTCTTTCCACAGAGAATGTGGACCTGGTCAGAGAGAACAGCGAGTTCATCAAGAAGGGGAAACGGGGGGCGCCTGGGTGGCTCAGTGGGTTAAGCCGCTGCCTTCGGCTCAGGTCATGATCTCAGGGTCCTGGAATCGAGTCCCGCATCGGGCTCTCTGGTCAGCAGGGAGCCTGCTTCCCTCTCTCTCTCTCTCTCTCTCTCTGCCTGCCTCTCTGCCTACTTGTGATCTCTCTCTGTCAAATAAATAAATAAAATCTTTAAAAAAAAAAAAAAAGAAGGGGAAACGGTCGCAAACCACAGGCACACTGGCCTGTGTGAGTTCCCTCTCTGTCCCCACAAAGCTGCCTTGGAGGTCCCCTCTCTGATCCTCGCCTTCCACCATGTGTAAGCAGATGATCTTATAAGCTAAGGTTGGGATATTTTTAATAGCCTGACTGAGTATAACTGACATAAAATATCGCACGTGTTTGAAGTGTGCGATTTTGGTGAACAGGTACATTTCTTCGTCCACAAACCCTCACCACAATCAAGACAGTGAACATACTCATTAGCTCCCAAAGTTGCCCCACTTCCCTATGTTAGCCCCCCCTTTCTCCCAGCCCATTCCTCAGGCAACCACTGAACACATTTTCTAAAGTTTTATATGAATGGAATGGTACAAATGGTCCCTTGTTCATGGACTCCTTTCACCCAGTGTCATAATTTTGAGCTCTATCCACGTTGTTGCATGTAGTCATACTTTGTTAAAGGACCCCCCCCCCCAGGCCCTGAGGTTTTAAATTCTTATCTTGAGGGGCACCTGGGTGGCTCAGTGGGTTAAAGCCTCTACCTTTAGCTCAGGTCATGGTCTCAGGGTACTGGGATCGAGCCCCATGTCGGGCTCTCTGCTCAGCGGGGAGCCTGCTTCCTCCTCCCTCTCTGCCTGCTTCTCTGCCTACTTGTGATCTCCGTCTGTCAAATGAATAAATAAAATCCTTAAAAAATAATAAATTCTTATCTTGAAAGTTTGAGGGCATCCTAAAAATTGGAAACAATCGGGTTCTTACAATATATCATAACACAGACTGTCCAGATTTGTTCTATAATTAGCAATCCTGATATCAACAGGAAACCCACCATAAGGAAAGATTTAGAACCGGGAAGGAACAAATCCCAAGTGTAGGTAAACAGCTAAGAGAACAGAGAGAAGGAGCTGGAAATATCTCTTGAGTTTCCTTCTGCCTCCAGCTCTCACCCCCACTGTGCTTCCCCAAGACCCACTGTCACCAATTTAATCTTCATCTGTCACTGCAAGTACTCGCTTTGCTCTTCTTCAGAATATCTCACCTCCACCATAAATAAAACCTTTTTTTTATCACCTACATTCATCTGAGTAAGAAAGAGTGAAATTACCTCCCACTCAAACATCTCACTGGAAACCCTGCTGATGCTGTGTTTAGAATTTTGAATCCACGGTGACTTGAGACGAATGTTTCCTTTTCAGGATTCCCACCTGAGAGTCCCAAAGCCTGGCTTCATCTGCCTTCCCCACCTCATCTCTGAGAACTCAACCCCACCAGGCGACACTACCCATTGGTTATAAAACAAGCTAATTTCCATATGTTATCCAGGTAGCCCAGGACCCATGCCTCTCCAGGTGGGAGGCTTCTTATGTGTCTTACTCTCTGTAATGCAAGGACTCTACAGACATTCCGCCCTTTGCTAAAAGAGCTGAGCTCCCGGGGCCAGCACCGTGTCAGCTCGTAGGCTGCTGCTTTTCCAGAGTCAATCCTTTCAGCCCAGGATAGCTGACTCTCATGCCCCAGTTGCTTCTTTGAAACCCTTAAATGTGTCATGCCTTCCCTCCCTGACTTCTACGTGTGCAAATGCCTAAATCCCAGAAGGTCGACTGTGGTGAGAAGTCCAACCCACAGCTAGCCGAGTGAGAGACACTGGGTTTGCTATTTTCTTTGTAAAAAGTCCATTTATCCTCCATGTGTTTTTCCAGAACTCCTAGCATGAAGCTTACCTAGTGAATGGGCAGACTTTCATGCATTAAGCAGCACAGATTCCAAAGCTATGGCTGAAGCCAGGGCCAAATGATTCCCTGGCAGATAAGGAAGGCGCCACTCCAATGACTGTAAACCTGGCCACAAATTGCCAGGCCCAAAGACATCCTTTATCCAGCCTGGTGGGAAGTGTCTGGCCATTCCTTTGCCCAACAGTGCACAAGGGGAAGACTCTGTTTCCCTCCCACTCTACAAGGAACCTGTGCCAAGAATTTGCTCATGCTTCCAGCAAGAGGTTAAATTACTTGGGACTTCATTGGTCATGCTTTGCTGTGTAGAGCTACACATATTCTGAGTCTTCAAAGACCCTTCCCTACCAGGTCCTGACCTGTCTTACCTGCCTGACTTCCTCTGTCCCTCGAATCCTCCTTCCGGACCATGACCACGTCCTGGCCTTCTCATCACTCGGCCCTCTTTTCCACAGTTTCTCCTTTACCTAGATGGTCTCGAAGGGCCCATCTCACCCATCTTTGCCTATTGAAAACCTGCCCATCCTCCAAGTCCAGACCTAAAAGCCCCCTTGTCCTTTATGCTTCCATTCATCGCTCAACCAAAAGTGATGTCTTTCCCCCTTTTCTTTCCTTAAAGTGCTTAGTTCATTCTGTAAATATGGTAGATGTCCGATTCTGGTTGTAGCTCGAGCAATCCAGAGGGCCATCGAGCCATCACCATGTATCTGACATCAGAGAGAACTTAGGGACAGACTCTGCTTCCACATGGGTCAGATCAGTGCACTTAATCCTCAAAGAACTAAGTCCCAAAGAAGTTATTCAACTTTTCTAAGATTGCAGAGCTCGTAAGTCATAGATTTGAACCTAAGTTAGCAAGATCTTTGCATTTAACCAAGGTGCTAGAAGGTAAGCTCCTAAGGAGAACAGCTCTCCAGTCCTCGCAGCCTGCCCCGCCTACAGTCACTCACAACACACACACACACACACACACACACAGTTCTTGTAAAGATTTCTTTTTTATATTAGTATTTGTGTTCATATTCATTTTCACACCTACCGAGGTAGAGCTAGGTCTCACACAAATGTTACAAATGAGTAGAACACACTCCTGTGGCTACAGGAGGAAATCACCACAAGTCAGTGGCTCCCAACAGCTGAAATTTCTTCTTTCACAGTCTGGAGGCCAGCCGTCCGAAGTTGTTGTCACTAGACCAAAATTAAGGTGTTGGCCGCTCCCCCTAGAGGCTCTGGGAGAGAATCCATTCTTTGCCTCTTCGAGCTGGAGAGCCGGTGTCTGCCCACTTCGCTTGGTTGGTGAGCACCTCACTCCCCTCTCTGCCTTCACTCTACCTTCTCCAGGTTTGTCGGCCTCTCTCATCAGGACATTGGTGATGACATTTAGGGCCCACCCAGATAATCCAGGATAATGTCCCCAGGTCAACCTCCTTCACTTAGTCACATCTGCCAAGACCCTTTGGCCAAAGAAGGTGGCACATTCCGGGGACTAGAACCTGCCCTTCCTGGGCCATTGTCCAGCCAACTCCAAGAACCAACCTTGACTCTTCTTCCTAAGACACAGGCATCCACTGGCAGCTGATTTTACAAATTAACACGTTTTAAACAGTGAGGTAAGGCTCTGTAGGAAGCACCTCCACAGTCCCTGACAAAGCTGCATGAAAAATGACCAGAATGTCACAGAAGACTTCTTTGAGAAGCTGGTTTCAAACATGGAGAGTATATTCTTCAATAGAAAGAAGAAACAGAGCTTATTCCCCTCCACAAACATATTGTAGGTCACATTTTTGTGGCTGACTCAACAAAATGCTGTCCATAAACTACAATTTTGTGCAACACAAACTGTTTCAGAAACACTCCTGCTACCAAGATGAGAAGGAGAGGCAGCTCGTTCCTTACCCTGGTGTCTCAGAAAATTCCTCCCCACATATCTCGAGGTGGCCTGTGCTAACGGCAGAGTGTCCGCCAACCTCCAGCGACCAGCCAGCGAGCCCTCTGTCAGGGGCCCAGGGACTCTCAGAGCACAGAGCAGAAACACTTTGAGGTTCTGTGTGAGAAACCCCAGACAGCTGTTGTCAGAGGAAGTTACATAAGCATGTGAACAAGGGCCAATGTGAAATCGCATGCTTAGGTCGAGCCCACCGGCTCTGACAACCTGGATGCGTGAGTCTTCGCTAACAATCCTCCGTTTGGGAAACAGCCTCGCTAGACGATGCTCAGATGTGCAGAATGCCCAGTAGGCCTTTGGTCAATATGATTTTATGGTTTGTTTAAAAATGGTTAAATAGCTATTAAGCTTCCCTCTCTCTGGCCTGCCTCCCTGCCTGCGTCTAAGTCAGGCACGCATTTGCTCTCCGTCTAAATCTCCAAGACACATAAACACACACACTCTCTGTAGCTTGATTGCTCCATTATGGGGAGGAAACATCATGGTTTTTCCACCCCTGTAGAAGGTTAAGAGTGCAGTCCCAACCATGCGCGTGAGCTCCCCAGCTTCAGGGACAGGCTTGGTAGCTGATAAGCCACAAGAGCTTTCTCTGCCCTGAGGCACAGCCAAGGGTGGGGGTTTTGGTGGTGGGCAGGCGGGGCGCGGGGTGGGGGTGGTGGTGGTTTCTGATCCATTCTCTGTTTCAAACAGCTCAATAAAATTGATATAATTAGATACCTTTCTTTTCCTGGTGATAGCTCAACCTACCCTGTTTTATTTCTGCTCGGTTGGCGCTAACCAGCCAGCCAGGTTGTTAACCACGTTGATGACTCACAGTCCAGAAAGCCTAAATAAAGGCAGCCAGAGAGCCCGCCGCGAGCGCTCCCCCAGGACCCTCTGGGTCAGGCAGGAAGTCCCCTCCAGAAGCGGATTTCGGAGGCTGCCAGTTGGATGGCCATTTTGATCAGGAGCCAAGCCCAGTTTCTCTTCCAATGTCACACTTGGGGGAGGCTCAGCAGCCGTGAAACCTCTCCTGGGACTCTGTCATCCAACTGTTACACAGAACATGGATTTGCCTGACAAGCCCCAAATAGCACAGGCTTTTTTCCCCAAATCCTTTATCTATGCATCCCAAGAAGGTTTCGGTGAGGATAGAGCTATATTTTATACCATTCGGCATGTTGGCAGTTCTCTCCTACCCTAACATGTGATTTAGAATAACAGTATGTAAGAACCTGGGAGTTAATACAATAACGAAATCCATTCCTAACACGAACAAGGGAAAATGGAGATGAACACAGTCCACGCTATGGAAACTCACAAATTCGGGGATGCCAAAGGTTTACCTTTTGATTCACAAAACAAATCCTTATCAGCTAAACAGATCATAAGAACAAAGGTGATGTTCTCTGCAGTTTAAAAATATGACCTAAAATTCAGAATTGTATTCATTAACATTAATTTCTTCATTCGCTGCAACTGGAGGAAACAGAGGGTTTCATCCATCCCTTGGAGAACACAAAACCATTCAGTCCCATCTTGATCACATCTGTTCACCATGGAAATAAAGGAGGCTTCCATTTCACCAAGAGTGGAAGATGGCAGGGCTAAGCTTGCCACATTATTCCTTCAGGGATTCCCAGGAAAGAAGAGAAGGGAGAGAGGGATGGAAAAGCAACAGAAGGAGCCGGATGAAAGAAAAAATCCAAAGTCTCCAGGACGCTACTGACATAAACACATGAGAATTCTTCTTATCCTATGTTTTTGCCCATATCCACAGAGAAAACACCCTTTTAAGGCTAGAACAAAGACCTTGTCTTCTAAACACCATTTGGCGTATCAAGGAAATGCCAAAAAGGAAGGTCTGCCTCCCACAACAGACAACACACACACACACACACACACACACACACACACCCCTCCCCCATGATGGTCACTTGGGTGGCTCAGTCAGTTAAACATCTACCCTCAGCTCAGGTCATGATCCCAAGGTGCTGGGATCAAGTCCCACATCGGGCTCTGTGCTCCATGGGGAGCCTGCATTTCCCTCTGCCTCTCTCTCTATCTCTCATGAATAAATAAATCAAATCTTAAAAAAACAAAATCTTCCCCATGGTGCATCAGGTCACCTCTGTGTGTTGAGAATGCCTTTTTCCCACACACTCCTCCTTGGAGAGGTCCTATGGCAAATCCCTTGCTCATTAGCACGGGTAATACTTGCAAATTCTTCAACAAAGGAAAAATCAAGATTTAAGGATGCAAAGGGAACTAAGGGCAACAGAAATGGAGGTCAGGAGTGGGGTCCCTGCTGGTCTGTATGGAGCTTCTACCCAGGTGCTAGGGCCACAGTCCAGTGAGCTACACGGGGAGACCAGAAGGCCCTTTTGAGGAATGGGGAGAGTACGACTTCCTCTTGGCAAACTCAGAGCCACAGCAGCACGTGCAACTTGGCCACCAGCTCCTCTCTTCTCCTCTGCCACGCCCCCTTGTGGGGTACGCAAGCTGCACAGCCACAGACAGGCAGGGGCTCTGGCGAGAAGATGAAACCTCAATTTCACAGTTTGACGTAGAGCCTGACCCTGAAGAAGAACTTTCGTCAAGAGACAAAAGAGAAAAAGACCTTTGGGCCATTTTTATTATTACTTGAATTCATGCTCCCAGATATTACTCTAAGTACTCCCACGTGTCTTCCGTCCTCTAATGGCTGAGACACTGGTGTGTGGAGTCACTAGAACTGTCTCAGAATGTTCTCTACACCTTTTCTGTCTCTGTACCCGGAATCTACCATTTTCTCCATCCCTATCCCTCCCATTGTTCACCTGTTCTCCTGGCATAAATAAGAAATAAGATGATGGATAGGTTTGTGGCATTTGTGTTGCTGAACTACCGTTCAAGAAACAATTCATGAGCCTAGACCATTCTAGACCTAGAGCATACTCTCTGCCTACATCTTCAAAATCCTGGCAATCCTAGGAAGTCTAGCCTCGTGTATAAATCTTTATACCTACTTCCATGCAAGGAAGGCAGAATCAAATATGTGTACCTCTCTTGCCTAGGGATCTACAGGAAGAAAGTGGAAGGGCTGGGAATGGAAAACAGGAGCCCCAGGGTTCATGAACTCCATGCCCTCACAAGATCCCAGAGAGGGTTCAATGGATTCACACTTCATGGCCAAAAGGATAAGCCGGGAGGACAAACACCAGCAGCTTATGGGGTTGCCTTGTTAAACATGATAACTACGGACTCGGAGAAGGAAAAAGAAGTATCTTTTACTTCTTCCATTACTAGTAGGGGCTACATCCTAAGTATTTTCTGTCGATCAAAGTAATGGAATTTAACCTTAAATCATTATTGCTGTGCTTAGAAATATTGTTCATATACAAGAAATATTTGCAAAATTCTTGTAGGTTTAAAGAAGTTTCTCTCAACTCGGCTAAATTACTAAATGAAGAGGCAGATCATGGGAATGGCCAATGTATTTCCCCTCTAAGTCATGGTCTATATTTGATTATCCTCTTGCATGTCATTAAATTCATACCTCAAATTTTTATCATATTCTTTAAATAGTTGTAAAGGATACATTTTCCAGTCTATTAGATGCATACTTTAAAAATGTTTTCATTGGGCGCCTGGGTGGCTCAGTGGGTTAAGCATCTGCCTTTGGCTCAGGTCATGATCTCAGGGTCCTGGGATCAAGTCCTGAATCAGACTCTTTGCTTGGCAGGGAGCCTGCTTCCTCCTCTCTCTCTGCCTGCCTCTCTGCCTACTTGTGATCTCTCTGTCTGTCAAATAAATTTTTTAAAAAATGTTTTCATTGTAATCTTAGAGCTAAGAGTTTAAGTCCAGTTTGTGGAAAATGTCTCTCACCTCCCCTGTTCAGAAAAAACTAAATCTTACTGTCAAACCAGTTATCAAGTCAAACTCATGGTAAGTCAGAAAATGTTGGTTTTACCTTGTTAACCCAAATAAATGTATTAATCCAGGATCCCATGACTACTTTCTTTGTTCCGGATTCTAATTCCAAAATGGATGCGTGGATGGGTGGGTTACTAGATGAGAGCCCTGCCATGAGTTTACCACCTGCATGAAATAAGGTGTTCTCTCCCGCAATATTTCTTTGTTTTTTTTTTTAATTATGACAAACAGTACATTACATAAAATGTACCATCGTAATCATTCTTAAGTGTAAAGTTGTATGGTGTTAACCACACTGTTAAACAACCCATCTCTAGAAGTTTTTCATCTCGCAAAACTGAAACTCTATAACCACCGAACAACTTCTCCCTGTTTCCCCTCCCCCCGGCCTCTGACAACCATTCTTCTGCCGTTTCTGTACGTCTGACTACTTCAGGTCCCTCATGTAAGTGGAATCATGCAGTATTTGCCTATCTGTGGCTGGCTTATCTCACTTAGCATAACGTCCTCAAGGTTCATCCATGTTGTAGCCTGTGACAGGATTTCCTTCGTTTTTAAGACTGAATAATATCCTATTCTATGGGTTTACCACATTTTCTTTATCCATGCATCCACTGAAGAACATTCGAGTTCCTTCCACCTCTCAGCAGTCGTAAATAATGCTGCAGTGAACGTGGGTGTGCAAATATTCCTTCAATATTTCTTAAGAAGGTTCTTTTTGCATTGGTCTCACGAGAGCCTGGGCTCAACAGCACCACGTTACTAAATTTTCCCTTTTAAGAGTGGTCCTGGGGGTATTCTATCCCCAGAGAAAATATACCATCGTAAAATCCAAGATTGGTGAGAGGATTTCTTTTCTTTTGTAATGTGGGGAAAAGGTGATTAGAAAGAGAAAGTCAAGAACCTGGCCGAGCACAGATATCGTAGAGCTGGGTTAGCACGGAGGATGTACGGAACTTGGTTTTCAGGAAATCGAGGAGCTTACAGCTATCCGCGCCCCCTGTAAAGTTTCCACAGACTCCCAGAGGCATACATATTCCAGCTAGAAGACAGCTAATGACCTCGCACAGTCCCTGGGACCCAGTACAAACCCCGCAAATGTTAGATTTCAGTACTGTCTGGCCCCAGAGAATGCATTGCTACAAATATACCTAACCCTCATTCCATTCCTACCCCCACCACCAAAACAAAAAAACAAACAAAAAAAAAACCTAGATAAAAAGACTAGAATGTGACCAGGTAACAGGTGCAGTGAAAAATTAAAATATACTGAGCTGAAGGATAGAAATGTATTTTAACCCCCCAGCAGGGAAGGTGTTCATTCCCTGCTCCTTGCATGCCTTATTAATGATGCTGACTGTTTAATCACATCCCCTGGTGGTGGGGGAAACATCTTGTTCCCATTCATTAGGTCACAATAACTTTTTTGTTCATCCAAAGTGCTTAGGATAAGGTTCAGTGCTTAATGTCACTGACAGCACTTCTAATTGAAATCCCATCTGAAGCCTTGCACCTACATAATGGAGACCAGCCAAATAATTGCATGCCTTTCAGAATGTCTTCTTCCTGCTCCTGTGCAAAGCTCTTGTACCTAATTCAACGGCAAGCCCATTTTCTGAAGTGTTTAGACTACTCAGCCATTGAGGGCCACTGTGACCCAAGATTTGTATGCAAAAAGAAATGTTTGTTGAATGAATGCGCACGGGCGTGCACGAATGAATGGACAAGGGAACAAATGAATCAAGATCATAAGGCCACAAAGGATTTGATTTGATTCACTGGTGCCAAACAAAATCAGGAGAACACTCCTCCTATGTTTCAATCCTTCTTGCTAAGCACAGCCTTGACTCAGTTGACACTAATGAAGTCCTCAGCCATAGCTAATGAACTGTTCAATAAAACTAACCAACCTTACATCCTGACCCCAGAAAAGGTCAGATGAGTCAATGACCCAACTCCAAAGCCGGCTAGCGAAGTCCTGAGAGCTTTCCTTCAGATGTCTCTCAGTGGGATGGCCCTTCACACAGAGCCCCTGCTTCAGGCTCGGCAATCGGTTGGATCCATTGTTCTCCAACCGCCAGGATGGACGCACACATCCATTCTCCACACCACAGGCTTCATGCCACCCCTGGGGAGTCTGATCTACCGAGCCTTCTCTGAGGGACCTTCCACTCCGCCAGGTCCTTCTCTTGGCTCAAGGAAACAGCCCCAAACTCCACACTTTGACCTTCTGGCAACTCAGTGATTTGCTGATTCTGACAATTAATCTCATCCTTGAAAATAAAGAGGTAGTGAGCACATGTCAATGAGAAATAAAGCTGGCAAAACTTTCTGAACATGGTGGAGAACCCCTGTTCTCTCAGAAAGGTTTTGCCTCTGCCCCCTCTGTCCCTGGGTGTGAAAGTGCATCTTTTACTCCCCTAAGCTTGGAATACAACACAGGCAAGCAATTCACTCTTCAATCAACCAACTTTCAACAAACTCCGAAATGTTGACTGTGTCTGGAGGTTGCACGAGTTCAGTTGTTTTTCAGCACTTTGGCCTGTCATAAAAACATTCTCTCAAATCCCGGTATTTTTCCTACACTGGCATAATAACTTCAAAACGTATTATTGCTGAGAAACCGTGCTCTCCCTGCCAACAAGTCCCTGGAGGGAAAGCTCTAGCAGAAGAAAAGAAGTTTTTACAATCATTTCATGAGAGAAAGTCGCTCGTCCACTGGACCTAATCAAGTTTTCCGAGACGTGGGCCACAGCTGACACCCAGAGCTGCACTCTCTGTGTTCATGCTTTTTTTTTTTTTCTTTTCCTTTCCTTTAAAAAGAAATGGCACAAACCTATGCTTTTTCTTCCACAGCAAAGCATAATGGGCAAAACGAGCGACTACCATTGTGAGAGTGCTAATAGAGATTCTAGCCGGCAAGTAAAAGACTTACCAGGACCAGAGGACTAATTAACAGGTCAGCCAGTAATGCACTAACGCAGGAGGAAATGTGTATTTAAAAACCAGGGCTGAATGTGGATGGCGGGCTGCTGCTGACTTACAGATGCTCTTATGGCCCCGTGAAAGAGCATTAGCATGGGGCGGGGAAGGGGGGTGACCTCAGTCCCAGCCCCCATTAATGCGTCCCTGTCTCCTCCATAAATCAAGGGATGTGTATGCAAGTGAAGCCCTTTCTGGAAGCCTGTGTTTGGAAACAGGGATCTGCCTCTTGAAGGTTTGATGAACACTTCAATGAGCGTCTCTGCCACTTGGTGGCTTCATCTCAGAGACGCAGGAGATGATGGGCTTGGCTTCCCAGAGCTCAGGCTCCAAGGAAAGCGACCCAGTGTCCACTTTCTCTGCGTGTTTGTAACTCTTGCGTGGAAGATTGAATCTGTGGCATGTTCGTCCACTCGTCTGGCTTCCCTTCAAACAGACACTTCTGTGAGCTGGCAGGCTTGCCCACTGGCTATCAGTGTTCTTAATGGGGATCCAGGGAAACCTCTAGGATCTTCCAGTGCCTTCGAAATTAACAAAGGAATATTACCAATGGGCTTGTTTAGTGCTATGTATTTCATTAAAACTCAAAACATCTGAGTACCCCCCATTTTTCCATGCAAGTGATTAGGGCTTTACAGTGACTGCATGTGTAAGTAACTGGTGTTAACATTCTCAGTGATGGCCCTGAGAAAACGGTGAGCTCACGGAAGTGTTTGTGTGTGTGTATGTGCGTGTGTATTAGTTTATTTTTACCACTGTAACGAATCGCCACAAAGGTAGTGCTTCGAAACATGTGGTTTTATTATCTCACAGTTATGGAGGTCAGAAGACTAGAATGGGTCTCCCTGGCCTAAAAGGGAGGTGACACGATGGCTGCACTACATTCTGGAGGCTTTCCAGGACGTTCCATTTCCGTGCCTTCTAACTTCCAGAGTTTGCCTGCATTCCTTGGCTCATGGCCCCTTCCCCCGTCTTCAAAGCCAGCAGCATAGTATCTCCCAATCTCTCTCTTATCCTGACCTTCAGCCTCCCTCCTCCACACTTAAAGGACCTTTGTGGTTACCCTGGTTCCATCTGGATAATCAAGGATAATCTCCTTATTGTAAGGTCAGCTGATGCGCGACCTTAATTCCCCATTGCCATGTAACACAGCGTATTCAGAGATTCCGGGGATTAGGACTTGGAATCTTCGAGGCGCCATGATTCCGCCAGCCGCGGTGGGTCTATAATGGCCCCTTTCTTCACTCTGTTCCCTCCTTGGCAGGATTTCCTCCTGCCATCAAGGATACTGTTAATCTCATTTGGAGAGTGCAACAATTTGCCCAACTTGATGCTTGTATCACTGGGCTCCTGACTTGGCCTTCCTTTCCTCTTTGACAGAAATTCAACTTACCATATATGCTTGCTTTAATTCTACCATCCCTTTTCATCCATTTTATCAGCTGAACTGTTCCTTCGTTCCTTCTCTACTCCTAACGCCACGACTTCTTTCACGGAACCCATGGGGCACTAAACTAAACTGTGTACATAGAAAAGACACTACAAAAGAGGTCCCCCCAGCTGCCCGCAGGGGCAACCACAGGTGGGACCAAAATGAGACTCGGCACAAGCCATCTGAACGCAACCTTGGAGCTGACAGCCCAGAGCGGGGAGACAAGTCCCCTCGGCCCCAGAGCCATGTTCCTTGACCTATGGAGGAGGACTCACCTGTCAGAAATGGTCGTCTGGGACCTGTCACTGATTTTCTCCAACTGCAGAGTGAATCTCTCCTCAGGGGACTTTCTCCCAAAAGCCTGTCCTGGACTCACAAAGTACCAATCCTTATTGCCGGCAGGCATCTCGCTGAAGCTTTCAGGATAAAATGCATTTTCGTCGACAAGGCCAGCCTTTAGAATTGCTGCTGTGATTTTAAGGTTTTGTTGTTCTTTCACTGAGAGGGCCTAAAACTCACTTTGAAGCTTCACTTATTAGAGAGATAGATATTCCTGTAATGAGAAGCTTCCTTCGGATGTTGAAATGAAAGGTCCTGGGGCCGGGTTTATGCATTAAATACCATCGGTTGTATCTCGGCATGAACCAGTGCCCGTCTGGCCTCAGCCAGGGCCTGAGAGGAGAAGGAAGGAACAAGTTCGAATCTAGGTGGATTTTCTCGCACCAGACTTCTACCCGAGTCCATGTCCTCAGAGAGTTAAGTCAGTGGCCCATGTTTCAGCAGAACCTTGATCCTATTACAGGTACCAGCTCAGTAGTCAGACGCCTCCCACGGAAGAGGGGGGCGCCTTTTAAAGAACCTTCTTAAGACCTTCTCCCACCACATGCTTCAAACTGCTTAAAACTCTCAAGGCTCTTCTGCCAAATCCACAGATCCGGCCATCTCAGGAGCGTGGCACACGATGGACATGTCCTGTGAGACGTTCTCACACACGGGCCAAAGGCAGTTTCCTCAGGAGTAACATGGACATAGTGAGCTCCTCTCAGAACGGTGGTGAGGACTAAGTGAGACTCTCGTAGAAGCTGGTGCCACCAGGGGGCCTCTATCCTCAGGAAAGGGGGGACGTGAATGGGGTCTAGAGAAGGTATAAGCAGTTAACGTCACAGCTTTTCCCCAGTCTTTTACATGGAACACCACCGAGTCCTGAGCACAAAGCCACCAGCTTTATGGACAGCACCTCATTTCATCCCGACAGCGGCCATTTTTCTAGGCGAAGGCACAAGGCTGAGGGAGGTGACGTGACTCGCCAAGCTGGCAGGGAAATCAGCGGCAGAGCTGGGACTCCTGACTCTTACTTCTGAGTCTCTCTCCCCTTGAATAACATCAGCTCAGGGTCTGCCTATAATTATCAATTTGACAGCAAGTGAATATCAAGAAGTATCCTTGCAACGGGCCAAGCTCCTGGCTAAGCACGTGTCGCACTACAACTCACAAGCGCCCCGTGACATAATATCAGTCCCAGAGGCAGAGGAAGAACTTGATTCTCAGGGAGGTTAAGCAACTGTCTCAAGATCACACAGCAGGGGCGCCTGGCTGGCTCGGTGGGTTAAAGCCTCTGACTTCAGCTCAGGTCATGATCCCAGGGTTCTGGGATCGAGCCCCACACCGGGCTCTCTGCTCAGCGGGGAGCCTGCTTCCCTTGCTCTCTCTCTGCCTGCTGCTCTGCCTACTTGTGATCTCTGTCTGTCAAATAAATCAATAAAATCTTTAAAAAAAAAATCACACAGCAGTAAAAGGAAGACTTCTCAGATTTCAACCCAGGTCAGTCTAATTTCAAGTATTTGTACATTTAGATTGATTGGGGTAAAGATAAAAGGAATAAACCCCCCCACCTCCACAGCCAGGTTTGTTTTTCCTAAATTCACCATAATGTCACACATAAAAAATTAAGGAAGACCCTTTTAGAAAGGGACTTAAAATTGTAGAAGACTCTCAGTTTAAAGGAAGATCCAGATACCAGAATGGAAAGGGCTATGATATTTAGGAATGATATTTAGGAATGAGCCAGCAGTTTTTCAGGACAATTCCGTTTATTTAATTTTTTTTTTTAAAGAAAGAAAAAAATTACAAGAGAGAAAGGAAGTTAAGGGGTTTTGGTGTTTGGTTTTGTTTGAAGAGCAAAGTACCCAACCAGGGAATGCTCTCTGCCCCACACCACATCCATCATGCAACGCTGCAGACTTTCTGAAACCAACTGTGTATGTGTGTGGAATTATTCCCTCAAGAAAAGTGGCCGAAACTCTGTTACATGAGACTCCTATAACTGTGCTGGACAGAAATGAAGAAAGACACTGGAGAATACGTTGCCCAGTGGGAGGGAAGACCAGATGACCCAAGAGTGCTGAGCCCGGCAAGCCACATGTCCCACGTTCACTTTCACAATTCAGCACACAGCAGTGTGGGGGAGAAGCACCTCACGGGCAGCAGGTGCACACGGGGGCCCGAGCTCTCATGAGCCTCAGGCACTGGGCATCCTTGGCTTCTCACCAACCTGGCAGGCCCTGCTGACCGAGCCCGGTGAGGCGACAGCGGCTTCTGCCCTGCACAGCCAAGCCCACCCATCCTGGCCACCATCGTCTCAGAGCCCTTCCATCGGCAGGCTGCCCGAGCTGATGGATGGCATCCTGTCAGGATATTGATCCTGGTGAACTAGGGGACCCTTGGCTGTGATTAAAAGAACCTGAGCATAAAAAAAAGTCTTGAACCATAGATGATACCATACCACGTGGGAGACATTGCCAGAAAATCAACTCCAAATGAAATGTGATTGAGACGATACACATCTAGGGAGTGGGGCAAGAGAAGGTTGTACACCTCCAAAAGGTCCCAGTCCCTTGGTCTACAATTGCGGCCGTGTGCCCCAGTGTGGAAACCACCCTGCCCACCAGCCCTTTTGCATGATGACCTTGCCTCGCATCTCTCTAGCAGGAACAAATCAGCCCCCAGAGAGCCAAGGGTCCAAGCGTGGAAGGGGCGCGTGGCCGCCACGTAGCTTCTATCACACAGACTCGCCAGCATCTCTTCTGCCCTGAGTTCACGGCTGAATAGAAAGGCACCTGCACGGCCAAGTCTCTCCACATGTCCCACTTGTCGCCAGGTTCAAAGTCTCCAAGGAGTTTATAAGCTTCCTTTCTACTTTTTGCGCTCTCTTCTGCTGAAGTCGTCTGCCAGCCACACTGGGTGGCCGTGAGCAAGGCAGTCTGGGCCACTTTAAAAAAATGAAGGCGCTCGTGTCCTTTGAGAGCCAAGGCTGAGCCACGAGAAACAGAAGGGCCCCTAGGTGGTTCCCAGGCACCCAACAGATGTGAGCAAGGGAAACAGGGAAACAGGTGCCATGACGCAGCTCTTCAGCGGGCTCTGAAAATCAGAGTAAGAGCCGCACCAGCCATTCGCTGCATTGTGCGTTGGTGTTTGAGATGTTTCCCCTGAGGGCAGTTCCGTGTCTAACTCGTCTTTCTGTCCCGTGCATCAGGTACCCCATCGGACAACAACAGGCTTTGAGCTGCTCTGTGTTTCACGGCTGGCTGGGTCCTTCTCCTCCTGAAGATGCAAAGTCATTCTTTGCACCTTTGGCCAACAGTCTCTGAGCACCTAGTGTGTGCCTGGCACTGACTGGGCCACAGGAATGACCAATGTCAGAGCCCCTGCGCTACCCACGCCGGGAGGAAGAGAAACTGGAAAACAGCACGGCAGATAAGATGACGGAAGAGCCCCTTCTCCACGCCCAGACGAGGACAGAGGAGGATTGAGGAAGCATCCTGGTGGTGGTGACCCTGAGCCCCATCGTGGGGGCCAGTTGTGACTGGGAGTCAGCCAGGAGAGCTGAGCCCACAGGAGCCAGGTTGCGGCTGCAGAGTGGCGGGACAAGGTCAGCAGGGGCTGGAGTTCACGAGACCTGTGCTCCAGGCAAGGGCGTTCCTCTTCTATCACCAAGATCACAGCATCCAAGTTTGAGAAAGTTCCATCCGACCACAGTGGGGTAGGAGTGGAAGTGTGTCAGGGAACTGGGAGGCTGGAGGCAGGGAAAGGAGGTGGGGGCGGGGGCACACCCTGGGTGGCTGGAGGGAGCTGGTGAAGGATTACAGACAAGAGCAGGTTAGGAAGATCAACAGATCTTGGTGACCCATGGCCAATAGGAGTGAAGGAGAAGGAGTCGAGCACGATTGTCAGGGTCCACCTTAGGAGCCTGGTAGAAACGATGTCATTTAGAAAGGTGGAAATTCAGGAGCAAGGGCGGAGAGTCAGAGAAGGAAGCGGCCATCCGGTCAGGTTGGGGCTTGTGGAATAGCCCGGAGGTCCGTGTGGACACGCGCAGTGATGCTGACCTCTGGCTCCGGAGCCTGGACGCCGGCTAGCAGAGCTGCTGGGGATCCGGGAACCCACAGGGCAAGCTAAACCCCGGTGGGCAATGTTACCCAGGGAAGGCACACAAGATCGTTTTAAACCACCACCACAAACGAAAGAATGGGTACGGATAGAACCCAGAAGATACCAGTATTTACGAAACTACAAAAAGGGAGAAAATCCAATGATGACTTTCAAAGCTTGTGAAAGACGAGAAAAATCTGGAGAGTTCTAGGTCAGTGATATCTTTTTTTTTTTTTCAAGAAAATAAGAGAAAAATCAGGAGAGGGTAGTGTCATGAAAACAAAGGGAGGAACAAGGACGCCCCGATGACACAGAGTCTGGTAGGTCCTTCACAGCGGCAGTACGTTCCGTTCCCATTCTACAGAGAAGACAACTGAGGTTCAGAGACTCCAGGAGATTAAGCAACCTGTCGAAGGCTTTTATTCTGGAGAACAGGCCCAGATACAAGTCTTCGGGGTCCACACGCAGCCAGGCCTTACTCCTCCACCGCTGCCGCCCACAGAGCAGGCTCTCAGTTTCCTTCCTTCCTTCCTTCATTCGTTCGTTCATGCATTCATTCATTCACTCATTCGTTCATTCATAAAACCTGTAATTACTTCTCACTGTCAAACTAAGTCACTGGAGTTGGAGACAGGGTTCCACACCAATTCAGGTGCAGGGTAAGGCGACACTTGCCGAGCTGCTTCACGCCCGCTCCAGCCCACGCGCTCCTCAGTCCTGCACGGTTCCCGGCTCAGGTGAGAGGATGAGAAAAGGCGGTGGGAAGAAGCTAGCACCCGAGTCACCCAGACAAGCAGTGCGGGGCTCGCAGCGACCCTGGCACGGTTGGGGCTGGGCACAGCCGCCCCGCGGGCCGGGCCTCCTCCCTCCGGTGCGCGAGCCTGGAGCGCCCCCTAGTGCACGCCACGGGCACAAACATCCGGAGGAGCGAGGCTTGGAGACCAGAGCTGGGCGGCGGTGGTCTTCTGCGGGAGAGACCCCGGGGACGTTCTCCAACACTCGTTTCTCCCAAATCGGTCCAATATGGCCAGTTCCGATGATCTGAAGAGGTTTTCAAAGACGTCTTCGGTGGCCTGAGCCCGTTCGCCAGGACTGCGGATGACAATGAGCAAAATACTGCGAGAGTTATCAAAACCCTTACAAAAGGCTGAAAACAGTTGGACAGTCCCTGGGGAGAAACCTGACGTTTCAGGAAGAACGAGGCAGAGCGGATCAAGAGAGAAACGTAAACCTTGGAACCCAGCTACCCTGAGCCCACCATTAATACCAACCGCACTAAATGATACCTCCAACAAAACAAAATTATTTTCCCATGGAGCGAAAAAGAGAGAGAGAGAGAGAAGAGAAGGGAAAAGGAAAGAGAAAAGATACATGTGTGCCCATTAAGGGTTTTTTTTTTAAAGGACAACAATACGCAAAAGAGAAAAATGCAGGCTCCTTTGTAGAAACGGGGAGGAGGCCACTTGATTCAGGACTCACTTGATGTGGGAATAATGGAATTTCCCTCTGCACCCAGCTTAAGAGTGAATCAGTCTTGATATGTACCACAGAAACCAACAAACAAAACATTCCCTTCTCCTGCATCTCTCATGCAAAGTGTCCCAAAGAGGCTCCCCGGAATGAGATTGAGCCGAGTTCTGCGATGAGAAAGCATATACGCTATAAAGGAACATTCTGTATAGAAGCAATCCATCCAAGGTGATTCATGCAATCAGTCAGTCAGAGGTGTAAATCCCACGGGGCGCATGAGGTATGCCGCTGGCCAGGATGCCTATTTTCTGGGGGCAATGAATGAATGGATTTCTCCCTCCTTCCCAGGCTTCAATGCTTTTAGCAATTGGCACTCTGGCAGGATTTATACCACGGTTCTTGTAAATTGTACCTTCTCTCTCTCCTTTTCAAAGGTTTCTTTCAATAAAATGCAGATGGAATTGTTGGAGAGCTGCTTTTCATGTGTTTATAGGTTACTTCTGCTCGGCTGCTTATGCAGGTGCGTGTCTCTAGGCCTCTTTGTTTTTTATTTTCTCTGCCTATTAGGGAAATGGAAACATATGGATTCCTTGTTTGGGCCCAGCGGACCTTATAGAATGGTATCCCTGTTGCTTTCCTCACACATCTTCCTGTAATCACAGGACTCTGAATTAGCCTCTTAATCCCCAGTGGAAAAGCCATAATACAGGGAAATTCAATAAAATGTATATGTGGTGTGAATGCCAAAGCATTTACAAAAATAGATGGGAACGTGGTCATTTATACACCAGTGTTAGGAGAGCCTTAGCTGGCGCTGGTGAGAAGGGAGAGTGTGTGTAGAGAAGCAGACATTCAAGATGGCAGAGGTAAGCCTGGTGTCTAGGCAAGCTAAGATTTTAAAATCTAGTTGGGAAAAACAAATAGTACTCAAGTGCAAAGAAATCGGAGGCTTGATTTTGGATCTGAACCTCCAACATAAATATTTCCAGGTTACAGGAGCAGTTTAATGCAGATTCTTTACCTGGAGTCCAGAAACATAGGCAGAGTGTTCCTGGAGACCGTTATAGGCGATATTCCCACGTTATGTTTCATCGTAAATAAATAGCTCGTTTACCCAAGGCCGCATATGTTTTATTAAAAGGTCCCACGATGGTCCTTTAGGAGGAGGAAATATGTAAATGTCCACCATCCTCAGCAGAGTGTTTATTAAGACTAATGGGAATACAGAGTGTCTATGATGTGGGAAACAAAGGTAAAAGAAAAATTAAATTTCCTCACTACTTACAGCCCATCAACGACAAGTCCTTGAAACGGGCCGAGTGACATTCCTCTAGGAACTCAGCTGCCTCGATGTTAATATTTTGCTAAGGGCGAAAGTCAGTCTTAGTCTGACCCTGACCCCCAGGACCCTGTAAGTCTAACTTTAACGAATTAAAAAATACCTTTGGAAAATGTCTTTATCTCTATCCCACAAGATACATGTTGGCAATCATCCCCCAAGCATATGACCCACCGATATACGTCTGAAGGGTCTCATGACTAGGGTTTTTATTAGACAGTAATAAATGTCCTTTTCCTAAAAACAACTAGCCCCCTCAGGATCCTGGAAACCTTGCTTCCAAAGTTCCTTAGAGACTTATGCTATCCCTAACCCCCTCCCCATTTCAAAGTATGTCATCGCCACTTCTCATGACCCCCGTGCAGCTCTGTCTGTGGCAGATCCTGTCCCCGTGCATTGATAAAATCACCTTTTTGCACCAAAGACGTCTCAAAAATTCTTTCTTGGCTGTCCCCTCCAAACCTTAACATCTTTCCTACATCATCTACACTGCCCCAAGCTCAAGTTTACAACATTTTGCCACAAGGGGCCCCAAAATGATTGGCAGAGGTTCAGACCAAACGTGGCTGGATTCCATGTGCTTCCCTGAGCCTTTGGGGGACACCGCCCAAGCTGAGGAGTCACACCGCAGCGCCCTGACCACCTTCCCAACACAACGGGCAGGAAACCTGCTCTTCTGGATGGATCGATTCCACTTGGGTGGGACAGAGGCTTAAAAACCTTCACCAGCCCTTCCCAGACCCACACCAGAGTTTGGAGAGAAGGCTGCTGAGAAAGACATGGAGACCTTCTCCCCCTGGTGGAGAATCACTGCTAGTAAGGAATGGTCTGGAGCCCTTCGCCAGGGAACAGAGTGAAAGCAGAAAATGGAGTCACTGAGAGGGAGCTGCTTGGAACATTCTTGCAATGACCCTCATTACTTGAATTTGATTTTTTCTCCTTTCAGATTCCTGAGTCCAGTTCTACAGTAGCTTTTTCTTTAAAGAAAATAATAGAAGACCTAGAAGTGGGGTTCCGGGCCTGGGCTTGTCACACATCGCTGTGTGGTCCCCACTCTTCCTCAAATGGATAACCTCGGGCAGAGTGTGTGACATCCTGAAATTCGTTTTCTAAATCTGCAAAATGAGCAGTTCGGACAAGATGATTTCTAAAATCGTCTCCAGCCTTAGCCTTCTAGGACTTGCATAGTAAGTGTTAAAAATTAAATATTAAAATGTGCTATCCATACCATCCAAATACAATGATGGGGCATCTGCCTTTGGCTCAGGTCATGATCCCAGGGTCCTGGGATCAAGTCCCATATTGGGCTCCCTTCTCGGAGGAGAGCCTGCTTCCCCCTCTCCCTCTGCTTCTCCCCCTGCTTGTGCTCTCTCTCTCTGTCAAGTAAATAAATAAAATCTTAAAAAGAAAAAAAAAATACTATGATGCTTATGAGTTAGGCAAGCCCAGAAGGGATCCCTCAACAGGGCCGAATCAGTCCCTCCACTCTCCTATGGATTCCCCTTCTGCCCAGCAGCCCTCATGTGAGAGAGGAATGCCTGGTCAGAAAAAAGGATTGTGCATGTTTTGTCACAGAAACATTTTCTTACTTGGTACGTTGCCAGTAGAAAGATGAAATAAATACTAATTAAAATACCCTGACGCAGCATCTCTCGTCCTGACAGATATCTCATCCCCCATCTTTACAATAACAAATCTAAAAAATCATCTAGGGATCTGGAGAGAGTAAAAGAACAGGAGTCAGGGGGCGCCTGGATGGCTCAGTGGGTTAAGCTTCAGCCTTCAGTCCGGGTCATGATCTCAGGGTCCTGGGATCAAGCCCCACATCCCTGCTCAGCAGGGAGCTTGCTTCCCCCTCTCTGCCTGCCTCTCTGCCTACTTGTGATCTCTCGTCTGTCAAATAAATAAATAAAATCTTAAAAAAAAAAAAAAAAAAAGAACAGGAGTCAGGCCACAGGCACCTTATATGTCACAAGTTCCAGGGCGAGCCTGTGAATGCAGCTATTTCAAATGTAATTACCTCAGTCACCCCCCACTGCGCAGGGACTGTTAAGGTCTGCTCAGCTTCTAGTGCATGGCTGGTGCTCAATAAATGACAAATGCAATTATAATAATTAATAATTCATATATTAATAATGCAATCCCTTTCCCATGCTCGGTAATTGCCCGCCAACATGCCACGCATACACAGAAGAGCGCGGGTTTGTCAGGCATCCCAGAATTTCTCCTCGCTTCCCTAAAGCTGTGTCCAAAGGTCACCTTGAGGAGGCCACCCGCAGCCTTCCTTATCCAAAAAGTGCAAAGACCTGGGGCCGCGGAAATGTCCACGCCGACCCTCCCCCATCAGGGCCTGGCCTGGGAGCAGAGAGCCGTGGGGGAGCCCCTTATCTGGGGTGAATTGGTGGGATCCTTACCCCACAGTGAACAGATTGTTATTTCGGAGGCAGTCACAAAAATCAAAAGCTCCAGCAGGTTATTAATATCCTAGCAAGTCTTCCCAGAAGAGGGCTAATGTTGATCTCTTTATCTCATCTGTGTTTTCTTTTTTCCTGGCATTTTTTGATTTTTCACAACACAGGTAATTCTACTCTGTTTGATCAGAACTCACTCAAGTTGTCTAATGAATTTCAATTTCCCGTTTATTTAGTTTTCCAACTGGCCTCTCCTCCCCGGACATTCCAAGCGATTTCCAAACGAGGATTAAAACCTGGTGTTTCTAACCCCGCCCCACCTTGAGCCCCCTCCCTCCCCACTCCCCCTGGGCTCCCCAAAACAGGTCTGTGGTCTGCAAGCTCTTCCCCCAGATCTGGCCGCTTTCTGCTTTCTGTAATATTAAGGCCTTCGTCCGCAGGAAGCGGAGAGACTGAGTCATCAGACAACTCAGTAATCCTTCTGGAGCCCAGAAATGACTGACCTTTTGTTATGCATAAAATCCACTCCTATAGCCTAACTCCGAGGGACCAAGGGACCAGGG
>NW_022631012.1:8448489-8712603 GCF_010015895.1 Lontra canadensis | reverse complement strand
CCACTGACCGTTTTTGGGGACCCCAGGGGGAGGGGGGAGGGAGGGGGGGGGGGGGGGGGGAGGCAAAGGAGTCCTTTAAACTGATCGTCCTGCTTCTTACAAACTGCTTTCTCACATTGCTTTTTCACCTTTACTTTTCTTCCAGGCTCCAAGTAAAACCAAAGAAAATACAGCTTCTGGTTTCACCTTCAGAGGATAACGTGTCTATGAAACGAACTTTCAGATTTAATGTTCTGGGTGTTCGTGAGATCCCATTCATCAAGATCAGGTTGAGTGGGAGAGCTCCATCAAGCTCACCGCTGGCTCCGAAGCCCTCCAGCTAGCGGCGGCGGCTGCTAAGACCACTTTCCCAGCTCCCACATCTGCACGACTGGGCCTCACTTCGGCCTCTGCGTATGTTTTTGGTACACTGTTGCCTCATCGGGGACTGAGAAGGAAACCCTTTGATACTAGGTTTTCTCTCTCCCATGCTTCTAGTTCTAAAACAGAGCCAAAAGTATCTGCCTGTGTTAACACTCTCCTTCCAGACCATTGGCCTTCAGCTCCGTTCTTCGTTTTCCTGACTTTGAGATTTCTCATTGAACAAACACATTGCTCACTCATCTGTAAACCCATCCAGAAGAGAAAAACCCAACATAGCAAACCCGTCACCTCTCCCTATAAATCTGTTCTTCCTCTCCTATCCTTTATACTAATTCGAGGACACCACCACTAATCCAAGGGTTGGCAGCCTTTTTCTGTAAAGATCCAGATAATAAATACCGTGGGCCTTAGGCTGTATGGTCTCTGTCACAACAACGCAGTTCTGCTGGATCGCGAGAGCAGTCATCGACGGTTCCTAAGGAAGAGTGGCAGTGTTCCAATTAAACTTTATTCACAGAAACAGGTGGTTCCCCAGATTTGGCCCTTGGGTCATAGTCTGTCAACCCTTTTGACTAGAAACCTTCGAACCATCATGTCTCCTTCTCTCTTTAACCCCATAAAACCAATCACCAGATGAGAGTCAATCTTACCTCCTACGTATTTCCGAATTCTGTTCTTCCTAACCACCTTTACGTTCTTACTTCACTTTAAAGAAGCTGCCACTGCGAACTACAGAAGATGCAAGAAAGATGCTACCTGACTGACTCTTGGTGGAGCAAACAACTCTTGATCTCAGGGTTGTAGGTTTGAACCCCATGTTGGGTGTAGAGATTACTTAACACTCACACACACACACACACACAAAACTTAAAAAAGAAAAAAAAAAAGAAAAGAAGATGCAAAGAACACGCCAACCTATGTTCAAAGGAAATTGCTCATGCAACAGAAGATTAGAGAACAAATTCATGCTCACCGTATTTCATCGAATCTAAGATACCATTGGTTGTAAGATGTGCATTACTTCATGCATACTACTAAGAAAGAGCAAATAATAGCCAAAACTATAACCAAAGCTTTACCACTTAGAATTTTTATTTTATACTCTTGAAAAAATTATTTTAGACAGAGAAGTCATTGATTTTTGTTATCAGTCTTGTGCGTATCAAATATACATACGTATGAAAATGAACTGGTTAAACTTCTTGACATGCAGAGCCTGTCATTTTCTTTCTAGAATCAAAGAAGTCTGTATCTTTCAACTCAGTACCCTCCCCTATGCCATCATATCCACACAGATTCAGCAAATTTCAGTGCTGTCCCTCTCTTGATCTTACTAGAAGGTATCAAATGGATGTTTGCCAGCAACACCTAGGTCTCCTGTTCCTTCCTCAAAGGGCTCGTAAATGGTTTGTGGCTCAGAACAGACAGGATCTGCAGTTGTCCAGTGGTGTCTCTGGGAATAGCAGACTAATATGCCTATGCTGGCAAGGACAAAGGCTTCCTGAATTTTGCCTGGCAGGCAGCAATTACAAAACAGTCCTGATTTCAGAGATGCTCATGTAAAAACATGTGCCTCTTAGCATCTGTGAAGTATGGACTAGATTTTAAGTCATAACAAATGTATTATGGCATGTATGTAATATATTTATGATTCCCCCAACTTCAACTAGTTTTTTAGATGAACTACCAGTCATTGTTCTCTATAAAATAATAAGAGCACTTCTGCTGTGCATGCCAAACAGTAATTTTTTTAAAGATTTGTTTTACTGGAGAGAGAATGCATGCACAGAGGGAGAGGGAGAAGTGGGCTTCCCGCAGTGCAGGGAGCCCAACATGGAGCTTCATTTCAGGACCCTGAGATCATGACCTGAGCCAAAGGCAGACCCTCAACCAACTGAGCCATGCCAGGTGGTCCTGCCAAGCAGTAAGCTGACAAGATCAGTCTTTATCAGAGACAAGGGTTTGGAGCTTAAACAACGTTCATCAGATGAGTGTGTCACCAGCAGCTAGACTACCTTGCTGGTGCTACTGTTAGCAATCAGGAAAAAGAAAGAAATTCGTTTTTGCCCCAAAACTCCTCCCGATGGGCTGGAACAATTCTTACTGCCCTACTGATTGGGTCTGGAAAAATTCAGCTATGGGGACAGAATGAGCAGCAAGATCCTGGGGCCACCGTCTTCTAGTACAAAGATTATACCATGACCGCAAATTTGCGAAGTCTTGTGGGACTCACAAGATGTAAAAGGGAAGAGCTAAGCTTCACAGGGAAAGCCCTCTGACCCTGACAGTTGGATCATTCTTCCTTGGAAGGCACTTTTGCACGCCGATGAAGGAAGGCATCTGGGCCGTTCAGGCTTACATAGGACAGCTCCCCATCAGGGACGCGGGCTGCCTCCAGCTTCGCCAGAGAATGAGTTGCTCGCTCAGCTTTTGATTCCAGAAACAATGCCACTTAACAAACTGGAGAGCTAGACGGGATCTGGAAAAGACACACTCCTAAGATTCCATCTGGGAAGACCGAAGAAAAGTGGAGAAGAGTCACGTGCCGGTGGGAGCACACTGGTCAAGGGCATTCAGCATCTGAACTGAATCCTGGCATTCAGCATCTGAACTGCTCCTGATAAAACAAAACAAACCAAGTTAAACACGAACCCACCCCTTCTTCCCGAGCGCCTGGGTAATCCCGAGCGGAACCACTGCGTGTGCCTGCGAGACTTGCCCATAGGTGTGAAGCGATGGGGGAAAGCCAGAGGCAAAGAGAAAGGTGGGGTCACTTCTCTCTGTCTTATTTCAACTGTAAATTTTCTGGGCAATACGACCGTGACAATTGATTTATTTTTCATTTAATACAGATATATTCTGTGAAGCTTTGAACACTCGCTGACTCAGAATGGAGAATTTTCAGTTTAGCAAAGCAAACGCTCAATACACATGATTGGATATGAAATTTGTTAATCTGCACTTCCCCTGTTTGGAGATAACCCTATTTTCTGCTGCCCCGTTTGACAGATCTCCAGCCCCTAGCATCTCAATGTTAATCTGAAATGATAAGGGATCAAGGCTCATCACCTATTTTCTTTTCAGAAAAAGACTGACTTGTTTTTTTTTTTTAAATCACCTTCTTAAAATCGCCCAAAGAACAAGTCCGGAATCCCTAGGGAATCCAACCAGCTCTATTATGCTAACTACGAAGACACTCCTGCCCCCCAGCCCTCAAGAAAGGATCTTAAGGAAGTAGAAATTAAATTGCCAAGCCTAATGGATTCCCTGTGTGACTAAATCACTGTATTATTTCTCATGTTTGAGGAGATACACAGATTTCACGGCCAGGCCCACTCCCAGCTTAGATATTCCTGCTTCAACAGCTGTTGCCTTGCACTGTGTCTAAGGTCAAGTTCATCGATGGTGGAGCCCAGCCCTTCCTACTCCAGTGAGCTGAAGCAAGCATGAAAGGGTTTCCTGTTGACCTCACTCCCCCGCTTCCAGGAGACCCCTCCCCCACTCAGTCCCAAGGAAGATCCTGCCTCTCCTCCTCATGATGGGAGGTGACAGCCATTAGAGGAAGGGGGGTAGCTGAAAGCGCTTTCATCTTTGTCTGAATAGCACGGGACCCCCGGGGTCGCCCAGCTGTCCCAGAGGCCCTGCCCTCAGGGCCTCATCCTTCACCTTTAGCTTCAAGGACTTGCTTCTTCTTGGTCCCATTTCTTATGAAATTCCAGAGACAAGACTAAGTCTACCATCTTAAATCCTTTGAGGGAAAGGCTTGGTATAAACACATTCAACGCCACACTTGACCTTCTCCTTTTGATCAGCCTGTTTTCAGGCACAACCCCAGGAGCAAAATCTGAAATAGACCACAAGGCGGAGGGCATCACGGACAGCTCTTCACCCTCACTTCCACATCTGCATTCACAATATGGTTTAGATTTTATATATATTGGAAATCATCATTTAGGATATACTGAGTAATGAAATGAACATAATCGTAAGGTTCCCTACTAGCACACATGTTTGCATGCATAATTGTTTTCAAATGGGTTACAAATAAGGTTAATATCTTTTTAGCTCAATAGTGGACCTCTTTATCCAAACTTAGACGGGAAGCATATCCTTACAAATCCTAAGCTTAGCGAACATGAAAAATAACGCCACGCCTAAAGTTTGAAGTTAGTTCCTCAGGGACTCCTTTGCTCTGATCATTTTTAACCATTTCTATCCAGTGATTTCCCTTCTCCAACGTCAGTTTTAGTTATGTTTAAATCGGATCTTCCCTCCAAAGTGTATCTCCATATTAGAGAAAGAAAATCAGAAAACAATACGGCGACTACTCTCAAACTTCCTCTTTCTGTTGTCATTGGAAACGGGCAAAGGGAAGAGAACAGATCGTTCTAAGTCGAAAAACCGGGTGTGCAACCACTTAGGGGGGTTCATGACACCTCTTGGAGGCAGGAGGCCCACGCTTGTGAGGGCAGGGAGCGCAGGGAGCGCAGGCAACAGCAGGCGGGCACCCCAGAGCCCAGAGCGAGGCCCACGAACACGGACAGGGAACCGACAAAGAACCCAGAAAGAGGAGAGAAGAAAGCACTTCCAAACTGTCACGTCACGTGCGCATTCCCAGAGAGGGGGAGAGGGTGTGCCTCAAATGGGGAAGAGCTTGATTCCAGGAGGTGGCCCAGGACCTAGCTACTCTGCCCTGTCCGCTGCCTGAGTGCTCTACTGTGCCCGCTGCGTCTGCTCGGGCTCCAGACCGCAGGCAGGGGGGCTCCGACGACAGATGCTCCCTTTCTCCGGGTTCCGGAGGCTGCGGGTCCAGAATAGAACGGGTGGACGGCTGCCTTGTGCCTGTGTGTGCAAGGGGAGGGAGGGGGATAGAGAAAGAGAAGGATGTCCCTGGTGTCTCTATCTAGCTAGCTATTCATTCATTCATTCATTCATTCATTCATGCCTGGAGCACAACCTGGGGCTTGAACTCCCAACCAGGAGATGGAGATCTGAGATCAGAGTCAGACACTTTACCAAGAGGTGAGGTTACTAACCCCATCAGACCAGGGCCCCACCCTGATGACCTTATCCAGTCCTAATTACCTCCCACGTATTCTCTCTCCAAAAGCCATCACACTGGAGGTTAAGGCTTCAGCGCACTGGGGAGAGGGGTGGCACACAAACATTTAGTCCATGACAGGACTACAGGCCCTAAAACCACCAACCACAAAGCCCAGAGCCACACAAGAAGAGCCACTGATTTCTCACACATGCGTGAGGTTCACTGATGTCATGTGGAGGCCCAGCTTCTGTGTTTGAGGTCCAACACGGGGGTGGCTGGTCCAGACGGATCACCTGGGGCCGGTGTCTCTTTCCTCCAGCAGGCAGGCCTGGCCACGTGCTCCTGATGGTGGCAGAGGAACGGGAGAGAAAGCAAGCCCTTGCCCTCCTCATCTGGTGGTGTCACATTTGTAACCGCTCCATCGGCCCAAGCCAGGCAGAGCATCTGAGCCCAGAGGCAGTGTGGGGGGCACTATAAAGTGACACTTGTCAGCAGGGTTCAGAGAGGAGTGGAGCCCCAGGGCCATCCTTTAAGCTTGCACAACCCCTCCAGGATTGCTCACATGACCTTACCTCTCTGCAAGGGCTTCTATTTCCTCTTCTGAAGGCCATCGGGATACATATATTAGACCCTTCCCAGCTTTGTCCATCTGTGATGAGTTTAATATAATATTTCATGTATCATTTCATCCTACTGATGAAATAGGTAAGTAGTGTTTTAACCCTAATTAAATGGTATTTTAAGAAATATTTTGACAATATTTTGGATTTTCTATAATGTTCGATTAAACCAAGATCTTGTGATAGAGTGCACCAGAACAAAATACTGCTTGGGTTTTGTCTCTCCCCTCTGTGACCCCTCATAGAGTTTTTCTCTGAAGAGAACAGGGGATTGGCTCAAGCAAGTGAAGCATCCAATGGGGTCTAATTGCAGCCAGTTCAAGTTCGTGTGAGAAAGATAACACCACATCCTGAGAAGCTACTAGGTATGGGGAAAGAAAGAAAAAGACAAAAGAACTACTGTTCAGACATCTTGACAAATTAAAAAAAAAAAAAACAAAACACTAGAAGGAGATTTAAAAAGAAAATCTAAGACTATGAGCTTTTGAGTTGTCAAGATAATTGAGAACAGGTAATTTCCTAGGTGATAATGAACTAATGGAGGAGAAGTATCTTTTTTTCAGCCCTAGAAACAGATTGTACCAAAATATCAAATTTAGGGAGATTCCCCCAGAGACAGTCTGACGTGTGTGTTCTGGGGGGAGGATCGCATCGTGACCCTTCGAAGCCAGGCTCGTTAGTGGTCATAACGGCTGTGTCCCCTCCCCAAAGAGGCCAAAGCCTGCAGCAGACTCCAGCTGCCATAATCAGCCCTTTCTGCAGGGGCCCCTGGGAGTCAGCCCAGGAAGGGACCGAGATGGCATAAAGCAGACCAGTCCTTGTCCAACACCAGCCAAGGGTGTGGGGCTTTGCGGTTGTGGAAGTTGTACCTCATTGCTCCTCCCTGAGCCCGTGAGTTGTGACTCCCCTAAGGCAAGCCCCCAACAGACACTTTGACCTCAAGGAAATCCCTGTGCCCATTTTTCCTTCGGTAGAAAGGAGCCATTCAAGCCAGGCCCACTGAGAGCAGGCCGTTAGAACCAGAAGTCACTGCCCCGTGGCCCCCACTATGCCAGGTGCCTTGGTAGCCCCTTCCTACCCATCAAGTCACGTTCTCGGAGAAGTGTCAAACCCCACATTCTGTGAGAGCTGGCTCCCCACACACAGACAAACTAGACTGGCAGCACTCACAGGGCAGAAACCAGCCAAAAATAAAAAGGGGGGGAGCAGCTAGGATATGATGAGGGGGCCCAGGGCTGGGCTGCTTTTGAGGGAGGATCTGGTGTCCTGCGGGGTCCTGGAGACCCGGCACAACGCCTTCCTCCAGCAGGACAATGCACGTGGCCCAGAGTGTGGCCTCCTCAAATGTGGAGGTCCACACTCAGCCAGGTAGTGACTTGGGGACGCCTGTGAGCACAAGCTGTCACACCTGTCACCACCACCAAACGATCTGGTGAAACGCCTCCCAGCACTTGTGGTAAAACTGCAGTCTCGCCAGCGGAGGATAAAGGACTTGGAAAGAGGACAACGAGAGACTCCAAAAACCCAGGGCTGGGAGATAAAGCAACCGCTATAAAATCCCTTTCCATTGAAAGACGGTAAAAATTTAAACTTTTTATTTTTAAGATTTATTTATTTATTTATTTGAGAGAGAGAAGAGCACAAGTAGTAAGGAAGGTCAAAGGGAGAGGGAGAAGCAGACCCTCTGCTGAGCAGGGACCCCAATGCGGGCCTCGATTTCAGGACCCTGGGATCATGACCTCAGCCGAAGGCAGACACTTAAACAACTGAGCCACCCAGGCGCCCAGATTTTAAGCTTTGAATAAGTCATCATCTGACACACATTCAGTTTGATTCCATCCCTGCATTTCTGAGAAACTATAAGAAAATGAAGGTTTTATCCCCCCCCGCCAAAATACAGATAAAACTGCTTTGATGCTCTATGTTCATTCTTGTGCCATTTTTGGTCACTTAGTTGATTAACAAACAGGTGGTTCAAAAAGAACAACAAAAATGAAACTTAGAAGAAACCCTTCAGCCCTATCAGAAAATCACTGCAACGTAAGAAAACCACAAACACCCAAAGGGAACACAGTAGGAGCCAAGAGAAGCAGGAGCGGGCGTGGCTCGGCGTGGAAAAATGGAATCGTCTCTCCCCTCCCCCCGGCTGCCTCTCCTCCCCCTTATCTGCCTCTGCCTCTCAGCTCCCACTCCGCTCATTCTCTCTGCACGGACATTGTACGGAGCACTACAAAATAGGCTACTTTTATACTAAAAGGAATTCGATAAAAATGAAATACATAAAAGCCAGTGCTTATAGATTTTTATTATGATTCTTTTCAGCCAGGCTTTAAAAAAGTCTCTGATGTCTGGAGAAGTACAACGGATGCATCTTGCAGGAGGAGACAAGATGTCAGGAACCAAAGCCGGTGCATCGGCACCAAGACCATCCCAGCCCCAGACCAAACCCCCTGCCCGCCCCGAGAACCACTTTCCAGCTTCACCCTCCTCGTCCCCACATGCTTTGGGACAACCTGCTTTTTTGTCTGTCCTCTGGATGATTTTAGGGACCGAGGAGGTGGTCCCCACAAACCGTGTCTTTTTATGACTCTTTCCTGCAAGCCTTTTTTATTCATAAGCAGCGGTAATCTGATGTTCATAGAGATGGATGAGGGGACTGGGTGTCAGCAGAGAATCAGACAGATGGCAGTTTTGACAATAAATAATCATAATGCTTTTCAGTCTCTTGACCTCGACAATTCAAGGGTCTTTCAAAACACAGCAGAAACTCCGAATTAGAGGGAGGGTGAGACCTCGGGGAAGGGCATCCTGAATCTCTTCCCAGCTTCTCACCCAGGGCTCTGACTCAAGGAGGTACTCTGGTCGGCGCGTGGCCTCGGACCACTTGCGGACCGCTGCGTTCCTGGGGAGGACACGGGGGCAGCCCACGAGTTACGGGACGTGCCCCCTCTTCGCCAGCATCAAGGAACACAGTGAGCTCCAGAGCCATCCTGGGGAGATGGAGAGGCTGAAGGGCAGCTGGTGACCCCCAGCTGTTGGGACGGTGCAGAAGGTGGCAATGGGACCCCAGAGCCCTGTCCTGGCCGGAGATGGCTGCTCTTGCCACCAAGTAAGAGCAGATGCTGCAGGATGTGGCAGCGAGACAAGCCAGCATGACACCGCGGCTAGCCCTGGCTGCCTGTTCTTCCTTGCAGTACACGGTCCAGGGACATGCCTCTTTGAGCCCAAGTCAGGGCTTCTTCTCGGGCTGCTGAGCAGCTGCTGAGAGGGAATGTGGCCTGAGACCCTACAGAGCTACTCCCCTCACCTTCCCCCTGCGAGCTGCCACGACAGAGCGTTCCACGCACCCCAGGACACTAGTATTTCAGATGTGTGGACGGGGAGCCGGAGGACTCTTGGTGCTGCCCAGAAAGGATGGAGGGGAGGGGAGGGAGGGAATGAAGTTTTGTCTTCAGCTACCCACGTCCACACACACCAACACCAGGGCCACAGGCATGAGGACCCATTGAAGGTGAATGTCTGATGCATCGGTTGCAAATATAGCGATATTTGATTTTCCCCCTTTTCATGAGGTTCAAGACCTTTTTAGAACTCCCTCCTCATGGGCCCTGGAACCCTAAGGATTCCATCCCAGAGGCTCAGAGTTATTGTCTGGGCAGGGAACTCTTCTGAATTTCATGCATATCTTAATCCTCATCTCCTTTGAAAAAGTTAATCTTGTCTCTGACTAGAAAAGCAGAAACTATCCTGCACCCATAAAAATCTATAACAGTGGGGCGCCTGGGTGACTCGGTGGGTTAAAGCCTCTGCCTTCAGCTCAGGTCATGATCCCAGGGTCCTGGGATAGAGCCCTGCATTGGGCTCTCTGCTCAGCCGGGAGGCTACATCCCCCTCTGTCTCCCTCTGCCTGCCTCTCTGCCTACTTGTGATCTGTCTGTCAAATAAATTAAAAAAAAAATCTATAACAGTATCTTTATTCTCGAGAGCCAAATTAAAAAAAAAAAAAGTGGAGGTGATTTCAGGTTCTTCTTTATAATGTCCAAACGCTGAATTGGAGGAGTTTTAAAATTTGACGAATTCCTTAATTTAATTCACTTTTCCAATTTAAAAAATGTGGGTGCTGGAGGCTTTTGAAAACAACCTTGAAACCACAGATGCCAGCAAGTGAATAGTGGAAGCTGACCAAACACTAGGGAAAAACGAAGCACTTTTTTATAAAAGTCCTGTTTATGGCCCAATTAATAGATCCAGGCATCATTTTTTTTTTGAAGATTTTTATTTATTTATTTGACAGAAAGATAGAGATCACAAGGAGGCAGAGAGAGAGGGGGAAGCAGGCTCACAAGTAGGCAGAGACTCAGGCAGAGAGAGAGGGGGAAGCAGGCTCCCTGCTGAGCAGAGAGCCCAATGCGGGACTTGATCCCAAGACCCTGAGATCATGGACCCGAGCCGAAGGCAGAGGCTTAACCCACTGAGCCACCCAGGCGCCCAGATCCAGGCATCATTAAAACAAGATAGAACTTAATGTCCAAAGTGTTCCAGAAATACGGACTGCACACGTCCACAGCTACTCTTCTCCGGGTCTGCCGCATAGACCGGCCGCAGGGACGTCCAAGCAGCATAACACGACACTGCTCTGCCATCTGGTGGCCATCAGTGAAATGACCCCGAATGTTCCGCCAACAGACAGAACAGAAGCATCCTGTGAACCGCCGCAATCATGAACAAAGCGGTTTTCTCAAGCCCACTACCAATGAGCAGGGAAAGCTGGGATCCTGAAAACATAAATTAGATGTGGAAGAATCTTCTTCTCTCAGCCTCACAGGTATGAATGAAACGCTCTTAAATCCCTTGCTTAGTGGAGCCTGTCTAGTTGCCAAACGGAGGTGCAGAAAAATAGCAGTTGTTACGTCTGCAAACCCCCTTGGTCGTGTGTGCACACCGACCATCTGTCCGTGCCGTGCACATCTCTGGTGGTCGTCAAATGGAGAAACAAGGTGTTTGTTTGGGTGATATGGGAAGGAGGACCTGGGACATCTTGAGAGCCACCTGGGAATGCATTTAAATAATTATGGTCCACATGAGCTGGTCTACGGAACATCAACCCCAGAGACAACGTACAAAACCGGTCACAGAGGGTGCCTGGATGGCTCAGCCGTGGGATCGAGCCCCACATCGGGCTCCCTGCTCAGCAGGAAGCCGGCTGCTCCCTCTCCCACTCCCCCTGCTTGTGTTCCCGCCCTCGCTGTCTCCCTCTCTGTCAAATAAATAAATAAATAAAATCTTAAAAAAGAAAAAATGGTCACAGAAATTTGGAAAATGGACCTCCCAGCCCTCTCTCTCCAGCACATCTGTCATTTTTCCCTCCTTGGTGATTCAAAATGTACTTTAGTAGGGGAAAACCTCAGAGAAGTCCCGCAGAAGATTTGTCTAACTTGCTTAACTCAGAATAGCCTAAGTTTCTGGGGCCTCTGAATATATTTTATTTGTTATTATTTAGGGTTTTTTTAGTTCGGTTTTGTTTGAGGATCCTTTTTAAAAATTGTTGTTTTTTAATATGACCCAGAGAATTTAAGAAACGAGTGTAAATGCAGCGTCAGCTCTGCTGCGAGCTGAGCAACATTTGGGAAAGTCACTTAACCTCTGTGTGCCTTATCTTCCTCAGATGGAAATCCCGAGTGGAAAAGGAAGAGACTAGAAAACACTTCACTTCAGCCGTCTCCAAGCTCTACCATTGTTTTCCCGTTTGCAACCAACTTTCAACTCTCTACATTGTGGGCTGTAGGAAGCCGTCCATCTGCGAGACAGCCAACAGGCAACACACGTCTGTTCCCTTCCTCCCCCACACCCAGCTAGGCTGCGAAAGGAATAATAAGGAAGAAATTATAAGGAAAGAAGAACAGGAGAGGGAAGAGCCAAAGCCACACAACTTCAAAAAAATGCTAGGTGGATGGAGAAATGGTAACTAGCTTACATCCTAACACGCAGTAGACGGTATTTTCCCAGACGACCACACACTGCTGATCTCACCGGGTCTTCGCAGTGTGACCTTGCCTCTCTCCCCTCAAGAGGGATGGTCTAGTTTCTCTTCCTTGAGTCTGGGCTCGCCATAATGACCTTCCTGTAACCAACAGCAATCTTGCAGCCCTGCACTGGCCTCTCGGAGAAACCCCTCCCCAAACGTTCCCTCTTGGATCCCAGCTGCCATGCTGTGAGGAAACCCAAGCCACATGCAGGAACGCCATGTAGGTGCTCTGGTCCACAAGCCCATCTGGGCCGAGAGTTTGAGTCATCCCAGCGCATGGGGCAGATGCGAGAGGAAAGACGTCCCAGACAGAGAAGCTTTCCTGGGCTACTCTCCCTAAAACAACACTGTCACTCTGCTTTGTTTTTATTCATAGCTAGAATGTCCTTCATTTGTTTACTTCTCCTTTGCTAGAATATAATCTTCAGAAGGTCAGAGGGCTTTATCTTATGAACCACTATATCCCCAACACGTAGAACAGTACTTAGCACATAAAAGGCGCTCGATAAATATTTGATGAACAAGTAAATGAATAAAACAATCAGAAAAAAAAAAAACAGAGGAAAATGCAATCAGTGCAAAGAACAGAATGAAACTTCAACAGGTATTAATTAATGTTGGCCGAGCGATGGCATGCACGGGAGAAGAGCTGGAGGTATTGGAGGGGCAGGCAAATCAGAGTAGACGGCGTAGGAAAGAGCTTGTACGAAAGAAACACGGATGGGATGCCTGGGTGGCTCAGTGGGTTAAAGCCTCTGCCTTCCGCTCAGGTCATGGTCCCAGGGTCTGGGATCGAGCCCCACATCGGGCTCTCTGCTCAGCGGGGAGCCTGCTTCCCTTCCCCTCTCTCTGCCTGCCTCTCTGCCTACTTGTGATCTCTGTCAAATAAATGAATGAAATCCTTAAAGAAAGAAAGAAGGAAGGAAGGAAGGAAGGAAGGAAGGAAGGAAGGAAGAAAGAAAGAAAGAAAGAAAGAAAGAAAGAAAGATGGAGTTGCTGAAATAAAAAACCCAAGAGAAGGCTTATTAGATAAAGTTGACTAAATCTTTCAGAAAGCTGAATCAAAAGAAAATGAGATGGAAAATGAGGGGGAGGGGGGAGAACATTTGGGGATCCGTTGAGGAGGGCTCACACCCAATAATGAGATGTAGACAAACTAAGAAGAGACAGAATGGAGCATCACAGGGAAGCCATGGGAAGTGGCGAGCGCGCCCAGCCCGAGGACACCACGCTGACTGCGGCGAGGGCGGGGTTCCTAAGGGAAACACAAGACAGACGCATCACGTGATTTGTCTGAGCATTTGGAGAAGCCGTTATCAAGCGTTTTGTTGGAAATTTCTGTTGAAGTATTTAGGGAGAAAATTTAGTGTGTAGAGTAGTAGATCCATAGCAAACTACGAAATCAAAAAACTAAGGTAATAATTAACTCCAGCTAAAGCAAAACATTATACAATTTAATCCAGCAGTAAAAAGACATGGCTACAATCTAACCTCCAGTTGTGAGGTCACCGTGTTGGAGGATGGGCAAGAGAAAGGCAGAGAGGAAAGAGAAATGGGAGTTAAATCTTCCACCACCAGAAAGCCAGGACATCAGGTCCAAAACAGATAACTAGTATGTCATAAGATAAGCATGTTATTTAGGTAGATGGAATAAATACAGAAGAACCATAGAGTTCTCAGTGGGGACCCATGCAGAGTAGAGAGAAATGAGCAGGAAATTAATGTTTTTCTTTATAAGCCTTTGATACTCCTTGGTTTTTCAGCTGTGCAACTGTATGTCTTCTATATAAATACATACAGGCACAGAAAAGACGGGGAATTGACTGGAAGATAAGAAAAACCAGAGGATGGGTTGTGGCAGTCCTGGATGGCAAGATCCTAGACATTGTTTAGCCTTCTCCTTTTTCAGATTTTCCAGATTTTCAGTAATAGGATTGTAATACGTTTGCAATGGAGAAGTTCCAATAGACACTTTAAAGAACGTGCTGCAAATATTTATGCCCAAGTGACACTCCCAAAATGTTGCTATGCACTGAAATTACTTGGGGAGAGGCTTAAAACACAGAGGCCCAGGTCTCCCCTGCTCCACGCTCCACACCCCCCCTCGGGAGTTTCATAGATGCCCTAAATATACCAGAAGTTCCACAGCCCTCCACTCCTCCTATAATTCAAAATGTTTGAAACCCAAGCCAGGAAATTTTCTTTTAATTTCGTAAGTCATGCAGTACGTGACACAGATCGGACAGATCGGAAGCTCAGTGTCTTTCAAGGTTGAGCCGTTTTCTGATGTGTGTGAGCACGTGTTTCTGCCCAGGCCTCTGCGCCGCCTCGTCCCAGCAGGTGAAGGCTGGGTGTGCAGTTGTGGGAACCACTGCTCCGGGACCCCACTCCACGGAAGAGGGGGGCTCTCCCCATCTTGTCCTCGTGCCTCTCAGTCCATGCTAGCAGTTCCTCCCTCCACAACGTCTGGGAACACTCTGCGACCCCGGGGACAAGGGAGACACTTGGAATTTTCCTGGAAAGTACAATTTACTAGTGGTGGGCAGCCGCTAGTAAATTCAACTGCAGGAAAGTGAACCTGGTGAAGCAAATTCCCTCAGGCAGCGGGGGTCCCAGCGCCACTGGAAGGGTTCGGGCATCAGTCACCCCCACCCCCAGGGGATGTCGCAGTGGGCTTCCCACAGCCAGGAGGCTGGATTTCCAAGTCCCTCATAACCCTAGTGTGGTGGCTGCCTAAAGTAATTTTGCTGACCCACCGCCCCAAATGCAACATTTAACGATGTTTAGAGACATTCGTGTTTGCTACAACGGGGCACTAGTGGTGGGATGCCACTAGTATCCAGTAGATAGAAGCCAGGGGTGCTGGAAATATCCTACCATATACAGGACAGCGCCCCTACCATTCCAATAAAGTATTATCTGACCCAAATTTTTAATAGTGCCCAGACTGACAAGCCATGTGCCAGAAACTGTGATACAATTATTCAGATGAGCTGAAAAGAGTAGCTGTTTTCTTCTTTTACCTCTATTATCTATAAATACTCAGCTTGATGGAATGTGGGCACAAGCTGGGACCATTTGTAGACAGGTGCATTTGCAAGAACACCAGTCAAGCCTTCCCAAATAGTATCAAAACACACACTATTACCATCTCTCCTTAGCAGGCACAGACATCTCATAAAAGACACTTTGCATGACATGCTTTTTTTTTTTTAAGTCTTATTTCCCAGGGGAAGCTGGAGATGGTAAAAATAAATAAAATCGGTATACAAAACTAGTGAGAAAAACAATTTGACAGATCGATGTCCAACGTTAAAAATAAAGTAAAAGGTGTCAGTTTCCTAGCATTGAGGAGAATGTTAGATGCTGTGAGGCAAGATCAAGACATCAGCGTGACACTTGTTGGAATGAATGGACACTATATACAATGGTGACCTCACACCAAAAATGAAAGATCCGGCAATATGCTGGGGTAGAAGGTGTTTTGTTAGGTGTAGATATGATAAGGCCAAGCCATCAGGAGATGCCTTCTCAAGAGGAAGTGCGTGCCAAGCCCCAGAATCAGGTAGGAAGCAGAAGGGAGGACATGGGCAAGAGTCCGTGGGGAAGAATGGGTCAGACGGAGTAGGCAGGCTAATCTAGCCAGATTCAGAACTGTTTCGTTGAGATCATTTCAGCAGGCTCTGGGCATAGGGGCTGCTCCTCATTGCCTGGTCCCTGGCCCCTGGCCCCAGGGTGATCAGGGTAGGTGGAGAGGGACCCAACCAAGAAGGTGGTTGTGGTTGTGAGCTCTGGACTAGTTGGTATGTGTTTGAAAAGCACCCTCGAGAGCAAGCTGGTTATTACTTCTAGAAACTGGCTGACGCTGGGAGAGGCAGTCCCTCCAGGGTCTTGAAGGCCCCAAATAACAACGTATCAGAATACAGAAAATAGGGGCACCTGGGTGGCTCAGTGGGTTAAAGCCTCTGCCTTCGGCTCAAGTCATGGTCCCAGGATCCTGGGATCAAGCCCCACATCGGGCTCTCTGCTCGGCAGGGAGCCTGCTTCTCTGCCTACTTGTGATCTGTCAAAAAAAAAAAAAAAAAAAAGAATACAGAAAATAAAAGCCAGGGCTGATACACCAATGGAATGTCAGAACGAATAACAAACTATGGAAAATAGTAACCTTATTCTCACCGAGTGTGCATGGGTCTGTGAAAAGGAGATTTTGTCCAGGAGAGGTGAACGGTGCCTGACAGAGTTTCCCCTCTGCAGATCGGGTTTAACTCAAATAACTGGGTCATCTAATGAGCGAACAAAACCAAACATACACCCAAATGTGCATCAGCTGAAGGCATGAGATTCTCTCTCTCCCTCTGCCTCTCCTCTCCCCTCCCCGCCCCCACCCCTCCACCCATGCCCCCTGTTCATGCACATCTCTCTCTCTCTCTCTTAAATAAATTTAAAAGAAAAAATTAAAAGAGTAGACTTTAGGGGCACCTGGCTGACTCAGTTGGAAGAATGTATGATTCTTGATCTCAGGGTTGTGGGTTCAAGCCCCACACTGGGTATAGTGATTACTAAAAATAAACTTTTAAAAAGGTATTTTATAGTTTATGAATTACATCCCAGTAAAACTGTCACCAAAATTTAAAAAAATAAACAGGCTGTGCAAGGCTCCCCCTAAGACAGAGTGACCAATTAACTGAATGAGTAGGCAAGAAAGTGGACCTTTAGTAAGTCTGGGCGGAGTCTAAGAATCCGCATTTCTAGGAAGTCCCCCGATAACACGGAGGCAGAAACTGCCAAGGGCCACCTCCCTAGATGAACGGTCTCACCTGTTTTCTCAGGTCACCTGAGTGGGTGGGTCCGGTGAACAGACCCAAAGAGGGTTGAAAGGATGGGCCCAGCCTCAAACAGGCTTAGGAGAGAGCAACAAAGGAGATTCCATTAAGAAACACAAGTAGGAGCACCTGGGTGGCTCAGCTGGTTAAGCCTCCAACTCTTGATCTCAGCTCAGGTCCTTCTTTTATTTATTTATTTATTTATTTATTTATTTATTTATTTATTTATTTATTTATTTTAGAAAGAGAGAGAGAGCACAGGGGAGGGGTGCACAGAGGGAGAGGGAGAGAGAGTCCTAAGCAAACTCCATGCCAAACAGGGAGTCCTATGTGGAGCTTGATGCCGAGACGGTGAGATCACGAGCTGAAACCAAGAGTCATACACGCAGCTGACTATGCCACCCAGGTCCCCCTCAGCTCAGGTCTTGATCTTAGGGTCCTGAGTTTGAGCTCCACATTGGGCTCCACGCTGGGTGTGGAGCCTACTTTAAACAAGCAAAAACAACAACAACCCAAAAAAACCCTAGTAGTAGAATACTAATAGGAGCGAACATTGATTTCTTGTGCATTTACAATGTGCTGAGCACTCTGTGCTTTGTAATTTATCTCATTTATACTACACAGCAACGCTGCAGAGGTGGTCTCCTTGTATCCCCTATTTGTATGTATCAGGAAATCAAAGCACAGGGAAGGGAATAAGCACTAGGGGTGCCAAGATTCAAGTCCAGCTCAAAGGCCCTCACCCTTAACCGCTGTGCCCTGCAGCTAGCAAAGGATATAGGACTGACACCATGAAGAGAGAAACTAGAATTTTCTTTCCCTCATGAATCTTCCCACCAAGCCTTCAGGTAAGCACCTCAACTTTGCAAGCCATTCTTTTTGGAAGAGAACTGAAAAGGGAAGTGTGAGTTTGCTAGGGCTGTCAAAACAAAGTACCACCCACTGAGGGAGGCCTAAACAATAGAAACATACTGTCTCACAGCTCTGGAGGCTGGAAGTCCAAGGTCAAGGTGCAGGCAGGGCTCATTCCTTCTGCTGGCCATGAGGGAGAATCAGTTCCGTGTCTCTTGCCCAGCTTTGGGCCCTTGACCTGCCGTCTTTGGTGGATAGACCCACCATCCCGATCTCCGTCTCTTGTTCACATGGTGTTCTTGCAGCATGTGTGTCTGTCTCCAAATTTCCCCTTTTTATAAGGACACGATCATATTGGATTGGAAGCTACACTCCAATATGGTCTCAGCTTAAGTAATTACATCTGCAATAACCCTAATTCATATAAGGTCATATTCTGAGGTAAAGAGGATTGGGACTTCACTAGACGAATGGCAGGGCCAGGGTTGGGGGCCACAATTCAACTCATAACAGGAAGCAAACATCTTCCTGGAACTAACTCCAAATGCCCCAGTCCTAAAGATATCAAAAACACTTCTCAGGGCCAACCTGCCACCCCATCCCCACTAAGTAAAAAGTTCCACTTTCCTCCAGGACTTGAGAAACCAGCATGTAGAATCAACTAGGAAAAAGGAGGAGTGTGTTAAGAGAATTTTTACAATGAGAATTCTCTTTTTTTTTCCTTAACACTTGACTTCGACTTTAACGTTACTCTTTCAGATGTATGTACCACCCAATTATAAGGTAGAAATGCAGCAAGTCAGGGAAAAAATTGTCTTTTGGTACCTGCCACTAACCAGTGTGTGAACCTCTCTCCTTTGAATAGCATTTGAATAAATGCTGAGCTCATTTTTGGAGAGCAAGGTTAAATTAGGGAAGATGGATGTGAAGATTTCTCTGAACAAAGGTCTAAGAAGTAAAATGTGGAGAGCTGATGTTCTGTGTCAAAATGACTGGGAAAGACAGCGTCATCTCTTGATTTCATTATTAGAGATTTCCCACATCCTTGCACCACTCAGCATGGGATGGGCCAAATGGAGGAAACCACAATTTCTGAATCCTACAAGAAGTTCCTATGGTGAGGGATGGGAAAAGCAAACTTCCTCTGGGTAGTTCTTTTTTTAGGCAAACACCCTAACCTGAGGGAGAACAGTGCAGACATTGAGAATGCCAGTTCACAACCAAGGCAGATGCAATTTGGTTGACTGTCCACCATACAGCAGAAGATAAAGAGACTTGGGTTCCAGTCTTTGCTATAACACCCTCTTCTTTCCTTTATTTGCTGTTGATCGAACTCCTGTGACACGCCGGGCATTCTGAAAACGAGTGAGGAAGTCAGCTGCGCCCCACAGCTCCTTTCAGGGAATCAGTACTTTTCCTCGTGGTGAGTTTCGATCAGTAATGTGAAAATAGAAAGTTGAAGTTTCCTAAGGACTTCAGTTCCACAAACATCCACCCTGTCCTCAGTGCGGGTCCAGACAGTGCGTTCAGTGCGAGAAGGCTGGAGAGCGAGACAGAGGGATGCGATCTATGGTGAGCGGGACGGGACCCCTGCCTTGGAGACGCAGAAATAGGGCAGGGAAGACGGACCTGTCAGTCACCGAGATCAGTGCTCAACAGACACCATGCAGAGAAGGGACTTATTCCCAGTGCCGAGGGAGAGTAGGGGAAGGCTCAAGGGAGTGAGGAAAACCGTGTATGCTGGGCCCTGAAGAAAGAGATGCTTTCTTTGGTAAAGAGCTGATGAAGGACAGGCGAGGTTCAAGGTAGCATGAGCAAAGGTCCTGGACATGAAAACGCCACACTGGCAAGAAGGGCCTGGAACAAATGCTGTCCTCCTCAGTAATACAGCTCCTGTCTCCCAGCCCTTCCGTCCTGCACTAGGGACCCAAAGAAGCCATTCAGAAGGCGGCCAGAAAACTTGCAGCTGGGCTCCAAGAGCCATCAGAGCAACTCAGGTGAGTCCATCATTGGAAAAATTGGCGTGGGGTGGGGTGGTGACAAAGAGCATGTCATCTAAAGGGGACAGCCCCTGCTCGGCTTGGCATGCTACAGATTAGAGCCGCCCAATTCAGGGATCTTTCAGAGAAGCCAGGAAAACACGGAGTGTATGTATATATACACTCACACATATGTACATGTATGGATATATACATATGTGTACACATACATACCGTTACATATTTCTGCTTTGTTTAAATATTTTTTCTTAATTTTAAATATCCTTAATACATTGTAGAGGACAAATAAAACACATCTGCATCTGCGGGCCAAACGCAGACCCACGGGCCCACTCAGTGCAAGTCGAAAGGCCCCGGAGGTCCCGAGAGGATGAGCAACATACAGGAGGCCACGTGGTAGGCGCGGAGGCCCGGTTGGGGAGCCCAGGGCTGGAGCCCGACAGTGAGTCCGCAGCAGGATGGGCCTGGAGGGAAGTCGCTCCGAGGATGCTGCTGCACGTGGCGGGGGGGAAAAAGGGGAACGGAAGCCTGAGGGCACACGGCAGGTAAGAACTGATCATCGAGGGACAAGGTGTCCTGGGAGGGAAGTGTCTTCTGTATGATCGGGAAAGTCTACACACACGCGCCCTCAGAAGTGAGGGGGGCAAGAATGAAAATACTAAAATTTGGGCACGGAGAGGGACCAGAGAGCCAAAAAAGAACAAACCTGGAGTCACCACAACGGGGCGGTTATCAAATTGTGGGTATGGGGCGTGGGGAGGAACGACGCCTGGGTGACAAGAGTCATTTGGGCGTCTGACTCATGGTTTCCACTCAGGTCAGGATCTCATGGGTTGTGGGTTCGAGCCCCGTTGCTGGCTGGGCACTCAGCACCCAGTGTGCTGGTCCTCTGCCCCTCCCTTCTACGACACCAGCTCCCCTCTGGCTGACACACTGTCTCTCTCTAAAGTAAATAAATGACTCTTTAAAAAAAAAAAAAAATTCTAAGGGGGTTAGTACTCAATAGCAGTTTCAAATACTAAAGTGAAAATTTACTACCAACTTAAGAAAAACAGCAACCTGCCCAAAATAAACCTGAAAAGAGAAACCAAATCCTGGACTCTTCACCCTCTGCCTTCCCTTCCGGCCACGATTTCTTTCCATTAATAATCAGAACAACATCCTCTAGGAGCACAGGTCTGGGGTGGGACCTGACTGGCTGTTCCCGCCATCCGTGTGTCCCTGCAGCAGCTACGTATTAAAGACAATGTGTGGAAGCTTCTTTCTTGCAGTGGTTGGCCACCATGATAATCCAGTTTCTGAAAGGGAGTTTTTGCCAGCAGGAAATCAGAGTCCAAAGATGATCATCGTCATCTGAACCAGTTCCTAGCTCACACGGCTCTTGACCTTGTAGATGAGAAGATGTGGCTTGTCAAACAACACGCACTTGAAAACCGCGGACTGGTTCAAGGAGTGGTTTGTTTCAACATTTCTGACTGCAGGTCATAAGAGACTTACTATGCTTCATGACGTAAGTCAAGAACACGGAATAAAAAACTTCTTTACTGATGTCTGTGATTTTTACATAAAGTTTGCAATGAATCTGTTTTAGGAACCCAATTGTCCTATGGGATCAAATGCATTTAGCAGAAGCGTTCAGTTTCTCGGGAAGAAATACCTTTTAGGCTGAATGCAGAAAAAATTGGACATAAACAACGTCCCGACAATGGTGAATTCTCAGAAATGAGTACACGGCAAGTAGCTTGATTAAATAGCCTGGAAAAATGAAAGAAGGAAGGAAGGAAGAAGGAAAGGAAGGGAGGGAGGGAAAGAAGGAGGGAAGGAGGAGGAATGGAGGCAGGGAGAGAGGGAGGCAGGAAGAAGGGAGGGAAAGAGGAAGGGAGGGAGGGGGGAAGGAATGTTATAAGGCTGAAGGCATAGCGGGACTTAACGTATGGGGTGTGAGTGTGCCAAAGAAAGCTTCGTCCCTGTCGAGGCTTTACCATCATCACACACACCGTCCGTGATTTCAGTGGAAATGAACCTCAGCGGGCTTCTTGGGGCAGACTCGCAAAAACCACAGAGCAAATCCCTTTGACTCAGATTGCTAAACATCCGGGTGGTAGGGCGCCTGATTCGTGGGAAATAAAAGGGGTAGTGAATTATCCTTTGGTATTTGTGAAAAGTGGGGACTAAAAACCTGCAGAGTCTCCCCGGGCAAGCCATCTGACTTCCCTCTACAGGCTTCCTCCTCTTTTACGAGGGATCCTCCCCCTAGCGCTGAGCTGCGTGAAATACGAAGGCGACACCCCATCCGGCGCAGCCCTGGGAGGGGAGAGGTCTGACGGGTGGAAGGAAGCGAGCCCTGGGCCCGGCGCCCGGCAGAAGCAGGGGCGGCGGGCAGCCCGGTGCTCGCGAGCTCCCCCCTGAGGCCAGGCTGTCCCCGAAGATCTCAGGGTGGGGAGGATTCCTTCTTCCCGCTTTCGTAAAGACTTGTTTCTACTGGACACCCATTTTTAAAGCCTTTTCCTCCCTATATACTCCATGCTGCCGCCAAAAATTCATTCAGGCCACTTTTCGGATGCCTTCGTGGTGCGCCTGTCTGGGCAGCTGCCTCGGGTGCCGGGTGCCGGCTGCAAACCTGCCCAAACTGGGCAGTACTAAGGCCGCAGAAAGGAATGAGCGTCGGATGGGATGGTGGGGGAGGGCCAAGCACGGACTCCCCAACAGAGAGGGACGGGGACATCCACAGCCGGGAACCCGGTTCCTCCCGGCACTTCTGGAATCTATGGCAGACCTCAGCCGCCTGGAGTCATGGGAGGCTCGATTTCACTGACCTTGGATGTTTCCCTTTCCCTCTGCCTGATGGCTTGTGTGTGCGAGAAAGACACCTCCCGAAAAGTCCTTCAGAAACCATGGAGTCCCACATTTTCTGTAGCTGAGGAGCATTATCGCTCAGGGCTCCAGCTCTGGGGTCAAACAAGTCTGAGTTCGTACCACGGTTTCATCACTTCCGACCCACAGGAACTTCCGGCGTCAATGGACCTCTCCAAACCTCTATTTTCTCACCTGTAAAATGGGACGACCTGATAAAGTTTGTGTCTGGAAAGAGAAAATGAGGAGGCAGCGAGGTCAGCTTTTTCATAAGCCTTATTAAAATACCTGACACTCGGGCGCCTGGGTGGCTCAGTGGGTTAAGCCGCTGCCTTCGGCTCAGGTCATGGTCTCGGGGTCCTGGGATCGAGTCCCGCATCGGGCTCTCTGCTCGGCAGGGAGCCTGCTTCCCTCTCTCTCTCTCTCTGCCTGCCTCTCTGTCTACTTGTGATCTCTCCCTGTCAAGTAAATAAATAAAATCTTAAAAAAAAAAAAATTAAAAAAAAAAAAATAAAAATAAAATACCTGACACTTTAAACCATGTCCATTTATCGTTTTGGTTAAAAGGCAAAAATGATTTTAAAATATTAAAATACTTCAAGAAAGAAAAAGAAAAAGAGAAAGGAAAAAAAAAAACCTGAAGGCTGGAATAAGACATTTCTTTCTAACCAAGAAAAGAATATACACAGACACATAGAAATGAAATGGGTATTTGCATCCCTCAAAACAGGTTTTCTCAATTATGTTATGAGGAAAGTGAGAGTAGAAGATAAAATAGACTGTTGATATTCACATTTCATTTTCAACCTGAGGAGCTCACTGGGCTTGAGCCAGCCTGGGTCTGTTACCTACTGTGTGCTGGTTAGTCATTTCTCTATTACATCTCTGCTTTTTATTGCACATATATTTATTTTCTTTATGAAAATGATAATTTCTACACACAGCAAAATATCCATTTTAGTTCTCCCTCAGGTCTCTTAATTCTTTTTTCTGAATATTAAAAAAAATCTTTATCAGAAAAAGTTGATTAGATTTGCTTATTGGATGAAAAAAAATCCATTTTCCAAATGTAGAATGAATTATAGTATGAAAAGAGTTATTTGTAAAAAATAGAAATATCAACTCTAGATTTGTGTAAAATAGTTTCTACTGCAATTTACTGTGAAGAGAGATTTAAAAGATGGAATAACATCACAGTAACTGAAAATTTCTCTGGGAAAATATTCTCTTGTTCTGAAAGAATTTTGACAAACAGCATTTCAGAGGTAAGTTTGAGTCACATTATAGGACAAAAACAGTTACATGTCTGCAATTTTGTATGATTGAATGTAATGAAGGAGGACTCAGGAAAGTGTCATTACTTTTCTTCTTCGTTATAATGAAAATCCTACTCAGATCATACACTTAAAATGTGTGAATTTTATGGCATGTAAATTATGTCTCAATCTTATGGACTGAATGTTGGTGTTTGCCCCGAATTCACAGGTTGAACTCCTACTCCCTCCATGTGGGCTTTGGGAGGTAATAAGGGTTAGATGAGCCCATGGGGGGCAATGTGTTCATGAATGGGATCAGTGCCCTAAGGAGAGGGAAGAGAGACCTTGCTTCCCTCTGCTTCTGCAGGAGAGCCTTTCCCAGGACTCTGACCCTGCCGGCACCCTCGTCTAGGGTTCCCAGCCTCCGGAACTGTGAGAAATAAATTTCTGGTGTTTATAAACCACCCAGTCTGTGGTACTTTGTGATGGAATCCCAAACCAATTGAGACATTCAATAAAGCTATTAAAAAAAAAAATCTACTTATTCATTCATTACTATTTTCAAAACCCTAATCCATAATTTATCGGTGGGAGATCTCACAGAGTTTCCACGAAGCTAAATGACTTGTCTAACTCATTCAGAGACAGGGAGAAAACCAGGCCACAAGGAAGAGCCCAGACCTTGTCCTTCTTGGCTCAACCTCTTCATTCATGAGACTTGGATATGAAAGGGCCCAGCCTACTGCCAGTGTTTGCAGTACTCCAAGACGAGAGGATAATTAAACCAAGGCCACAGAAGTTTGTACAAAAAGAACCAGAAACTAAAGTCCACGGTTTCAACTGCTTCTTCCTCTATGGTAGGTTAACCATTACCTGGAGACCAAACAAGGATCTCGGATACCTCCCTCCTTGACTCTGAAGCACCTGCTTTACCCCAGCCCACCCCCCAACCCGGCTGCGCTACGCGTTATCAGAGGACAGACAGCCTCACTGCAGAGTCCGACTCAACCCAACCAATCCATGCTGGGGGACTGAAAAAAAAAAAAAAAAAAAAGGAAGAGAGAAAAAGACAACAAGATTTGGGTAGCAACATTCAGAAAGCCTTTTTTGGTGGTTAGTAGCCACATTGCAGGGCTCGAGTGCATTCCTGGTAGCAGAGAGGACCACTAAGCCTATAGGAACCCCCCGGGCGCGGTGCTTCTCAGGCTAGCACGTGCACCTCAATCACCCGCGGACCTGAATAAAACAGAGTCTTACTCATTAGGTCTGGGGAGAGCGCTGAGATTCTGCATTTCTTTTACTGTTTTTTTTTTTTAAGATTTTATTTATTTATTTGAGAGAGAGATGGATAATGACAGAGATATCAAGAGCACCCACGAGCAGGGAGGAGAAGGAGGAAGCCGGCTCCCTGCTTAGCAAGGAGTCCAACGGAGCCCGACGGAGCCCGACGGAGCCCGATGCAGGGCTCAATCCCAGGACCCTGAGATCATGACCTGAGTTGAAGGCAGATGCTTAACTGCCTGAGCCACCCTGGCACCCCTGAGATTCTGCATTTCTAAGAAACTCTCAGGAAATGCTGATGCTGCTAGGATTGGGACCACCCTTCAAGCAAATTCTAGGGCGGCTCTGTTTAGTAGAAGTGTTGGCTGCTGCAAAAATGCAAGCCACATACATGATTTTAAATTCTCAGGAAGCTACATTAAAAAAGCAAAAAGAAATAGAGAAAATTAATTTTAACAGTACATTTTTATTTAAGCCAAAAATTCAAAATACTGTTTCCATGTGTAACTAAGAGGGGAATTTATTTATGAGATGTTCAACATTCTTTTGTTCCTACTAAGCATTTAAATTCAGTCTGTATTTTATGGGGTGCCTGGGTGGCTCAGTGGATTAAGCCTCTGCCTTCAGCTCAGGTCATGATCTCAGGGTCCTGGGATTCAGCCCCGCATTGGGCTCTCTGCTCTGCAGGGAGCCTGCTTCTTCCTCTCTGCCTGCTTGTGATCTCTGTCTGTCAAATAAATACATAAATTTTTTTTAAAAATATATAAATTCAGTCTGTATTTTAGACTCCAGCACATCTCAGTTCCTGCTGGGCATGTTTTGGGGGCTCGGTAGCCTATGTGACCTGGGGCTGCCATGTAGGACAAGCCAGCTCTAGGGCCTTCCTCAAGGTGCTCTGGAATGCCTAGAGAGGCACACCACAAGCTAGGGGAAATTATCCTCACCCTACTTCTTTGTTTTCTAGTGTGAGGTCCGCTAAGGGGTCCTACAGACTAAGAAATGGAGACAAGAAATGTCTAGTCTTTTGAGGTCTACTTACCAAGAACAGGAAGGGTCATGATGGCAAGAGAGGGAAGAGGGCATTTGCAAGGAGGAACCTTCCCATGGGGAGTGTAACCAGCACCGTGGGAAGCTAGGGGAGGCCAATTCAGCAGGGCAAGTGAGAGGCCCCAGGGCCCCTCCGTCGCACGCTTGTCTCTGACCCCTCACCACCCATCCCGGACCCCAGACACTTTGGCCACAGCCAAACTTACCAACCCCGTGGCTTGCATTTAGTATCAAAAATGAAGTCAAAGAGGGAAAGGAAAAATATATATATTTAAGTGATAATGTAAAGATTTTAAAAGATAAAAAATGGAAGGTGAGGCAGGGTACCTGGGTGGCTAAGTTGGTTGAGCAGCCAACTCTCCATTTTGGCTCAGGTAGTGATTTCAGGGTCATGAGATGGAGCCCCGTGTGTGGCTCTGCGCTCAGTAGGGAACCTATTTGAGATTCTTTCTCCTTCTCCCTCTGCCCCTCCCCACCCCCACTCTCTAGAACAAATGAATAATCTCTAAATGGAAAGTGAGGTTAGCGGGACACAACAGAATTCCAAGAAGAAGAAAAACTCTTCTAAACACTTAACCCCTTCTGGTTTCTCACTCTCAGTTCCCAGGCTATACACAGCAAGATAAATTTGGGAACTTGATTTTCCTGCCTTCACCTAGAGACAGGAGGAGGTCTGAAGCCACAGCCTTTAGCCCTCATAAAACCAGCACGAGAGGCTCACTCTTGTCTCTTCCCCAGATTCTGCTTATGGAAGTCACAGAACCGGAGAGCTGTTGACTCCCAACTCCCTTCCAAGCAGGAATTATTTCAGAAACAAGGACAGCCAGCCTCTCCCTGAAAATTTCCACAAAAGGCTTACTACCTCAAGAAGACAGGCTTTTCCATTTTTGAGAAGTCTTACAAAGTCATTTCTGTCAAGCTGAAGTTTGCCTTCATTTAAAGTTCATCCACAAAATAAAAATTAAATAAAAAATAAATCAAGTTAATCCACTAATCCAAGTCCTAGTTCCAGAACTACGCAAACCACTTGTCATCCTTATTCTTTAAGTAATTGAAGACAGCTGTTTAGGCATACTGCTCCTAGATCTCTTGCTGTTCAAATCTGCCAACACCTTTACATCAACCCGAGACCTATATGTGTAGGGTAATTGTCCAGAAAGAGGATTAGTTAACTAAACTGTTGTACACCCACACAATGAATTATTATGCAGCTATTTAAAAATGATAATGGAGATGTGGATTTATTGACACTGGAAGACTTCCGCCATATGTTAAATAACTAAAAGGTAGGCTAGAAAACCATATGTATAGTAGAACCCTATTTTTTTTAAATCTATAAGTATAGTCTTACAGTGAGAAAAGTCTAGAAGAATACACACTAAAATGTCACGGAGGTTATTTACGAATGAAGGCATTACAGATGTTTTTGTCTTTTTGCTTAGCCACATTTTCTAATTCTTCTATGTGAGCATGTGGTACTTGTGTAATACTGTTAAAGAATGTTCTGCATAAATAAATAGAAATTATAACTAGTCTTCATAGCAGATAGGGAGCAATGACAAATCATTCCTTGGTTCCCTCAATAAATGAACACTTGCCATATGCCAGACACCATGTTAGGTGCAGCTGTAGGTACAAGACGGAGAAAAATCCCCGCTCTGTGGAACTTACATTTCCACGAAGGAGACAGATGCTAAAAAATAAATTAGTAAAACACATTGTATATTAGTAGTGACAAGTGGTAACAAGAAAAAAAATCTAGGTAGGGAAAAAGTAGCAAGTATTGGGGGAGATTGAAATTTTAGGTAAGATTGTCTGGGAAAACCTCACAAGAAGTTGCCATTTTAGTAAAGACCTGAAGTCAGTAAGGGGATGATCTATATCTAGGTATCTGTGGGAAAAGAGTTCCAAATCAAAAGAGATTTAGTACAAAGCCCTAAGGCAGGAGCATGGCCCACATTCTAGAAGTACCAGAGAACTCAGCACAGCCACGGTGGAGGGCATCAAGGGAGTGTCCAAGGTCAGGGTGTTGGCCAGACCAGCAGAGTCTTGCATCTCCCTAAGACAGGCAGCCACACAGGTTTCTGAGCGGAGGACTTACGTGATCCCACTTAGGGTCTTAATAGAATCACTCTGGTTGCTTTGTTGACAATAGACTAAAGTGGGACAAGGACAAAATCTGGGTGACCAGGCAGCCACTGAAATAATCCAAGCAAGAGTTGACAGTGGCTTAGACCAGTGTGGTAACCAGTGGAGGTGGCAAATCAGACGAACCACTGGTAGTAGCCAGACTGTATTGTGAGAGCGGAGCCACCGGGATATGCCCATGAATCAGATGTAGGGGATAAGAGAAAGAGGGGAGTAAGGATGATACCAAGGCGTTAGGTGGGAATAATGAGACAATGGGGTTGACTGTGGAGGGGTCCAAAAGCTCAGTTTTGAACACTGAATTTGAAAACCTCTGGACAATCAAAGGCAGATGTCAAAAATACAGGTATATATGTCTGGAAATCAGAAGAAAGGTACTGGATAGAGACGTTAAAAAACAAAATCCAACCGAGTAAGTCTTAAAGATCTTACTGGCTTTATTCAATGACTCATGAATTGGGCAGCACTCAGTCTAGCAGGCAGAGAGGAGTTCCAAGGAGCTGTACAACATGAAAGATTTTATAGGCAGAAGGAGGCAGGAAAAAGGAAGTTACACTAGGCAACACAGTCAATTGGTTATTGGAAGGTTACTTTCCTTGGATGGAAGAGAAGGGACCTAGCAGGCAGATGACCTAACTAGTGGTGACCAGGCAACTCCTAACTGGTTTAAGATGCTATTTCTGGGAGAGCCAAAACTGTAATTAAGTTAAATCCCACTTTGGTGATATGGGCTTAGCATAACCAACTCCATTTGGGGCCTGTTGTCTTGTTTTTTGGGTTTTTTGTTTTGTTTTGTTTTTATTTTGTTTTTGTTTTTTTTTACCAGATATAAATCAGGAGCTATCAAAGAGATGGAACTTAAAGCCAAGAGATTGGAGAAGTCATCAGATAGGAGTGTGGAGAAAAGAGCTGCAAGGTTTGGGTTCCGGGGCGTCCCGTGTTACAGGAGCAGAGAGAAGAAGAGGGTCCAGAGAGAGACTGAGAAGCATCAATGAGTAAAAAAGATGAATCTAGCATCCTACATGTAAGAAGAGACAAATATAAGAAGAGTTTTAAGATGGCAGGTGTGGTCCCCTATGTCTAGCGCTACTGCTAGGCTAAGTAGAGTGAGGAGCAAGGGCTAACTTAGCAACACAGAGGTATAAATGACCTTGAAAGGACAATTCTGTGGCCCGTGGGGGCAGGAGTCAGTGATAAGGGTCTCACAGGAGTAGGTTTGAGAAGGAATGGGAGATGAGAAACTGGAGATTACAAGTACATACGATTCTGCTCCAAAGAAAATAGAATAATAACTAGAGATAAGGAGGCAAGAGAGGCTCTTGTTTTGTTTTTTCTTTTAAGATGTGAAACATACACCTGTTTGTATATAAGTGGAAAATGATCCAGTACATAAGGAAACAATAGGGAAGTGAAGGGAAAGTTCCTGGAGCCATGTCTCTGGGTAAATGAAAGGAGATGGGATCCAAGTCCAAGGGGAGGGGGAGGTCTTTGTTAAGAGCACAGACACATCACCTACGGTGCCAAGAAAGAAGGGGGAGTAAATGAGAACAGAGACATCTACCAATGAGTGGAAGTGTCATAGGAGCATGTAGGACTTGTCTTTGATTGCTTTACTTTTGTTAGTGAAACAGGAAGCAAGGATATCTGCTCACGGTGAGGATGAGGTATGAGGTAGGGTTCAAGGACAGGAGAAAGTATGAACCTGTCCTCTTAGGAAAGGGAGAAGCATAAAGGGAATACTTGTTTGCTAGGCAACATTAAGAGTATGCTTGAATTTAGTGACTACAAGTCATGTTTGAGACCTACTATTTATGATTTCATTTTTAAGAATAACTAGCAATCAATAAATGAAAATACTGAATTTCACAGCTAAAATCAGAATATCCTAGACTTTCTGATTTGGAAGCTACTTTAAAATACTATCATTCTACTTCTTTCTTTCATAGAGACAGAAATAGAAGACCAAGGAAGTTAGGACATTTGCTAAACAAGGTCCCTAAAGAGATCAGTGGCAGAACCTATATGTTTATTGTGAAGAAGAGAATGAAAACTTGATAGGCATGTCCCCCAAGTATAGAAGACACACCAATGACTGGAATGTATAGGGTTTAACTATGTATGGAACTGTCTTATGAGAGCTGCACAATAATAGGAGGGGTTACCTGGGAGGGGGGGAAGGTGGAAGACATCTTTTAAGTGTAGTGAAGAGTGGTTCCTATATTAAGGTGTTCATCTAAATTACCCTTCCACTTCTGATATTTTACACTTCAAAAGGAGTCTTCAAGAATATTGTGCACAGGGGCGCCTGGGTGGCTCAGTGGGTTAAAGCCTCTGCCTTCGGCTCAGGTCATGATCACAGGGTCCTGGGATCGAGCCCACATCGGGCTCTTTGCTCTGCAGGGACCCTGCTTCCTCCTCTCTCTCCCTCTCTCTCTGCCTGCCTCTCTGCCTACTTGTGATCTCTGTCTGTCAAATAAATAAATAAAATCTTAAAAAAAAAAAAAAAAGAATACTGTGCACAGGGATGCCTGGGTGGCTCAGTCTGTTAAGTGTCTGCCTTTGGCTCTGGTCATGATCCCAGCATCCTGGGATTGAACCCTGTGTCGGGCTCCGCGCTCAGCGGGGAGTCTGCTTCTCCCTCTCCCTCTGCCCTACACCCCCCCACCACCACCCTGCTCATGCTCGCTCTCTCTCTCTCTCTGCTCTCTCTCTCTCAAATAAATAAATAAATAAATAAAACTTTTTTTTTTTTTAAAGGAATATTGTGCACAGGCTATGGGAAAAAGAGTATCAGGGGCAGCGTTGGGATGACTAATAACTAACGCCCACAGCCCACTTAAAAAGCCTCCTCCCAGGATGCCTGGGTGGCTTGGTGGGTGGAACAATGGACTCTTGGTTTTGGATCAGGTCACCATCTCAGGGTCATCGGATGGAGCCCACGCTCAGCGCAGAGCCTGTTGGAGATTTTCTCCCTCCTTCTCCCTCTGCCTCTCCCCCACTCACATGCTCTTTAAATAAATAGGTAAATAAAATCTTTTTTTAAAAAAGCCTCCTCCCTTAAATTCTTCAGTTACAACTCTTGACCTATCAGAACCTACTGCAGTTGCTTGCTTCCCCTACCCACACCCGCGCTGTGCACACGTGCTCATACAGTTGGAAACGTCTGTGGGACCCGTCACTGGACTCAAGAGTAGGGAGACCTCAGGAGCTCGGATAATAAACAGAACAGATAATTAATCCTTGAATAATTGATGAACTTAGGCTTTAAGGCCATTACTCCAACAAACATTCTTAATAGCACTAACACTAATCCAAACATCTTCCCAATGCCAACCAGTGAATGGATTATAAATTTGCTCCAAAGGAAACACTGCTTGGAGATCATGCGTGTGTTGCTATCTCGACAAAATAGAATTGCCACAGCAGAGGAGGTGCCTTTAAAATGCAAGCCGGGGGAAAAAAAATAATAATAAAAAATAAAAATTAAAAACAAACAAACAAAACCACTCTCCAATCTAGTTTGTGCCATAGCACCTTCGTGCTTTTTTAAAATTCCTCTGCAGCATATTTGGGAACAAATTGAGCGACTAAGCAAGGCGAGAAACAAGGTGTCCACAGATGTAGCTGCTGTGTGTCAAGCAAGGGTTCCAGAGGCGGCCAGTAGAGAAAGCAGCGGTCCTGTTAGATTTCGTTTGTTAATTTATACAGACGGCGAAAATGAGCAGGAGCGCCAGCCCCCCATGTCCTCTGTCCTGCAGGCCAGTCCTGAGACAGAAGGCGAGAGAACCTCCAAGACGGCAGGAGGTCCTTTTGCTGGGCAACTGGTGCCACAGCCCGCAGCTCAGGAGGTGGGGACCCGCCCTCTCACCTCAGGCGAAGCCAGGAAGCAACGAGAAACTCGCAGGGCGCCTGGGTGGCTCAGTAGGTTAAGCCTCTGCCTTCGGCTCGGGTCATGATCCCAGGGTCCAGGAATCGAGCCCCGCATTGGCCTCTCTGCTCAGCGGGGAGCCTGCTTCCCCCCCTCTCTCTCTGCCTGCCTCTCTGCCTACTTGTGATCTCTGTCTGTCAAATAAATAAATAAAATCTTTTAAAAGAGAGAGGGATGCAGACTCAGTAAAAAGAGCCAAAGGGCTCTGAGCGGGTAGCTGGGGCACTGATCCATCTGCAAGGGAAAGGGCTCGCAGGTCTAGAGGTGGGGCCTGGGGGAGGGGGACGGGGGGCAAAGAGTTAAGGAAAAACCCACTGGACACCCCGTAACAGGAGAGCCCGATGGTCCCCAGTACCGGGATCCAGAAAACCACTTAGATAGAAAAAAAACAAAAGCAGAAGCAGTTAAGTCTTTCAGAACAAGGAATTTTTCCAAGCTAACAAAACAACATACTTTGAGAATACTATCACGTTAGGGTACATGAATATGCATTTGAAGAGTTTCCTCCGCGACGTGATAATCCCTAATTACCGGACTCAACAGACTTCGTTAAAATTTGGATCTTCCTAATCTTCAAGATTTTACAAAGCTAGAATCTGGTGGCGTAAGGAGGGAAAAGTATGATTTTTTTAAAAAAAGAATCCAAAACAGTTAGCTTGGCATATCTGTACTTCATATCAAAGCTATTATTTTCAAAACAAAAAAATAAAAGTTGGGGCGCCTGGGTGGCTCAGTGGGTTAAGCCTCTGCCTTCCGCTGGGGTATGATCTCAGGGTCCTGGGATCGAGCCCCCCATCGGGCTCTCTGCTCAGCGGGGAGCCTGCTTCTCTGCCTGCGTGTGATCTCTGTCAAATAAATAAATAAATAAAATCTTAAAAAATAATAAAATAAAAAAATAAAAGTTGCTAGAATTTCAGATTTGGAAGGAGACACAGAGACTGTATAATCTGAAGATATACAAACATTTTAAATCTCTGGCTCCAGAACTCACTGGTCACACAAAACTCATGAAAAAAGGAGGGGGAGCGGGGAGCCTTGATGGTCCCCCCGCTTCCACGTTGCAGTCCCAACCACCACTCTGAGGGGCCTGGAGGACCTCCTAGAGCAGAGTTCAGAAACCACTCATCTAGCCCAGTGCCCTGTTTATGGGCAGGGACACTGAGGGTGAGTTTATTTTCCCAAGGTCAAACCTCTAGTTTAGAGAAGCTCGGACCCCTGAGCTTGCCTTTCCCATACTGGACTGTTTGCTGAGCAAAGAAAAGGGTTTCTGGAGAGGGAAACTGCTCTCTGCAAAGATGCTGTGAAGATTGTTGAAATGGCAAGAAGGGATTTAGAATATTACAGAAACTCGCTTGATCAAGCAGTGGCAGGATTTGAAAGGTTGGGCTCCAACTTTGAAAGAAGTTCTGTGAGTGAAATGCTATGAAGCAGCGTCACATGCTACAGGGAAATCGAGTGGGAAAGGAAGACTCAGTCAAGGTGGCAAACTTCACTGTTGTCTTATTTTAAGGAATTGTCACTCCCACTGTCAGCAGCCACCACCCCGGGCAGTCTGCAGCCATCAACATCAAGGCAAGACCCTCCGTCAGCAGAAAGATTATGACCCACTAAAAGCTCAGAAGATGGTTAGCGCTTTTTTTAAGCGATAAAGTATATTTTAATTAAGGTCTGTACATTGTCTTCTTAGACATAATGCTATCGCACACTTAATATATTTCACTATAGTATAAACATAACCTTTACAGGCACTGGGAAACCAAAAAATACATTTGACTCGTTTTATTGCAATATTCACTTAATCGCCATGATCTGGAACTAAACCGTCAGTATCTCCCAGGAATGCCTGTATGTGGTTTTAATGGTTCATTACGTTTTCTAGCAAGGTTTTTATTTAGTCTTAGACCCAAAACACTTCCCAAAGGAGAGCATCTCCAATTTGGTAATTTATGTCAACAAGAAAATCTGATTAATTAGTATAGATCAGATTTACTGCCAACTTTTCAGGAATAAATTTATTTTGTCAAGAAGTCTATTAATTAAACAAAAATATGGTAAGAGAAACAAATGATAAAAATAAAAATACATGACAGCCCCAAGTTTTTTATTATTTTCAGAAAGAAATATTTTATTTTTTTTTAAAGATTTTATTTATTTGTTTGACAGAGAGAGATCACAAGTAGGCAGAGAGGCAGGCAGAGAGAGTGAGAGGGAAGTAGTCTCCCTGCTGAGCAGAGAGCCCGATGCAGGACTTGATCCCAGGACCCTGAGATCATGACCTGAGCCGAAGGCAGAGGCTCAACCCACTGAGCCACCCAGGCGCCCCAGAAAGAAATATTTTAGGTAAGAGCCATGAATGGAAAAAGATGTTATACTTAATTTTTTGTTTGTTTGTTTAAAGCAGGCTCCATGCCCAACATGGGGCTTGAACTCACAACCTCGAGACCAAGAGTTGAACGCTCTGCTGACTGAGACAGCCAGGCATACCAAAGATGTTATATTTAAATATCAAAATTCAAATACAGCTTTAGCACTGCTAGTCCATCAGTATATAAAAATCAAACAAAAACGATATGATATGCTTTTTAAATGATTACTACTCTGCACATATTTTTTAAAAGATCTTATTTAAGAGAGAAAGTTTGCGGGGTGGGGAGGGTTAGTGGGAAAGGGAGAAGACCCCACTGAGCAGGGGGCCAAACGCAGGGCTCGATCCCAGGACCCAGAGATCATGACCTGGGATGAGGGCAGATGCTTAACCAGCTGAGCCCCCCAGGTGCCCCACTCTGCACATATTTTGAGGGAAATAGGACATGGATAAGTGAAATGCTGACAATCTAGCATATGCTGCGACCAACGACCATTAGAGACTAGATCTCCAATTTTAAATATCAAGATATATTGGATGGTTCCTTGCATAGGTCCCCCTATGCAAAGAGCTCAGCTGTATTATTTAGCTTCCGCTGGTGTGATAATGAGCAACAATTCATTGAGGTTCTTCTGTAGGCACTGGGCCACATCCCAAGCAATAAAGATTTTTAAGAAGAGAAGTCATTACCCTAACTAATGTTGCTCAGTCTTCCGGAGGAGGCAGTGGACGTAGATAACTATCAGTCAGGGAAGCATGATGTGTAGCAAGTGAATGCTTGCTACTCCGGGCAAGGAGTGTTGCCAGGGAACAGTGACTCAGGGTTCTCTGGAGGCAGAAGTCTTCCTGAGGGCAGGAAGGCTTGAAAGCAGGCTGGAAAGAAGGTAGACTTGGATAAGCAAAGAGACGGTCTACATAGGGGTTGGGTATACCCGGAAGTGCGTGAGAGAAATTTGGCTGGAAGAGGGGCTGTGAAGGGAAGTACGTTTGCTATCGATGATCACACAACGAAACTGGGTTCAAGCAGGTTATAAAAAAAACATTCTGAGGAACCTTGAAAATCAACCCATGCTGGGACCCTCCACGAGGGGATGGGAGGAGATTGAAGGAGGTTCAGATCTGAAATCATAAATTAGTCCTGGCCGATTTTGGAGGGTCCTGGGAAGATCAGTCTGGCGGGGTGTATGTAAAGGGCCAATGGGAAGAAGGACAGGTTGGAAGTAAGGATACCAGCTGGGAAACTACTCTGCTGGTTTAGTCACCAAGTGATGGAAAGCTGGGAAAAACTGGGAGAAATCAAGATGACTGGAGATTCTAGTGTGGGTAACTTGGAGTCTTTATGTTTGCTGAATGACTAAGTGAACAAATGAACAAGGGCAAAAATTCAGATGAGAACTGGCTTAAAAGGGAGAGATGAGGGGCGCCTGGGTGGCTCAGTGGGTTAAAGCCTCTGCCTTCGGCTCAGGTCATGATCCCAGAGTCCCGGGATCGAGGCCTGCATTTGATTCCCTGTTCAGAAGGGAGCCTGCTTCTCCCTCTCCCTCTGCCTCTCCCCCCAACTTGTGCTCTCCCTCCCTCTCTCTCTCTCTCTTGCTCACCCACTCTCTCTCTCAAATAAATAAATAATAAAATCTTAAAAAAAAAAAAAAAAAAAGGAAAGATGAGCCACTCTGGAAAACAGTATGGAGGTTCCTCAAAAAGTTGATAAAAGAGCTACCTTATGATCCAGTAATCTCACCACTAGGTATTTACCCAAAGAATACAAAAATACTAATTCAAAGGAATACATGCACCGGGACGTTCATAGCAGCATTGTCTACAATGGCCAAATTATGGAAACAGCCCAAGTGTCCATCGACTGATGAGTGGATAGAGAAGATATGGAGTATACGTAAATGGACTATCACTCAGCCAGAAGAAAGAATGAGATCTTTCCATTTGCAATGACATAGATGGAGCTGGAGTGTATCATGCTAAGTGAGATAAGTCAGACAGAGAAAGACAAATACCAAATTCACTCATATGTGTAATTTAAGAAACAAAACAAGCAAGCAAAAGTGAAAAAGAAAAGAGAGAGAGAGACAATCAAGAAGCAGGCTCTTACTACAGAGAACAAACTGATGGTTACCGGAAAGGAGGTGGTGGGGGATGGGTGAGACAGGTGATGGGGATGAAGGAGGGCACTTGTGATGAGCACCAGATGATGTAAGGAAGGGCTCAATCACTATATTTACCCTTGAAACTAATATTACCCTATATATTAACCAACTGGAATTTAAATAAAAACTTTTAAAAAGGGGAAAGATAAGTTTGGATTTAGACAAACTAAATTCATAGCGATGGTCAGCTCTGAAGGTGGAGGTCATCAGGAAGCAGTGGGAGACGGGAGGCTGAGGTCTGAGACCACCGGAGCTATGGATGTGGGTTTGGAGTTCGTCTCCAGGGAGTCAGAGTTTAAGCCACGGGAGTAGAAGGATCCAGCAGCGGGAGCCTGTGTGCAGGGAAACAACCGTGAGGGCTGAAGAATGGGTTGGAGACATGTTCAGACTGAGGTCGAAGAAAGAGAGTTGAAATGAACAAGGAACCCAGAAAAGACGTGTGAGAATTAAGTGGAGAAACGGGACAATGGCGGGTTGTCAGGGCTGACTGGTTCAGAGAGATTAGAGAGAAGGACAGCAAAGGTCACTGGTGGCCCTGGCAAGAACGGCTTTGGGAAGATGACAAGCTGAAAGCCAAATTGCAGTGGAACCACGAGTAATGGTAGAAAGAGCAAGTACGATGTTTAGCAGTGGAAAGAAGCGACAGCAGTTGAAGGGAAAAGGAAGCGCAGGGAAGATGTTAGTCTTAAAGAAATAACCGTGGTCAAGAGGGTCAGTACCGCGGGCGGCTTGTTTAGCTTCCACAGACTGTGAAGGTGATATATGGACTGGCTCTTTATTTTTTTTCTTTTTAAGACTTTATTTATTTATTTGAGAGAGAGCAAGAGAGCATGAGAGTGGGGAGGGGCAGAGAGAGAAGCAGATTCCTTGCTGAGCCAGGAGCCCAACGTAGGGCTCGACCTGAGCCTCCGTCCCAGGACCTGGAGATCACGACCTGAGCCGAAGGCAGACGCTTAACCATCTGAGCCACCCAGGTGCCCCAGAAACACAGGAGAATTTTTTTTAAGTTACAAAGCAGAAGGCAAAGTTGTATTGCAGTTAACTGGATTTTAGTAACTGATTCCATCCTAGAATATTTTGCAATGTGATTGAGTAAAAGTAACCCCATCTGTATTTATGTCCTCTTGTATTATAAAAATCAGCACCCCTCGTCAGAAACTTCTTGCCAAAGCTCCTTATCTATCCCTATCCTCCCCCTAATCTTTGTTCGTTTTCCCCTAGACACTTATTTTAGAAAGGGGCCTATGTTGCTTGTATCTTCAATCATTTCCTCTAGTTGCCAAATGAGCATAACTAAAATTTACCAACGCTCAGTAAGTGCCAGGGACGATTCTCTGTGCTCACCACGGGCTGTGCCCAGGCATCCTTGCGGTGCACTCTATAGAGAAGGAAACCAAAGCAGGGAGAGGTTAAGTGACTCACCTGAGATCACACAGTTCTTAAACAACGGAGCAAAGTTAGAACTAAGAAGTCCTGTCCAGAGTCCACCGCGGTAGCCAGTCGTGGCGCTGCCTCTCACCAGATGCTCCCCAAATCTGCATTCCTTGTGTTCACAAACGTCCTGAGATTACTGACTCCCTTCAGAAATATGTACAACATACCGTGGGCAAACACGCCACGCTGGGGGCCGGCGTCTCAGGAGCTAACACTGTAGGCCCTGGAGCATACCGTCCGGACGGGGAGGCAAACAAGAAGACCATGGTTCAGATGGAATGTGGGGGTGAGCGCACACCCGCAGGCTGGGATCGGGGCGTGGGACTGCTGTCCCTCAAAGCCGTCGCTCCTGGGGGCGTGTGAAGGAGGCAAGTCAGCTCGCTAGCCTATGCATACCAGCTCCACGTTCCCCGGGTGGGAGACTGTAGGGAAAGTGTTCGCACTCTTTCTGGCCATAAATAAAATACAGTAAGAGACTGCACAGAGCTGCTCTCCAAAATCTGTCCTTTGCTTTCTTCCTTGATCATTTACATCTGGCTTCCACTAGGAACTCTCCGCGCATAACGTTTCTATCTCTATTTCCAGCTCGCGCCTCCCTTCTGAGCCCTCACCGCACTGCTGGTTGTCCATGCCCACTGGACGCCCCTGCTTGCAGCTCTGACTTTGTAAGTCTACATCTCACTGGCTCAGGGCGCCTGGAGGGCTCAGTCAGTTGCGTGTCCAACTTTGGCTCAGGTCATGGTCTCAGGATTGGGAGGTCGCGCTCCCCACTGGGCATGAGGCCTGCTTGAGTCTCTCTCCCTCTCCCCCTCCCCCGCTCTCTCTAAGGTATATATAAACTCATTGGTTCTCTCAAAACCCTTGGTCTAGAGTGGTGCCCCCCACTTTGCCGCTGGCAACAGCACTCTTCTAGAAGCCTGGGGGAGGTCTCTTTCGATTCGATTCCACATGCTCCCCAGCCTCGCCATCGAATCAGTCTGTTTCCAAGTCTTTGAACTCCTCCCTCCTTTACATTTTACTGCCATGACTAGTTTAGTTTCTACTTCAAGGAGCCTGACTTGCGGGAGCCTCCTCCTCGCTCACCCCTCTACCAAGAGTCTTCCCGAATCCCAGCTGGCCAGCCGTCTTGTGCCCCTGCCTGTTCCGCCTTCCACGCTCCCTACGCAATCACCACTGGCCTCTCCCTCATTCCTCTCCACTCCTTTCACGCGTCTCACACCTGTCGAATTCAGCTGCTCCCTGCTCTCCCACGAACTGCTTACACGGCTCCTCCATCTGGAACACTCTGCATTTTCCCAACACGGCTCATCCTTGAATGCGCACACGCACTGTGCTCTACACGTTTTTCTCTCCTTTGGTTGGAAATCATCTCTTTCTGACACAAACGTACAAAGCATGTTACCTCTCTTCTAAGCACTTGGCAATTTCTACCTTGTTTGTATAGCGACGCAGCTTCTCTCTTCCACTACATGGCAAAGTCTTTGGCTGTCGAATCCAGGCATGATTCATTTTCCGGTGTTCCACTGCCTCTAACACCAAGTGCTCAGAAATCTAAGTAGGTGAATAAGAAAAGGAGTAGAAGGCCTGAAACACAGAAGACTGGAAAGATGGAAGAACAGAAAGGGCACTCACATGCCACCATGGGCTCGACTGAATGCTGAGCGCTAAGCCATAGACATCCCTCCATCACAGTGATTTCAAGGAGCAAAAATAACAGACTACAGTCACATGTCAGTTAAAGAATTTTCCAGGAAGCCAGTTAAGTGAAAGGAACAGAATAGTAGCACCTTAATGTTCAGATCCACACACTGCGGAAAGGTACAAATTAATGCAGGTAAGCAGATTTTTAAGTAATGTAAGCTTTCGCCCCTACCCAAGAATTGATGAGGGCACTGGCTGGCTCAGTCGGCAGAGCAACTCTTGATCATGAGTTCAAGCCCCATGTTGGGCAGGGAGCTTACTTTAAAAACAAAAACAAAAACAAAACAAAACAAAACAAAACAAAACAAAATATATATAATGAAACAGAGAAAAGAGCAAGGAGGTGAAGACATGCCAACAAAGAGTTAAGAAAATAGGTTCTCCTCTAAACTGAAAATAGATTTTCTAAACTCTATTTTTGCTTTCACTTGGTGACCATAGGCTCTCAACACCAAGATTTTGAAGATGCGGCCTCAACCCAAACATTTCACTCATGAGACTGCCTCCTTCAGGCTGCTATTCTTAAAAGAAAAATCAACCAAGTAGGGTGCCTGGAGTGGGGGCCTGGGACTCAATCGATTAAGTGATTGACTCTGGATTTCAGCTCAGGTCATGATCTCAGGGTGGGGAGATGGAGACCCACGTGGGGTTCCATGCTGGGGGTGGAGCCTGCTTGGGATTCACTCTCACTCCCCCATCTACTCCTCAAAAAAAGAACTGAGTCAGCACAATCTCCAATTTTGTGATTTCTGCAAGTATTTAGAAAAGGAGCACCCTTAATAGACATGACAAGAGTTTAAGTCAACTGTCATACAGCCGAAGAAATGGAGTGACAGATTCCAAGCACTCTTCTTCAAATATTGTCAGTTTTGGAAGCAGAGCCTGGGATGGAGGCAGTTGTCACCGCAGGCCATTTACTTAGTACTGTGGGTGGGCACCTGCTTCTAGTCTCAAAATGTGAACTTCTTTTGGAGAAGCAAAACCAGTCTAAATGCCCCACAAAAACGAATAGCAACTCTCTAACAAAAGGAATGTGATTAGATTACTAATTTTTCCTTATGAATTTTATCCGAGCCTCTATGCATACCACAAAATCCTTTGGCAAAAGACAGCACAGGAAATGAAAACTTCCAATCTGCATATTAAAAAATAAAGTAACATTTCAATTCCAAGGAGATACAAGGAAGACACTTGGCAATGCTTTAAAGGAAAAGAGTGTTTCTTCGAGGTGTTTTGGCTTTTTTTTTTTTTTTAATTTTTGGTTATACAGCATGAAGTTCTTCTTATACTTGTGAAGCTATGAAAATGAAGAGAGAAGGGGCTTTTGATTAAATGAGATAGAAATTGGCTTGTAAGACCTCCATTATGACATGTAACAATTTCATGTTACCAGAAATGTAACTTCTGGTTGGATTTCAAGGATCTAGATACCACATTAAGTTCACCTAGCATTTAATAGATCCATAGCTGTTACAAATATTAATCCTTGTTGGTCTCACCATAAAGAACCATGACTTTATCTCCCTAGAGTTCTTAATACAATAGAAGATCTATTTTTTAAAAATTACTCTATTTAAATAACGAAGTGAGGGAGGGCACCTGGGTGGTTCAGTGGGTTAAGCCTCTTCCTTCGGCTCAGGTCATGATCTCAGGGTCCTGGGATCGAGCCCCGCATCGGGCTCTCTGCTCAGCAGGAGCCTACTTCTGCCTCTCTCTCTGCCTGCCTCTCTGCCTGCTTGTGATCTATGCCTGTCAAATAGAGAAAATAAAATCTTTAAAATAAATAAATAAATAACGAAGTGGCGGGGGTGGGGGTGATGGATTTGCAGCTTCGATCTATATCCAGGCAAAGGAAATCGTACGCAAAACAAGGCTACTTCACAGCAAGATTTATTAATACATCCAAAAGAAAGAAAGAAAAATCATTTTGTCACACTATATACAGATAATACATACAGTGTTTTATACACATATTACATCAGTTTTTACACAAGAAAAATATACATAAAAATGTAAACTTTTGTATACAAAAACCCTTAAACAAATTAAACAAGGACCAGATAACAAAAGGAGACCAATCCATTATTATTTCATCAAATTTTTAAAACAGTAATACAGTACATTCATTGAGATATATATGGAAAATGTGAGCCATCTCTTCACGTTTAAAGGGAAATTACAAACCAACAGCCTATCACCTCCCAAAATGTGGTCCCCGCCCCCAGCCACACCACACTCAATGCCATAGACCTGCCTTTCTGTCCGAACTGGGGGGCTCTTAACCAAACCTGCCTACATCCTCATCTGTCTGCTATAGTCTGTGCAGAACGGGTGGCCCCTTAGCTTTTGTGCATATAACTAAGCTTCTAGCCACTATTCACACAAATGCAGACAAGATTCTCGGTTTGTAAGTTCCCTTTAAGCAGCTTTTCTTTTTTTTGTAAATATTTTTAATGTATGGCCTGTTAAACATACTTGTGTGCCAAGGTGAATGAGAACACTGAAAAAGAAGGGCTCTGAGAACTGCTAGTCCTTGCTACCGTGCAGTTACTTCGTAAGAAGAGATTTGAAAACTGTGCAATGTGTCTGTCCCTTACTGGATCCAAAGAAGCTACCGCCTCACCTCTGATTTCCCACTGCAACTTGGTTTCAGTTTACACCTCTGTACTCCAGTTAGTACCGTAACACGGCCAAGAGGCTTCGTTAAAGGCTGCTTCTGATATCAAGTTCCAGCTTAACTACTCTACGAAATCACTCAGACCCCAACCTCTCTGTTCTGGTCTTCGGGGGGTTCTCTTCCTTCACTGGCTTTTTTTTTTTTTTTTGTAACGTCTTAGAATTTAGGATTGTCCATCTACGTTCCTCTCTCTGTAAGGTCTTGAAATGTCATCAGTTGCCAACTCATCACAAAATAAAATATTTCATGTTTTCTTCTTCATAGTCTTTCCTTCAGTGTGCCAAACTGATGTACGGATGAAAACATGTGAAGCTGTAGGGACTAAGAATTAAATCTGTGGCAAGTGCACGCAGACTTGGAGTTTTTTAAAAAGAAAAAAAAAAAAAGTCTGGGAAGACCTTTAACTAAATAAATGCAAAACACGCTTAAGACAAGCTTCATGAGAGCTGCCTTCTCACAAAGTTGAATTTTGAACAAGGCAGAGTAACAATTAGGTGATCGATTTCCCTGCAGCTAGAGAGTAGTTAACTTCCCCCAGGCAAAATGATCTCAAAGATCATTATTTATTAATGAAAGGAAGAGGCAAATTGGTGAATTAAGTTGATCTAGAAGATGGTGGTTGACATACACTAATGGAAATGATAGGATTGTTTTATAACTGAAATAAACAGGCTGGTTTGTGGTACATCTCCATTTCAGAGAGAGGAAAAATGCACAAGGTTCCTCAAGTGAATCCCCAGCTCTTTCTCCCATGGGACAGATGGCATTTTTAAAAATGACAGTCTCCCTTTCAGTTAAAAAAAAAATGTAACAATAAAAAGGAAAAGGAAGATAAATAAATAATGTGTGGATGTCTTTAGATGTGACTTTTAAATGTTTTTTTTTTAAATAATTTTTGATAATGTATTTTTAAATCATTACATACAACTGCCATTGCAGTGACAATATTCCAGTAGGGGCAGCATTTTGCTAAATGTAAAAGATTGCCATTTAAAACTCATACATATACATGTGTATATACAGTATATCAACACTATTTATATACATATATATCTAGAAAGCAACATTTCATTGCCTCTGAATATCTATATATTCACTCCCACAATATATACGAGAGACATACTGTGTGAGTATATACGAAAGTATATGTACACATGCTCAGACATGTATATATACACTTTTGTCTTGTGTGTGCATAAGAGCTTTAAAGGCACAATATATAGGGATGCAAGTTTTCTAGAGAGCTGCAGCGAAGTTAAAACAGAATGTCACAAATGTGGGAAAAAAGTCGAAAATATAGCAAAGTTCGTTATGTAAGAACTGGTTAAAGCAGGGTCATCATGAGTAAAGTGAGTTACTTCTAGAATTCAGGAGGCTTATGTGTGACTTTGTATGCCTTCCATTAAAAAGAAAATGGTAAATGGATGATTAAAGACACAAAGTAAACCACATTTTTAAATGATAAATTGATGAGGATAAATGAGAAAATAAAGCTAACACTGTTATCAGTACTAAAATCAGTTATGTTCTTTTCCATTGTTGAGTGAAATGTCCCCAAATTATCCAGGTAAAACTTTCAAATTAGTCTTGTTTGAATGTTGGTTTTTTGGTTTGTTTTTGAGACAAGGAGGATGAATGCCCAATCCTCAAAATTACTATACAAACTATTACCCAAAGTGACACCTTCTGGAAAATATCAGAGACAAAGATCTTTAGAAGACAAGACCGAGATGTTAATGAACTATGCTTAAGCCAAACACTTCTGGCTAGAGAGGACAGGATAAAGGGGAAAAAAACTACAATGATGTGTGATGAGAGATTGCTTGAGAAGGCAGTGAAGATGAAGGACAGTGGAACTGGCAAGAAAGAACAGTTCTAGCAGGAATTTACTTATAATAACCATAAATAAGACTATTCATCCAAAGGACTTCCATCTTGGTATGCACCGATAATGGACTCCAGACTGTCCCCTCCTCTTGCTTACAGAATCATCGAGTTTTCCATAGACGTATAATCTTAACAAAGGCTGTTAATCTATTACACACACACATTTTTTAGGGAAATATATGTATATAGCTTTATCTATACACACACATATACATACGTGTATATATAGATTTATACAAATGTATAAATAAACATAATACTTTTCAATCTTTCCATTGACAAGGCAAGTTCACATTCAGCAAAGTGCCACCACATCCCATATACACATCTCTGTACAGATATACACAAAAGGGTCTATTTTCACCCTTCAATCAGGGGGAATTTATTCTAGCAAATCCCATTGAACCAGTAACCGAAGGGAGAAATGGCACCAGTACAAACTCCCTTCTTTCACTTGCATGCATATGTACAAGAAATATGCAGATTTTTTTTTTTAAATCCATAAAGCAAGAATGAATGAAACTGGGAGATGCAGAAATACAACTATAAAAGGAACGACCTGTAGAGCTTTCCTAGGTCTTGGCTATACTTAGGATGAATGAGGCTTCAAAGAACTACAAATTCTGATGTATTCTCAGAAGTCGTTTTGACATATATCCAAGTACATGATCTTTTCATATTAAAAATAATTGTGATTGGAGCATTTAATAACAACTCTAGTTTTGTCTACATTAGACCACCAGTTATTCCAGTAATGAATGTATAGCAAAATGACAAAACTCAAAATACAGGAATGTATCTTTTAAAAATTCCATATGAATTAGGTAAAAGTCAAGGGTAGCGTAATTTTTCTTATAACCAAAATATGGCGATTGGGGGCACACTAACTTCATGAGTAATAGCACAACTGAGTGACTTTTTAAAAAAAATTTTGGAAATAACTGAAATCATCCCAGCTTTGAAATATGCATGGTGAAATGATCCCACCAACTCTTCCAAAAAAGCAGTCCCTTCAAAAAAAAAAAAAAATGGCATTCTCTATAAAAAGCCTTTAATTTTCTTAACTTCACCAAGAAAAGATGATCACTAAGATTTACTAACTTAGAATACGAAGAAATCTATTATTAACATAAAAAAAAGTTGTTTCAACTGGTCTGGTCCCATCACCCCAGTAGATAAACAGAGCTTGTGTCTGGTTCGTCTCTCTTTCTCTTATTTTTATGCTCAAAAGTGAGAGGCTTGTCTTAGAACCTGTTTCTCATGTCATTTGAAAAATATAGCATAATATGTTAATCAAAAGGTTAAAATAAAATGCACATGATATCAGAGCTAGCCTTTTAACATAAGATAGCATAATGAAGAATTTGGTGTATTGATACTACAGAGACAATGAGAAAAAAACTCTGATAGCCTCATCTAAATAAATCGTATTTCTACAATACATTCTGTTACCTTCCTCTATTTTTACCTAAGCACACATTCATCTCTCTCACACACGTGCCCCCAATGTATATTTTTGCATGTGTGTAAAAACACAGACGAGACATGCACACAAGTAATTTAATTCTATTTTTAAGTCACAGTGGGAATTCCTTAGTGAGGAGGGATAAAAAGTTCCTGAATAAGACACTGAGAACATCTAGATTTATTATTTTCTCTATTTTTACTTCCCAACTTACAGAATAAACTGTAAATTAAAGAATAAATCCATAGGAACTAAAAGAGGTCTGAAAAACTTAGTTTACAAATTCCAGCTACAGTAGTTGGGGGAGTTTTGCTTGATCTATTATGTATTTCTATTTACCCTGTAACTAAGCTTCTAGCCATCTTAAGTGTAAACCACAGATCATTTACTAAAGAAACACGATTCCCAACAGTTCTATGAGCAGTAATAAATGGTCTAAAGGTGTTCTACATTTTGAGGCCCCAGGATATCCTTTTATTTTATATATCTGCAAGGTAGCAAAGGATAGCTATACACCTTGACACGGCAGAGATCCAGTGTAAAAAGGTGCTTCACTAGTTTGTTTTGTCAAAAAAAAAAAAAAAAAAAAAAAAAAAGCTCATATATAATTTTTTAAGCTATTAAAACACATAGGCAACATAATTCATTACACTCAATACAGCTTTAGTATAAAACTTATAATTTATGAGGTGATGTTAATAGTATAAATTAATATACCTTTTCTCTTAAAATCTACAATAAGTATTCTGAAAGCTCATTGGGGAAGGAAACTTTTAAATAAAACTTTTAAAGCTGTGCGTGATGGGAAAGGATTCTGTTTGCTGAAGCGGAGATGAGAGCCTGAAGGAGAAAGGAAAAAAATCCTAAGCGAGACACGGTGGGCTATGAAACCAAACGTTTTCTCTTTCTTGCGCTCTCTTCAATGATGAGTCACCTTTAGTTACTTTTAAAACTATTTTCTTATTTTAAAAACTGCCCTAATTTCCACAAGGAATCCCTGAGACATACTCAACACTATACAGTGAAAAGAACAATCACTGTGAAGAGGGACTGATTTCAACCCTTCTGAGCAGATGAAGACAATGTCACAAGCATCCAACGTCCCATCACTTGCACACTCATCTGCTGGAGCCGACGGGGCCTTAGCGACACCGGGTGGAGTCAGGTCAAGGCAAATCAGCCAATGGTGTGGCATTTTGCTGCACTGAATGGTGAACATCTTTCCAAGGGGAACTCTGGGTGCACATAGAGCTTACTTCAGTGGTCCCCAGCTCAAAAAAACAAACAGAAACAAAACAAAAGCAAATGAAAGAGGCAGCTTCTATTACTCTTAGGCCTGGATCAGGGCAGATCAGGGGTGTGTGTGCAGACTTGAGGACCTGGGTGGGGGGCGGGTGGGAGGCACCGAGGCCAGCAGGCAGGAGGGAAAAGGGGATGGGGAGCTGGGCTGCCCAACAAAGGTTACCTAGAGTTAGGAAGCTTTTCTCTTACAACACTGTTTTTCAGACTCAATTTTAGATCCCCCCAAACTCGGCCACTCAAGTAGTCAAACATTCCCAAGATATGGGAACCTAGCTTCCGGTAAAGAAAGTCATACCAAATTTGCTCTCTCTGAAATGCCACCTGTCCTTTATCGGCTCTGTATCACAGTGCAGAGAGAGGGAAGCGAACAGAAATTAGAGCTGAAGGGAAACTTTTTGCTTTAGAAATGAGGCTCTCCAAGTCGGCCCCACAATTTTTGCATTAATGACACTGGCTATTAGGAGACATAATTATTCACTTGTATTTTAGGGTTTTTTTCCTAACTTATTGGTCAGGGGGAAATGCTTAACAGACAGATACTCAAATAGGTTCTTCACTGGTATTTTATTTCGAATCTTTTTCAAAATCAAATAGATTTTTCAAATCTATTTCAAATCAAAGATAGCATTTAAAATGTTACTTTAGTCTACTAAGCATGGATTCTGGTTCCCTCCAGAATAGGATATTGGAAAGCTCACAAGGCTCCAGATACTAAGATGTCATTCTTTAACCTTTCTACAGAATGCCAGTGAAGATTCCATATTTTCAATGTATTGCGAGAGGAAAAAAAAAAAAAAAAATCTGTTCTGTCACACATATATTTCCACCTCCCACCTCACCCCCAAGAAATGTATTTCTCATCAGGAATAGATCCTTGGAACGATGTAGGTGTTGGTGACGAAAAAGATACAGATGAAGACTATTCAGTATGACCACATTTTCTTCTAAGGAATCTTTGAAATCGCCTCTTTCACCTGCAGAGTTCTGCAGACCATGGAGAAGACCACTGTATTAATCTATATATACCAGATTAAAAACAGAATTTAGTAGAATGTTAAAAGGCTAAAAAGAAAGAGGTTGAAGAATCTGAAAACTAGATACCTAGAAATTTTTTAAATGAATTCCAAACCTATTAAATAATTAGTTTAGTGTTATGAATAGCCTCATCTTTTTGCAATACCAATCCACAACCACCTACAGGACGTGGAGAAAAGGCGATCGATCGGCTCACAAGAACACTGCTGACGCAGCCTACCACGACCGCCATCACCACCCCCATGACGCGAGGACGCGGGAAGGACTGCAGGCAAGGGACATGAGCCGATGGTGTGGGAGTTACCTACACAGGCTCAAAGTCTAGGGCCAACTGATACAAACTGAATGGTACCGGGGTATGTGGCTGGTTCAGCCGGTAGAGCATGTGACTTTTGATCTCAGGGTTTTGAGTTCAAGCCCCACGCTGGGCGTGAAGCCTACTTAAAATATAACAGCAAAACAAAACTGAACGGTACAGGTCTAGAGGAACATAAATTCTTTCACGTGAGAAGAAAGCTTACAGACTGGGCATGGGGATGGATCACAGACACCATTTCCTTCCAAATCAAAGCACTGTCTTTGCCTCTGGGTTGGGATCATGGACTGCGCATGAGCTCTGATAAGGAAAAGCTTTAGTGTTAGTCACAGAAAGTGAGGATTCTTAGCTTGCAGTTGAGACTGGGCTTGTTGAAGAAATAAATCTTATAAATAATTATTTGGCAAGGATAAAGTATTCACTTTCTTTAGCCTGATGCCACTTGAGACGGTAACTACAATTTTAAGGAAAAGAAACACACGCGCGCGCATACACACACACACACACATTTTCCAACTTCATCTCCATCTCTACTATTTGCTTCTCATTAAATTATCATCTTCTCGTGGAGGGACACTAGACACACTGCAGTGCCTGCCAGCATGAAATTGCTCAGGAAGTCATTTATAAAGCAGTTCTAGCTCACATGGTAGGTTACTAGAGAAAAAAAAAAGTCCTTCACCTTATAAGCTATGTGACAATAATTACAAAATTTTTCCATTGCATAGTCTGTCATTTGGTGGGTTAAGTGTAATTGCTATTTACTACTGTGAATTGTTTACTAGCTACATAACCTACGCAGATGTGCAAATTACTAAGCCATTTTTACAGAGGAAAAAAACAATGTCTTAAGTACTTTAATTAAAATAATATTAACAATTATGTAGAGAGAGTAAAGGAGAGAAAAACACTTCTTCGATGCTCTAAGATCACAGCCAGTATCATTCCTCAGAATGGAATTCAGATTCTCCGAGCACAGAGTGTATCCATGAAACTGCAGCAACTGTGTAAGTAAATCACATTAACACAATCTAACTGGCCTTTATATATGGTCCCAAAGAACTACAGAAACGGAGTGAACTTCTCTGCCACTATTTCTCCTGAATTTCACACTAGTTTCCACCAAACCAGGACCTCATGTGAATTTTGTTTGCGATTCCAGTACTGCCTTATGATAGCGTAAGTGCTACTTAAAGACACGAATTTTCGTATTTCCAGAGTGAAAGACGCTACATTCCTTTCTCTACACATGAACAGCAAACCTGCTACTAACAGACTAGAATTGCCCCGCATTTGCTAAAAGAAAAACGTTAACAGGTTATCTCTGGGTTCACAGGATGTTCTTCTCTCTTCCGAAAAGGGACTCACAAGCCGTGAGAGCAAAGTAAATTGCAAGCTGGGATGCTGGTTCTGAAGGAGATAAAATGAGAAGACAAGTTTGTTTTTTTTGCTAATTCCTCAAACCTACAGTGGTACTTCCTACGGGAGCCCCTTCTTCAGCTATCCCTGTGGGCATCTAAACAAAAATGAACTGACTCGAAGTTTTTGGTGTGAAGCTGAAACTGGCAACATTCCTGATCATTTCATGCCTCCTTACTAGAAAGCAGGAAAGGGCTTTTCAATGCACATAAAACAGAAAATTGCAAACAAGAAAATGTGCAACTTACTGCAAACTCAGTTTTGATAACTGAAAGAGTTTTAAGCAGCTACCACGAGAGACGAAGAGCCAGAGAAGTTCAAACCGACTACCCAAGACGTTCCCTTTGCTGTCAGAGAAGGGCTGGTAGGTTAAGACAGTCGGTGTGCTGCTCTGCTACAACCTTGAATTAGTACACCGTGAAGACTAGATCGGATTGCTGGGAACGGGATGGTTATCTAGGGATGATGAGAACAGGAAGGGAAAGAGTGGAGGAAAACCAACTAACTGATACTTTTGAGCAGAGGTAACTACTCGTAATCATTTCATTACAGTACATTAAAATAAAAAAGCTTACTAACATAGGTTCACAGGTGAGAAATACTCAAATTATCTGTCCTCACCATTCAGAATAGAAATTTATGGTGATACCAAATATAATTTTGCTTTTGACATAATTTATAATTTAGAAATTTCTCAATCTGCAAAAAAGGCAAAGCTATTCAAAAATAAATCTTCCAATCAATTATCGTGATTTAAAAAAAAAACCTAAATATATTACAAATGTATTTTTGGCCCACAGAAAGAAAACGTCAATAAATACAAAACAGGGCATATAATGATTTCATACAGTCATGTGACATTTCCCCCTCCATAATCTCAGGCACGTCGTATCTGCATAATGCCTGCTGATCACCATTATTCCTTTAAAAAGCAGAGAAAGAAAAGCTTTCAAAAGAAGGGACTGGTTAGAATTAGCATGGCATAAAGAGATTACATATAGGAAGTAGGAAAATACATCCAAATCTTTACCTATTGAAAAGGAATTAAGATCAAGTATTCCCTGACAAATGAATTATTATATCACATCCTAAATAGATATGTTCTCTCTACTCATCTTTTAAAATATATATATGTAAATTAGACTAGACTCGGGTATAAATAGCCGATGGTATCTCAGGGGACAGTGAGGCTTCTCAGCAAAAGCAGAGCACAGACGCCTTTAGAATCTAGTTCCACCCTGGGGGACGGGGCCGGGGACAAGGCAGGTAAAAAGAAACCTCACAGATTTATTTCATAGTCACCAACTTACTAAACTACCAATATGATTTTTGAACCCTAAAATCCTGGTACTTAAAAAAAAAAAAAAATTCCCCAAAGTTAAACCTAAGTACTTCAATTATTTTAAAAGTACCAAAGGGTGGGTATTCCATATTCTGCTTTGAAAGAAACTTTAAAATGTGTATCCTTCAGATATTACACATCACTTCACAACTGGTACATTGATTCTACAAGTGTCGCCGACATCTTACAAATCTCACCGAAGAACCACTACTGTAAACAGGAAAAAGTCAAAAGGAAAAGACACACCAAGGAGTCCAGAGATCCCATCTTTCCAAACCTAGCTGACCTGTCCTGCTCCTCACACCAAAATGTGGTCTTTCTGTAATTACACCTCGGGAAGGTACTCCGTGAGAGAGGGACGGAGAAACCAAATGCGCGTCTAAAAAGGCCGAGTGACCACCAGACCCTGCAATCTCAGCAACCGCGCGGTCGGTGCACGCGAGCTCGCCGTGATGTCCCCAGAGCCCCGAAGTGAATTCGGCTTTCTGCGTTCCCCGATCACCGAGCACAACGGGGTTGTGCAACTCGCATCATCGGCCTGCCACTCTCTCTACGCGGGAGACCTCACTAATTCAGGGGGGAAGAATGATCAACCCGATGAGGGTTCTGAGATGTGGGAAAGGAGAAGTCAGAGCCTTATCCTCATTAGGGAAAGAAAAAAAAATAACAAAACAACAACAACAACAACAACGGGACAGCTGCTTCCTGCCCTGCACGGACACACACATGGGCGCGCGTGCACACACACACACACACACACACACAGGCGGTCAAAAGACTAATTTTTTTTTCTTTTTAATCGAACATGATCACAATTCGGAACGGACTCCTGGCCTCACGTGGTGTCTAGCAGGCGGTGCTGGATCAGAGCCCCGCCCCGCCGCCCACGCACCATCTGCTACCACTTACACAGGAACTCCGTGAATAGGACCATTCTATCTAGAACCACCTCCGTCAAGACCTGGTCACAGAATGGAAAGCATCGATCTGAATACTAGGAAATAGTAAAAGGGCACTGGTAATCTGAGGTATCTTCCACTTCTAGGACTTGCTGCTAAAAATCGATTCTATCCAGTCACTGTGCTGAGCCACGAAGGGAACCACCGGGGGAGGGTGAACCTGCCAGGAGGGAATGAGCACCAGTGCGAAGGAGCACACGTGAACACTGAAGCGAGGTCCACCGCAGGCCGACTTGTTGAACCGGAAGAGGGAGTTCCCCTGTAGTCCCCGTCTGTTATTTTTAAAATCTCCGTTGGGAAAGGGGGGAGAGAGACGATAAACAGGAAACAAAGATAGAAAATGCCAGACCCCCCACCTGCCTGCAGACACACAGACACGCTCAGTTAGGGGAGGGAAAGGGAGAAGATGCATTATTGGTACTTGTAGCTGTGGCACCTGTTACCGTGAAGCCTGTAGGAGGGGCTATGGAGCTGTGGCTGGGCTGCAGGTCCTTGGGAATGCCGCTGTGGGAGCTCAGCTGGTGGCCGAAGGCGGCACTGAACTGAGGGAGCTGCTGCTTGGGGGAGGTGGAGGCCATGAGCTCCGCAGAAGGCCCCATGCCACTGAAGCTGGTCTGCGGTAACCCCGGGAGCACGCCGGAGCTGCTGGGGGTCACAGTGGCGAAGGCAGGCTGTGTGGTCTCTGAGTTCGAAGTGGTGGGTGGCGTGGAGAGGGAAGTGGAGAGAAGATGTCCATCTGCGCCCAGAAGGTTGCTAAATGGAGAGGGCTCTCCGAGGCTGACCGGGAGATTGCCCCAGTGAGTTCTGGGGTTTACGACTCCGCCAAGGGGCACCTCGAGTGGGGCTGGGAGCAAGTGCTGCGCCATGATGGGCATCTCGGCTGAAAAGGTAGCTGCCATGTTATCGCCAGAGAACGATGTCGTGTGGGGAGAGGTGATGTGGTCACTATAGGGAGACGGCACGTGCTCACTATCGTAATGGCTTCCGTGGGGCGAGGAGTGTGAATGATCACTGCTGTATTGCTGTCGTGAGGTGGTTAGGTCGTCTGCCTTGCTCAGCAGCTGGGCAGGATGTGGCCTCTGGGAGGCATGGCTGCCATCATGTAGTCCATGAAACGGTCCTGGGAAGGCTCTCTCCCCGAGCGCACTCTGGCTGATCAGAGTGGCAGAAGTAAGGCCAACGTTGGCTGGGGCAGAGAACTGCCCCTGGATCTGCCCTGCCAGGGGTGTAGGTGGGTTAGACAAGGCAGCAGAACGGAGCAGGTTCTCGTCCAGCTCTAGACTAGAAAAATTATCATGTACTATGCGCCCATTCAACAGCTCCCCTAGGTCCGTGTTCACTTCGCGGCTCAGGGACTGAATGCCTGAGGCGCCACCACCGGCGGAGAACACCCCTATTCCTCTATCGGACAACTCCTGGACGGGCACACCATCTGACTGGGTGAGGACCCCGATGGTACTCAGGCACTCAAGAGAAGTGACAGCCTGCAAGGCCCGTTCGAGTTCCTCGGCCTCTTCGGTAGTCGGGAGGAGGTCTCCGTTCTTTCCTGAGGGAAACAAAAGCCATCGAGAATGAGCAGAGCTTCCGCTGGTCCTTTATTACAAAAAGGAGATGCCTGTGTTATTTTTCAACAATATTCTACGTTAAAGGAGCGCCTGGGCGGCTCAGTCAGTTGAGCTCTGACTCTGGATGTCGGCTCAGGTCGTGATCTCAGGGTCATGAGATTGAGCCCCACATCGGGCTCCATACTCAGTGCCCGAGTCTGCTTAAGTCTCTCTCTCCCTCTGCCCCTCCTTCCCACGGCATGCGCGCTCTCTCTCTCTCAAATAAATAAACAAATAAATCTTGTATAACCTGGATGGCTCAGTGGTTTAAGTCTCTGCCTTCGCTCAGGTCACGATCTCAGGGCCCTGGGATCGAGCCCCGCATCGGGCTCTCTGCTCAACAGGGAGCCTGCTTCCCCCGTCTCTCTGCCTGCCTCTCTGCCTACTTGTGAACTCTCTCTCTGTCAAATAAATAAATAAAATCTTAAAAAAAAAAAATCTTTTAAAAACTGGGCCCCTGGGTGGCTCAGTCAGTTAAGCGTCTGCCTTCAGCTCAGGTCATGATCTCAGGGTCCCGGAACAGAGGCCCACATCAGACTCCCTGCCCAGCAAGGAAATGGGCTTCTCCCTCACCCTCACCCATGTGCATGTGCGCGCTCTCTCTCTCAAATAAATAAATAAATAAATATAATCTTTTTAAAATAAATAAATAAAATGGCCACCTGCGTGGCTCAGTTGGTTAAGCACCTGACTTGATTTCAGTTCAGGTCATGATCTCAGGGTCATAGGATCAAGCCCCACCCTGGGCTTCATGCTCAGCAGGGAGACTGAGATTGTCTCTCCCTTTGTCCCTGCCCCTACACACGTGAGTGCTCTCTGATGAACACATAAATCACTGAAACCAAACCAGTGTTCTATTAAAGAGGGTCCCTGTGGAACAGAGAAGCTTCCAAGGACTGGACTGGAACCTGGGTCACATCTTCCATTTATCCACAGCATCCTCTACACCCAGCTCATCAAAGCATTAAATTCTTAAGGATTTTGAGCAATACCAACTTAAAATCCACGGTGACCAGTCTGACTACAGCTGTGTTTTTACGTAAAGTTCAAAATCATTAAAATAGGAAACATATCCATTCAGACTGGAGACAAAAGGCTGTGTAGGAGTCCCCCTTGGTTCTTTTGCTCTTGAACTCGTTCCTCCAGCAGGAGGGCGGCTGTGGACGACTGGACACAGAAACTCATGCCTGCGCGTGAGCACCCCGCATTTCCCTCCACTCACACACTATCTTTTCAAATGCTTTTTGTGACCTGCTAATCCTGTTCCTCTCCTTCTAACTCACTTTCACAGAATGGAAGCCCATGGGCTGCTGCTGATTTCACTTCCAATATAAAAAAATCTAGGGGCACCTGGGTGGCTCAGTCGTTAAACATCTGCCTTCAGCTCAGGTCATGACCCCAGGGTCCTGGGATCGAGCCTGAAGTAGGGCTTCTTGCTCGACTGGAAGCCTTCTTCTCCCTCTCCTGCTCCCCCTGCTTGTGTTCCCCCTCTCGCTGTCTCTCTCTGTCAAATAAGTAAATCTTTAAAAAACAAACAACAACAAAAAAAAACTACATAGTTGGGAACTTGACTAATTACCACAAAAATATCCAGTTTTTTTTTTTTAATGGGAAAGAAACATTCTAAGAATATAAAAGGTTTCCCCTGAAAGCACCAGAGACCTGGTGAGATTAAGCAAACTTTGTTTTGGAAAAATGCACTTCAACTGACATACAGGTACTACGATTGGGACAAGTTCCAAAAGGCTTCAATAAAATCAAGTTTAAAATGTTTTTGTTGGGACACCTGGGTGGCTCAGTCGGTTAAACATCTGCCTTTGGCTCAGGTCACGATTGCAGGGTCCTGGGATCGAGGTCCCATGTAGGACTCCCGGCTCAGTGAGAAGCCTGCTTCTCCCTCTGCCTGCTGCTTCCCCTCGCTGTGCACACTCCCATTCTCGCTTTCTCTCTCTCTGACAAATAAATAAAATCTCAAAAAAAAAAAAGTATGTTTTTGTTGAAAAATAAAGTAAAATGACTCATTGAAAAGCAACAAAGTTAAAAACCTAGCAATCAAATGATCAATCTATTAAGCCTATATAGCACGGTGAGACAAACCACACAGCTCTCACCTGTAACAAGGAAAAGAGCTTTAGCAGTGCTGAATTTTCTGAGAGGGTACTTCAAACACATCTCAGAAACGCTATTTCCCTTTTAAAAAGCTCATTAGAAAAACAAAACAAAACAAAAAAACGGTCTTGAATCAAAATGTTGACCATACCTTCAAAAAAATCAAAATCTTGTAAGTCATCAGGTAGCCGTGGCAGGACGTCTGAAAAGTCCTCCTGGTTCAATTCCAAGTCATGTGGAATGTCAGTGATCTCATTGGCAATGTCATCCGGCAACTCATCAGCACTCAGCTCTGGCGTGGACGGGCTCCTGGGGAAGAGGACATGGTTGGCCCCACCACTCTCCTTGCCCCTCCAGATCAGTGTCCCCAAGACAAGTTCGTCAAACACAAAGATGGGAAATCCTAACCCAAACTTCTACTTTCAGAGAAGGACATGTGAAAGCAAAAGGAAGACCTCGCCATCCACAGTCAGTATTTCTGCAGCTTTTAACCAGGTATTGACAGAAATTTCAAGATAATAGTTCTACTTCAAATTAGTAGAATGAATTATAATTTTGGGCACTGATTTCTGGCAAATTTCAAATCTAGTCGAAAGAATAATTTTTAGAAACGACATAAACAGATAAAGTGGAGATGCTTAGCTGAAACTGAGAGGCCTCATTCTTCGGATGAAAATGCTAAGCCCTGCCAAAACTGGTAATTCATCAGGATTCTGATGGAATATTTCTGCTGAAGCGTATATGGAACTTCTGTTAAAGCAGGAAAATCTGAGTGGACAATTAAATGCTCCATTTCAGCATCTGCTTTCTGCGTTGTAACAAAATGTTTTACTTCACATCTCTCACTCAAACATTCGGTAAAAATTACACTGGAAACTACAAAGCCGAGGCTGATCTATCAGATGGCTTCTGGAGCCCAGGCACAACGCTAGAGAAGAACGTGAAGTTACATGTTCTGAGAACCATCCAACACTAGAAGGAAACGGGAGCTTCCGCGCTGCCACTGACCGGATCTGAACAGCCTCCACTGGCAGTGAGACGCTGGTGGGCATGCTGAGGTTCCCTTGGGGTACTGCAGGGGGGATGGGTTTTTGGGGTCGACGAGGTCCACGCCTTCTCTTCTTCTTGTGTTTTTTGGTAAGTGCAGGAGGCTTGGTTTTTTTCCTGGGTTTCCTCTGCGGCTGGTGCTGAACCTTACGGGAGCTATCTCCTCTCAAGAAATTATCCTTCGGAATGAATAAATGGGTATTTTTAAACTGAGACGGTTTGGGAAAAACCTAACAGCTACCTGAAAAAAAGGCATCGCTTAACATTTTATGGAAGGCCTAAAGCATCCTGCATGCCTACAGCTGTGCACAGCAATAAAGGAACGAATAAAGAATTCATGTTTTAATTTAATTCAAATCAATTCAATATACACGTACAGTTCATCCCATACTCATACCCAGACACTGTGAGACCGTGGCAGGCCAAAGGGGAGGTGCAGGTGGGTAGAAGAGACACAGGAAAAAAGAAGACATTGGGATCGGTGTTGTAGAGTAAAAACATAATGAATGAAACGTAATGCACTCTCAAAGAACTTACTCTTCCACAGGAAAAATAGGAATGCAAGTATACATAATTACAGTACAGAGAAAACAAGATAATAATGATCTTCTATGGGTATACAAAAGGAACATCAATTATTTTTAGTTGCATGATTAAAAGGAAATGGCAGAAAGAAGAAAAAAGAAGAGCAAATAACCAAGTATGACTTGTGTTTGGGGTGTGGCATATGGAGGACGGACTATGAAAGTAAGCTGTGAAGTTTAGCACCAGATCATGTATGACTCTGAATGCCGTTAAGGATTTTCAACTTCATCTTCTAGGTAATGGGAAATGATTTTTGATGAAAGGATTAACACACCCTGACAAATGTTCTGAAAGGAGTAACTAGGCTCGTAGCAATATAAAGGGACAGACAGACAAGGCAAGTGGAGGGAGGCATTATTTCCAATCAGAGGCCTACTTCAACGGTCAATACAAGATAAACCACTATGGCGATGTGAGTGGGATTGGAAAAACAAAGCCCTGTAGGGACAGAATTCTTAAGATTTGACAGCTCCTTGGATGTGGTGCGGATGAAGGGAAGAGAGCACCTGAAGAAGTCTCTAGGGTTTCTAGGGTTGACTGTTAAATGATATCATTAGTGGGAACAGAGCAGAGCAGAGTAAGGATTCAGAAGAAAAGTTAAGGAATGCAGTTTGGCTCACAATTTGAGGTATGAACATGTCCCAGTAGATAGGAAAAAAACGGTGTAAGGGATAAAGAATGGGGTGGAGATGTAACCTCAGAAATCATGACATGGTAAAAGTCCTTCCAGTAATTGACATGGGCCAGGGAGACAAGGTAAAGAGAGAAGGCCATGGGACCGCAGCGTTATAGAACTGTTCCAATTAAGTGAGTAGACAGAGGAAGAACCAGCCAGGAAGAACAAGAAATTGACAATATAACCAGCTTTCTTCAGCAGCCACCCTTCCATCTGAATACTGCATTTCATTAGTTCCAAGATACACAGTGGAGTGTCTCTGCAACTCAGGTACATTTCACAATAATGGCATTTTACAATTGCTGTTGACCCAGTGATGGTCATGATAGTTGGCATTGCCTACATGCGTGCAAAGATGGTAACAGTTCTTGATACTATGGCTGTTAGAGTCTAGGTATGTACATTGTTGCTTTTACATGAAGAAGAAAAACCAAGTGTGCGAAAGCACAAAAAGAAATAGCATATACAACTGTCAGTACTGAAGCAAATACTCATCATTGAAGATCTGACCACAATTCCTTTTTCTTTCTTTTCCAAAGCAACAACCAAATGATAAAGGAATATAACCACAAAGTAGACCAAACTGTGTTCCAGCTGATGTACGTAGAAAACACTGCCTTTCCTGGTCAAGTAATACAGCAGAAACGTTAGACCAGTAGCATTAGAAAAGATAGAAATTAGAAAAGATAAAAATCTATGCCTGATTAAGTCTAAAGAAGCTATTTTGATAAATATAAATAAAAAAATTTTAAGTGGTAAGAAATGCACCGTACCCCATTTTTTTTAAAATCTCTTGGTGGTATGTAAAACAATCGTGGCTTTTACAATGGATGCCACCTTTCATTTAATGAATTCATTAATAACTCATAACTAAATACATAAAGAGTACAGACAACAGTATTTGAAAACTAGTAACTAAAACTAGTTATTAATACTTAAACAAATTTAAGACAAGAAAGAATAAGATTAAAGTATCAATTCAGGAAATCCAAAAGGTCAACACTAGCCAAATATTTGGATCAAAACACAAATACAGACTCCAGTCACAAATGTACGAATTTATAAAACAAACAACAAAAAAGAAAGGCTGTTTCCCAGCGTCTACAGTTCTTTGGCTCAGTATTTGAGGTCTACTTTGACTAGATCCAGTATTTAATTCAACAATCAGTATCCGAGCGACCACTGGTACCCACCAGGGTGCTGGGCACACCCATCCCAGTCTCTCCCTCTAGGACCAGTGTTAGGTAGGAGAAAGTCTGTCTAGCCCAAGAGCTACATGTCCTACTTGTAAGACACTCGGTACCACCTAGTTCTGGTTCTAGGTGTGTGTCTTATTCTCCTAAGCTTATGCCTTGTAGCCCAACAATGTCGTTGGTCATGTGCTAGGTACTCCACAGAGAACTGCCCCCGACTGAGGCCCTGCCATGCTCCTGGTAGTCCCCCACATAGCTCCTCTGGAGCACTGGCACCCCCAGGCCCTGGAGGCTTTCCTCATGCCATCTGTTCATTGCCTACACTAATCACTCCCAACTTGTTCACGGCCTCCTTCTACCATGTTCTGTGTGTCAGCCTGGACTTCCTGTAGCTTGAGCTCAAGCTGCTTCTACCAATGGCTGTTCTGTCCACTGGTTGAACCTAATTCTTCATTTCAACCCTTCCCAGCCATGTGTCTGTTACTCAACAGTGACTTCCTGGGCATCTCTGTTCTAAGTACCAGGGATATAGCAATGAACAAAAAATGTTCCTGCCTTTGTAAAATTTACATTCTAATAGAGGGATACTGGCAACAGACAAACTAATTGAAAAATAATATAGGCTGATGTGGCCGGAACTCCAGAGGTGAAGGGGGTACAAGGTGCAGCTGCGAAGACCAGATCAGCAAGTCTCACAGGCCAGGTGAGAATCCTGGATTTGACTCTGGATGTGATGGAAAGCCACTGGAAGGTTCTGACTGGGAAACTAAAACGATCACGTGTACATTCTCAAATGCCTGCTCTCCCAGCCGCATACTGGCAGATTCCAATTATACGACATTCTGGAAAATGTAAAAATTATACAGGCAGGAAGACATCAGCGGAGACAGAGGAAGGGGCAGACTGCAAGGGTGGGTGCAGCCCAAGAGAATGTGGGTGGTTAATGGCACATCTGGATTATGGAGATGGTGACAGGACTGTGTGTGTTGTCAAACTCAAAGAACTGCGGACCAAAAAGAGTGAGTTTTACTGCATATGAACTCAAATGTCTGTGGGGCAGGGGAGGGCCACAGCAAGAGGAAGAGAGACCAATGTCATCCGGGCAAAGGTGAGGACAACTAAGGCTAGAATGGTGGCAGCCAAGCTGGCACAATGTGTTTGGATTCAAGACCGTTTGAGAGTAGAGCCAAGAGATTTGTACATCATCCGCTGTGAGCCTCTCACTGTGGGACTGATGGGCTACAAAAGTTTGCTATACTCAGTTGTGACTTTTAACTTAAAACAGTCCTTGATACACATTTAGCGCATGGCAACACCAGGAGCACAGCCTTGTACTGTTACATCCTGGTCCAGTGGCCATTCGGCTACCCTGATGAACCCCTGAAGGTGCAAAATGCTTTCAGAGAGAAAGAATGGTCTGACTCAGCTTTTTAATGCATTATACCTTGTGTACTACCTAGCAAATAGTGGAACTCAGCAAGTATCTGGGTAAAAACAAAAAAAAAAATGTACTTAATTATAGAAAAAATTGGTTTCTGGCTAAAATTTCATCAGGTATCTACGACATTCACTGAACTGTAAATATGAAAAAGCAAAAATCTAGAGAAATAGGGCAAAGAAAACTTGAAAAATCTGTTAATCTGTTAAGTGTAAGAAAATGTACCTTGAGGGGGAGGGAGGTATGGAATAGGAATAAATAGCAAACAAAATAACTGTATATAATAACGACTAAATACCTTCTGGAAAAGTTTTCTTTTAAATGAGGCTATGAAATTAATCCAATTGATCAGGACCAGCATATATATATTAATATTTTATATACATATTTATGTATTAACATATTTATTTACATACACACAGTTTTTAACTAATGCAAACAATACTTTTTACTGTCGATTGCTGTCAGAAGTTTGAAAGTCTCTGCTGCAGAAAATCAAATCTGAACTCACCATTTTTTTGGCATGTTCTTCACACAGCGGGGTCTGGTGTGTAATGTCAAACACGGGCACAGAGCACTGCTGTCCGTCTGCGAACTTGGCTGTGCAACTTGAGAAAAGCTGCTGAGAGCGGTTCAAGAGGATATCTGTGGTTTTCAAAGTTAGGAATATAACGCACTGAAACTCAAATTATTTAAGTTTTCAATTTTTATATAAAATCTGCTTCTGGGGCGCCTCGGTGGTGTAGTTGGTTAAGCGCCCGACTCTTGGTTTTCGCTCAGGCTGTGGTCTCAGGGTGATGGGATCGGACTCAGTGCTCAGCGGGGAGTCGGCTAGAGATCCTCTCCCCTTCTACCTCTCCCTCACTGAATGCACGCACACGTTCTCTCTCAAAATAAATAAATTAGTCTTTAAGGAAGGAAAAAAAAAAAAACCTTCTTCCCTTATTTGTGTTTCCTAAGTAATAAATTTTCTTATCTATAAAAGCTGAAGAACCCCAAGCCAACTACTGATGTGGGAAATGATAATTGTTGAATTTATCAGAAGATACTTCTAAAGGAGTCTACTTTGCTAAAAGTCTCCTAATATGAGTCTCCTGTATAGGCATTCTGATTTTTGTTATTCGGAAAAAGCAGGGTCATTTCATTCTTAACACACTAACTCCTAGAAATTTCACTATAATGGTTAGAAAATACCACTTTCTTTTAAGGAAAACTTTCATATATAATCCTCATCAAGAAGAATACAAATTTTAAGATATAGTTACAAAAGCTCATCTATCCAAATTTGATTTTTCATTTCCCATTTCCAACATGAAACTCAAACTCACAACTTACGGAAAGTTACTTTTAGATCAAAACTTTATCATTAAAACTGGAAGATCAGCTTTACTTGATCAACATTTTTTTTTTTAAGATTTTATTTATTTATTTGAGAGAGAGACAGTGAGAGAGAGCATGAGTGAGAAGTTCAGAGGGAGAAGCAGACTCCCCATGGAGCTGGGAGCCCGATGCGGGACCCGATCCCGGGAGTCCGGGATCATGACCTGAGCCGAAGGCAGTCGTCCAACCAACTGAGCCACCCAGGCGTCCCTTGATCAACATTTTTAAACGTCCAAACTTTTAGCCCCTAGCTGCATTTCCTCAAGACATACTTCATACCTATCATGGGACCACCTTTGTTTTTCCTTTATACTTTAATAGTTAAGGCTATTTATAAAACCTTGACTGCATACAAAGTACTGCTGAAAAAGTTGTGAAAATTTGATGCCAGAAACGAAAGGAGGGCAAAAAGTCAAAGATAATAAAGAAGAGCAAGTAATTGCTACTGTATAAATTTTTTAAATGCTATTCAATTTTAAATGTTTAATAAAAGTGAGAGTAATAAGATTTCAAAACCAGCCTGAAGCCCTTTACCTCATGTTTTCCTCAAGTATATTCTGTCTTAATGTATCTTCTTTCCTAGTCAGTGATGTTTATCTTTCTTCCATTTCAAATCAGCACTATGTTCAATAGCAAATTATTCCCAGGGCAAAAGGGACACTGTAAAACTACGTAATTTTCTGGGAAGACTAAAATCAGATTTTGAGTAATACGATTTGCCTTCTCCATGAACGGGTGTTATAGTTGCCTCCTAGAAGCTATGCAGAACCACGGCAAGCACAAGATTTCTTGTAACTGAGTGACCGCCACCGGAAGAACCTGCTACTTGCTATCAATTTTTCAGATTCTGATATAATTCTTGAATAAAGAATCACAACAACAGAAGTAGAAAAAAATTACTCGGGAGACTTCATGAAAATGCAAAGTTACACAAAAATTTTAAACATTAAAATAGTTAAGATTTCAAAAGTTATCCACTCGGCTTAAGAATGAAAATACCAGCCCTGAATGAGTTAATACTTTTCGGTGCACACTCCATTCAGTTAAGAGGATACGCTGGAAACAGTGTCTGGTGAATGGAAGGGCTTTGTTAGGGCATCGGTCACCCTTCACGGTTCCACTGCATGCGGCTGGCTCTACTGCTCTCAACTTGGTCCGGCTCATGCTGAGAAAGCAAAGAGACAACATTCATTTTTAAAAGACTGCTGGGAGAATCCAGGGCAACTTTACAACACCAGGCTGGCAGGTTGTAACACCAGTATTTTACCTTCCTATGTTCATTCAATAACAAGGTGACTATGAGGTACAATGACCAGTTCCAGTATTTCCCCAATCTACTGACAAAACCAGTACTTATATACTATCATCGATCTCCACGACGCCTATTTTTTCTTTTTAAAGTGGTATTTTGGTTCCTTTGACGTCCAAAAGAGCCAGTGAGGAGACAAAAAGGTGATAAAGAACAGGAGACTGGATGAGCAGACCTAATTCGGAATCTCAGCTCTACCTCGTCCCAGCTGTGAGACCTTGGGCAAGTTACTTAACCTCACTTAAGCCTCAACTTCCCCACCTATAAAGTGGAGATAAGAGTACCTTTGGGGGACAGATAAGCACCAAAAGATATAACACATCTAAAATACTTATCATATACAGTGGATAGTTTAATACCTAGTAAATAGTTCATGGTTGTTAGTTCTTGGTATTATTATCCTCATTATAGAGTCTGGTCATGTGAAGCTGCTCAACAGTTAATGTGCAAGAAACTTGACCTAATATAGAAGAAAGGTGTAATGACATGGAGAAATGGTGGATTTGCTCTCGTCTTCCAAAATGAACTCATTTTGGATGTATGTTTTAAACTTTTCAAAATATGTACAATTCCATCTTTCATTAAATGTTACCTCCCCTCTGTATACTCAGAATTTAAATATTTGATTCTTACTTTTAAATTCATGAGTAGGCAATGTGTTCACAGGGTCCCAGAAAAACCAAAGAAGAAAAAGCTAGGCAACAAAGAGTCTATTTTCAGGGCGCCTGGGTGGCTCAGTGGGTTAAGTATCTGCCTTCCGCTCAGGTCATGATCCCAGAGTCCTGGGATCAAAGTCCCGCATTGGGCTCTGTACTTGGCTGGGAGCCTGCTTCTCCCTCTGCCTGCCACTCCCCCTGCTCATGCTCTCTCTCTCTCACACACACAGATAAATAAATAAAATCTTAAAAAAACAAAGAGATTTTTATAAAATAAATAAAATATTTTAAAAAGTCTTTCTAGCTACCCTTGTCCCAATTTTCCAGTTCCCACTCCCTCTATAGTAAGTATTCGTTTGAATAGTTTGTGGATCTTTCCATAGTTTTTTACAAACATTAAAAATTAAAAATACATAATATTCAAGTTCTTAGAAGTACAAAATTGTCCTGAGATAATCTGACTCTCTGAAGTATCACAAACTGGTAAGACTTTACACCTATCTGAGGGTAGACAAGGAAATCTACATGATATGCTGAATCACATGTCAGGCATCACGAATAAATTATCTTTTGAACTGTTTCTATAACTAAGGATGATTTTTTTAAAGATTTTATTCATTTATTTGACAGACAGAGATCACAAGTAGGCAGAGAGGCAGGCAGAGAGAGAGAGGGGGAAGCAGGCTCCCCGCCGAGCAGAGAGCCCAATGCGGGACTCGATCCCAGGACCCTGGGATCATGACCTGAGCCGAAGGCAGAGGCTTTAACCCACTGAGCCACCCAGGCGCCCCTATATCTGAGGATTTCAACAGAATGATTTACACTAATCAGAAGGTCATTCAGATCCCAAAGTACATATGAATCGAAAGAAAATCTAAATAAAATTTCTACTCTAACTTTCATATAAACAGTACATACAAATAGAGAACCAGGTACTGCCATCAAAGGCATTTTAATGAAGGGTTCTGCCAGATGTGCCAGAGTCACAAGAGTGGGGAAGGGAGCCATTAACTTATGTCTATAAACCGGACAGACAATTTCAAATAAATGAAGCCGTACTATTGTGGCAGCCTACCCCAATTCTCTTGGTCTAGATTTAAATAGAAGGCATTTCTCCATACTGAATAGATTATTTTTGTGGAATACTTCAAGAATCTGCTTAACCACCCACCAAGCCTCGGATACACTACAGCCCCTCGTTTTTTCTTTATCCAAGACTTCGAAGGGAACTACCGGTTTCATTTTGTAAAATTGGTGATATGTTCCAACTCGCCAAACTTTCTCTTAAACGGTAACATAAACTTAAAGTCAGACTTTCAATACCCCCCCCCCGGGATGATTAAGGTAAAAATGCCTGATGTTAGACAGATTTTTATTATCCGAATAATCTCAACAAAACAAAAGGAGAATTACCAAAACATTTTGATGTTTTTAATGTGAAAACACCTACTGTAAGTTTCCCTTTTGTAATGATTAGATCCCCCTTTTATAATAAAATTTCTACACAAACAACACTAGTCTCTGCAGGATTGTGGCTACAAGATAACTAGATCTGAGTTTATATACTTAAGCTATTTCAGTGCTTCAGTCCACACATTCACCAATACATATGACAAAGCTCTTAGATGAGAAAGAATAATGTTATTCAGTTTAGATCCAAACTGTATGTTAAAGGATATCTACTAAAAGGCAGTCATCCAAGTTTTAACTTCTAAAACATTTAAAGGCAACTTTTTAAATGTCTTTTGTGGAACCAGTCTTTGAAAGCAAAAACATCAAATAAAGGACATTATCCAACTAACAGCTAATCTTTTGTGAGCCTGAAATATAACGTAAGTAAAGCAGTAAACTACCCATCACCAACAAAGGATTATGGCTCATTGTTAAATGATTATCAGTGAGGCACTGACTAATAAACTTTTTACTAATCATGAGTGACAGAAACAAATGACATCAAATTAATAATTAGAGTTTGTCTTTGTATTTGTTTAATTTAATTACCATGAAATTTTTCAAAAAATCACTAATGAAGGTTTGGGAAATGTTTTGGGGAAAAAGGGGGGTGGGGGGATTCTTCCAGTTAAAAATCATAGATAGATACAGTCTTCTACACAAATACCGATTGTCCCAAACTCAGAGTACAGTCCCTTACATCTTTGACAAGATCCTAATAATATACCAGATTCAATGTATACAATGCTCTACACATACAGACTGCTTCACGCCAGACAAAACTGAAGTCTCTATTGAAACTGTACACTTGAAAGCATTATCTAATGTAAATGTTAGATATCATTATTTTAAAACCTATGTTAAACCAAGTGAATTCTTTCAACAAATAGAGAACAGACATCTCTTCACTTGTTTAATTCTATCCATTCATTCATCAATACCAGAGACTTAAGAACAAAATGTACATTGTTCCTGCCCTCGCAAAAATGACTGTCTAGCTTGGGGCGCCTGGGTGGCTCTGTCGGCTGTCTGCCTTCACCTCAGGCCATAATCCCAGGGTCCTGGGATCCAATTCTGTGTCCCGCTCCCTGCTCAGCAGGAAGTCTGCTTCTCCCTCTCCTTCTGCCTCCACTGCCCCTGCTGCTTGTGCTCTCTCTCAAAATAAATAAAATCTTAAAAAAGAAGAGACTGTCTAGCCTGACAGAAATATTAGTATACAACTGGACTGTGAAGCCGAGTATGGAGCACAATAAGCATTATGTAATTGGGGACCTAACATAGTGGAAGCTGGGAATGTTTCTCTGAGAAAAGTTAAGTCTATGAGTACGGAAGCTAAGACTTAAAGGACGTTCTAGAACGGACACTACCTCTCCCCTACACAGGAGTCGGGGCTCTAAGAGTGAGTAATATACTGCAGGCAGCGGTCATTACGTAGTATATGAGACACACACACCAAGTTTCAAACAACTCTAAATGTCCTAAGCAGCAGAAAACTCTTAGGGGCAGAGTATCTTTCTGATATATGCAACTGAATAGGTTATTTTCTTATAACAGATATTAACGAAAACCAAAATATGTAAAACCAAAATGACATTTCAAAAAATATATAGGTATGTAAGAAATATGATCAGAGGCTATAAATAAAGGGTTTTTTTTTTTTTTAAAGATTTTATCTATTCACTTGACAGACAAAGGTCACAAGCAGGCAGAGAGGCAGGCAGAGAGAGAGGGGGAAGCAGGCTCCCCCCTGAGCAGAGAGCCTGATGCGGGACTCGATCCCAGGACCCTGAGATCATGACCTGAGCCGAAGGCAGAGGCTTTAACCCACTGAGCCACCCAGGCGCCCCCAAATAAAGGGTTTTTTTAAGTTTTGTTTTAAACTCCTTTTCCTCAGTGACTCATGATCACTAGAGGGAAATTTTTTTAAACTTTCATTTATCAATTATCCTACCCTTTTGAGATAGCTACTGCTAATATTTTGGTATACAAACTCATAAAATTGTGCGTGCGTGTGTGTGTGTGTGTGTGTGTGTGTGTATTTCAAGGTTGTTATCTGAAAAAAATAGTAAGTAAAAATTGTGAAATAGGGACACCTGGGTGGCTCAGTGGGTTAAGCCTCTGCCTTCAGCTCAGGTCATGATCTCAGGGTCCTGGGATCGAGTCCCTCATCAGGCTCTCTGCTCAGCAGGGAGCCTGCTTCTCCGTCTCTCTCTGCCTGCCTCTCTGCCTACTTGTGATCTGTCTCTGTCAAATAAATAAATAAAATCTTTAAGAAAAAAAAATTGTGAAATAATAAACTCCATAAAAAGCTATGTCTTCTGGGGCATCTGGGTGGCTCAGTTGGTTGAGCGTCTGCCTTTGGCTCAGGTCATGATCTCGGGATCCTGGGATCCAGCCCTGCGTTGGGCTCCCTGCTCATCGCGGAGCCTGATTCTCCCTCTGCCCCTCCTCTCCATTTGTGTGCTCTCTCTCTCAAATAAGTAATAAAAATCTTAAAAAAAAAAAAGAACTATGCCTTCTAATCTGAAAATTATTTCCTTAATTAAATGTGAAGATATTTTGGAAAATTTTAATTCAATTAAGCTAGTTTTTTTTAAAGATTTTATTTATTTATTTGGCAGAGAGAGAACAGAAGCTCGCTGAAGTAGAAGCAGACTCCCTGCTGAGTAGGGAGGCCAACCTGGTCCTCGTTCCCACAACCCTGGGATCATGACCTGAGCTGAAGGCAGACGCTTAATGACTGAGCCACCCAGGCGCCTCTTAAGCTAGTATTTTTAAAGGTATATAACGTAAATATGTAATTATGATTTAAGTTTTCACCACCTAAACTGATTTCCAAAATGATAACACCACCACAATTTCTTCATTGAAGTATTAGGTAACCTCTACATGTTCAATTTATGGATTTTCAGTCAATAACATAGTACGCACACATTATAAACCATGTTTTCGAAACAAGTTTTTGAGAATATAGCTGAATGGCTATATGATATATTTTTAAGGGGAAAAATGGGCACATTGCTTTTAAATAACATAGACCCAGTTTTACTTAAATTTATACATAAAACAGAGAAAGCCCAAGGACTGACATCCGTATTACAAAGCCATTGAGAGCCATGTTTTTAAGAATTAGTATCATGAGAAAACGGTTCTAATTCAATGTTACATGGGAAAAATTAGGAAATACAATATACCTAGGGCATGATCTCAATTTTGTTTTTTAATACAAATACATGGCTCACTGGAAGATTTCATACACACACAAACACACACATGTACACACACACAAAGAAAAAAGACTACAAGGAAATAATCAAAATGTTCACAGTGCTCATTCTCTGTTCCGTGCACGGTGATATTATGGAAATCCCCCCTCCATTTTTTTTTTATATTTTTCAAATTTACAACAAACAAATACTTGGACTATAATGTAAACAGAAAAGATTTTTCCCCCCAAAGAAATGCAATGTAATGAAGTATTCTGAAGACATAATATGCAGGATAGTGGAGATACTAACAGAAAATATGCTGGAAACAAAATTTTTTTTTTAATGTAAGTAAAAAATATAAAAATACTATTTCTGTAGTAAAAAAAAAACCTGTAAATATCACTTTTAAATAATACATGAAATTTCTAAGCATTGTGATTGTTTTAGCATTCTCAAATACTTTACCGAATAAATTCTCGTCAAACTCGGGCAAAGTGACGGTAATACTTTTACGGACAGCTCGTGGCGAGGTTCTCTTACCACGTGATGTTAAATTTTCTCTGAGCAATGAAAACAAAACGCAACGCTCAAATATTTCAGGCTTAACTGCCCACTGTGCGCGGCGCCTCAACGAGCCCGTCGCAGCCCAGAGAAAACGGAGCGGGAGGCCGCGGCGCGGCGCAGCGCGGGGCTCTCACCTGGTCCGGCTGCACGCAGCCCGCTGCAGCTCCTGCATCAACTGGCCGGTGCACTCCGGCTCGCGGCTGGCCGCCTGCAGCAAAGCTTTCCTAAACGTGTGCCGGCATTTCTTTTGACGAGATTCTGCCCGCTCCAGGCGGCAGAGGTGCTTATACTTCTGCTGAAAGTAAGTGCAAAGTTGGGTGACCCTGGAGCTCCTACTCTCCGTATCATCGTCATCGGACCTGGAGAGGGCAGGGAGACAAGGGAGGAACTCATGAAACGTGAGGCTCGGTTTAGAGAGGGGGAAAGCGGGTCAAGAAGCGGGTCGGAGGCACAAGGGTCCCAACGTGGGGCCGGTGAGCGCATCACAAAATTCGAGGAGAATTCCGGTAGGGCTGAAAGGAAGTACAGTATTTCCACGATGAAGAAGGCAGCAGAGCCCACCCAGCGCTCTCAGAGGCTTCACCTTTCCAGCATGTCAAAATCAACACAGTGCATCAGGGTCTTTTAAATGTTACGGGACTTGGGGTTCTCGGGAAGAAAAGTTTCTTTACCTTTACTTACTAAAATGTCTGAGTAAATGACACAGCAGTTCTGAGGAAACACTCAGTGTAATTTCATAACAGATAGGTCATACCAGAATCAGAGCTTTATTTATTTGGCAGACAGAACACAAGTAGGCAGGGAGGCAGGCAGAGAGAGAGGGAGAGACAGGCGCTCCACTGAGCAGGGAGCCCAATGTGGGATTCGATCCCAAGATCCCGGGATCATGACCTGAGCTGAAGGCAGCCGCTTAACCAACTGAGCCACCCAGGCGCCCGCACATGTACTGTTTTTAACTCCCCTTTACCTGCTCAACACTTAAGAGAATGTGGATTGTAGGGGTCACAACCATTCTATAATAATTATTTTTAAAGATTTTATTTATTTATTTGACAAGAGAGAGAGAGGTCACAAGTAGGCAGAGAGGCAGGCAGAGAGAGAGGGGGAAGCAGGCTCCCTGCTGAGCAGAGAGCCCAATACGGGGCTCGATCCCAGGACCCTGGGATCATGACCTGAGCCGAAGGCAAGAGGCTTTAACCCACTGAGCCACCCAGGCGCCCCCTTTCTATAATAATTTTTATTATTTTCTTAACATGAGATACCATTTTTAAAAAAGATTTTTTAAAAAATTTGAGAGAGAGAGAGAGGAAGCAGAGCAAGTGAGAGGGGAAGGGACAGAAGGAGAGGGAGAAGCAAACTCCCTGCTGAGCTCAATCCCAGGACCTAAGCCAAAGGCAGACACTTTAAGGGACTTAGCCAGCCATGAACTTCCCACTTTGCAAATTTCTGGTCTAAGAAAGAAGTCCTAAGAAACATGTTCTCTTCAGTATAGCAGCTACTACAAAAACACCAAGTGAAGGATCTTAACTTCAATCTTTTCATTTATTTAACATTCAACATTTGCTATTATGTCAATTACACGGAGTCCTATAAAGGAGAAAAAAATTTAAGCAGCTTGCAATGCAGTTTAGACAAGATAAACAGATCCCTAAAGTTAAACAATTCAAAAAACAAAACAATAACTAGTAACAGTAACAATAACAATAACTAAAAACAACAACTAAAACAATGGGGCAGGCTGACCAATGACTAAAATATCTGACCTCCCAATTAGAAAAATCTAGGAGTTTTTCACAATTTGAGATCCCAAGACCACCCTAGATCTACTGAACCAGAATTTCCACGGAATGGGTCCCAGGAATCTTTATTTTGAATTGTTCCCTGAAGTCCCACACCAGGTTTTCATTTGGGAGTCCCAGTCGAGTCGGTAGATACTATAAATATCTTCAGTGTGAGGCAGAGGACATATGGAGGTCTAGATATGGCTCACGTGCTATTAAAAGTTCATGAGCAAGATTGTTGGATGAGAGGCTTGGCAGAGGAGATGCCAACAGAACCAAACTGTGAAGAAAGGGTAGAATTTGAAGAAAAAGGGCACCTCACAAGGATAAATGAATACAAGCCGGGCTTCAGAGATGGACAGGATAGAGAACATCAAGTACTAAGCTTGCTTTGGCTAAGACGTGGCGTACATAGGGGAGTGCAGTGGGTAAGGCAAACTTTCTTAACCTAACCTTTATTCTACCAGCAGTGAAGAACCTTGTAGAGTTTGAAGAAAATAGATAACAATAATAGAACCGTGCACAAGAAAGACTGCACTGACAGCAGGCAGAAGTGAGGAAGACGGGCGCTTGGGTGGTCATGATCTCACGGATCTCTGGGATGGAGCCGCGCATTGGGCTCTCTGCTCAGCGGGGAGCCTGTTTCCTCCTCTCTCTCTCTCTGCCTACTCGTGATCTCTGTCTGTGAAATAAATAAATAAATAAATTTTTGAAAAAAAAAAAAAAAAAAAAAGAAGAAGTGAGGAAGTGATAGGGAAGAGGGCAGGGAAGAAATTAGTATAAAACTCCAGGAAACAGGTTAACAAGACCCCACACGAGGGCAGCAGCAGCCGGACTGCAGAAGAGGAAAGGGATCCTGCATGTATGAAAGGCAGATCTTGTCAACTGGGATGGAGGATGCGAGGGACACTAATCATGTGGCCATTTCCGTCAGCCAAGACCAGGGAAGAGGAACACGAGCAGACCCGGGGCAGGAAATACATCGCATTTCAGACCTGAAGAAGGTAGAGTGCAGATGAGGTGTCCAAGGCAGCAGTGGGAGAAACTGTTGGAAATGATAAAGAGGAGCACAAGAATGAAGGGACAGACTTCCGAGCCAACAGCTGGCCAACTGAAGGACGGGAGGCACTGCAACTGAAAGGCCACAGAGATAGTAGAACAAGACCTATAAGGCCATTACCATAAAAAAATTAGCTCAATTTGGTGCCTGGATATGAAGGATAAGAAGTCGATAATGGGGTGCCTGGGTGGCTCAGTGTGCTGAGCCTCTGCCTTCGGCTCAGGTCATGATCCCAGGGTCCTGGGATCGAGTTCCGCAACGGGCTCTCTGCTAGGCAGGGAGCCTGCTTCCTCCTCTCTCTCTCTGCCTGCCTCTCTGCCTACTTGTGGTCTCGGTCTATCAAATAAATAAATAAAATCTTTAAAAAAAAAAAAGTCGATAATGACTCAATGACTTTGAACTTGCATAACTAGGAGAATGGAAGGGCTATTAATAGAAAAAAGAGAGGAGAAACTGCAAGTCTTAAAGGGAGAGTAAAGCTCAGGTAGATAATCACTTGCCAAAGCTGTTATTTGGAAAGACTCTCTTACGGCGGGGAGGACACACCAGATCGGCAGTTCTCAAGTTGACAGTGAATGTACAGATGCACCTGGATGTTGAGGCATGCGCCATGATTGTAATAAAAATTTTCAGGGGCGCCTGGGTGGCTCAGTGGGTTAAAGCCTCTGCCTTCCGCTCAGGTCATGATCCCAGGGTCCTGGATCGAGTCCCGCATTGGGCTCTCTGCTCAGCAAGGAGCCTGTTTCCCCCCCACCCCCACCGCCTGCCTCTCTGCCTACTTGTGATCTCTGTCGAGTAAATAAATAAAATCTTTAAAAAAAAATTTTTTTTTCAAAGCTTATGCAGAAGTTCCACACTTATCTTGCTGTAGACCAGTAACACGCAGTCTGCAGACCCACACAGGTCCACGGACTGTCCCATCCCCGGCATGTCCTTAACTAGAAAATCTCCAACATGCCTCCCACTTCCAAGATGCTCTAACACTCGTATTTCACACCTGGTTGTGGAGGAAGAGTAGCATTCCAGGCAGAGAAAGGCCAGCGGCCATTGTCTACTGGCAGTGACAGGCCTGCCACCTACTGCATTCTCAGTACTGTTTCCCCATCTGTGAAATCAAGGAGAGCTGGCTCACCTACCTCCCAAGGTTGGGAAGAGAACGAAAAGAAATGACCTATCTGAAATCACAATATAAGCATAAGTATTATTATTAGATACCGAAACCCGTATCTATTATCTAGAATCAAATCACTTATTAAATACATACATGCAAAAAACTCCTGGCCTAAACACTTTTACCATGAGCTCTAGCAACAGTCAAAGAAAAAATTAATTCGAATCACACGCAAAATATTCCAACTGTCCAAAAAGAGAGGAATATTCTTTTTTTTTTTTTAAGATTTTATTTATTTATTTTAGAGAGAGATCAAGCATAAAGCAGGGGAAAGGGCAGAGGGAAGGAAATCTCCAGCTAACTCCACACTAAGCATGGAGCCCAATGCAGGGCTCGACCCCACAACCCCAATATCATGACCTGAGCCATAATCAGGAGTCTGACAATACACCAAGTGAGCCACCCACGTGCCCCAAGGGAATATTCTTTTAATTAAGCTAACCTAAACTTGATGCCAAAAACTTATTAACAAGGGCAATATAACAAAAGGAAAATTATAGGAAAATCTTATTAATGACTTCAGAGGCAAAATGTATTAATAAGTTGAATCTAGCAGCATAGAAGAACAAGAAATATCCAATCTGGGTTAATTAATGTAGGAATGCAACAATTATTTTTCAATCTGATCTTACTAGATCGCTCTCCTGCAGAAAAACAATTTATTCTTCTTTCCTTTCATTTTCCAACTTGCTACTGCCTTGCTTCCTCCCATTGTTTTCCTCATTTTCTTCTCTTTCTCTCCCCAGTCCTCACGTCAGTATGGAAATTCTTCATGTTCATAACTTCAACAACACTTAAATACTGAAGACACAAGTTTGTTCTCTAGCCCATATATACCTCACAATTACATTTCAGACACAAGGTATTTATCTGGCGTGCTCACCCACATCTAACTAGCCCAGAAATGCTGGAATTAGGACAGAGAACTGGGGAGGAGGGGCACAGAAGGCAGCACTCTGAAGACCTACAGGGGCCTCTCAGTTCTTCACCTGAGTACTGATCAGGCAGGAAGTGTGTCAACTGCCTGGAAAGAGAAGGCCAGACTCCCACAGAACAGGCATAGTTTGTGTTTTCATCTTTCAAGGGGAAACACCTGCAACCTGCCGGGCACTGGGTAGGCCACTCAGGAGCAGACCGCCGCAGAAGTGGGGGTAAAATGAGCCCTCCGCTAAAGGCTGCTATGGCCCTATTTCATGAAATCTAAAAAGCAAGACTCACATTTATTTCTAAGTATTTTAACTATGTCCCCAAACAAAGCTCTTAAAGGAAGACAAAATACCAGAATCAAGTAAGTAAAATTAACAATGTCCGGCATCTAATAAGAAATTATCACATTCAGGGGTGCCTGAGTGGCTCAGTGGGTTAACGCCTCTGCCTTCACCTCAGGTCATGATCTCAGGGTCCTGGGATCGAGCCCCATACCGGGCTCTCTGCTCAGCAGGGAGCCTGCTTCCTCCTCCCTCTCTGCCTGCTTCTCTGCCTACTTGTCATCTCTGTCTATCAAATAAATAAAATCTTTAAAAGAAGAAATTATCACATTCAAAGAAACAGGAAACTAGGACCCATAAGAAAGAAAAATCAAACAGAAACAGACGTAGAAATGATATAGATGACAGAATTAGTAAACCAAGAATCAAAGAACAGTTATTATAATATTTCACATGTTTGAGAAGGTAATCATGACCGCATTAAGTAGAGACATGGACAATATTCCAAAACAAACTTCTAGAGATAAAAAATACAATGTCTAATATGAAAAAACAGACTGAATGGGATTGATGGCTGGTTTAGATGTCACAAAAGGAAAGATTAATGAACCTGAAGATAGCTCTAGAAACTTTTCAAAATGAAACACAGGGGTGCTTGGGTGGCTCAGATGCTTGAGCATCTGCCTTTGGCTCAGGTCATGATCCCAGGGTCCTGGGATCAAGACTCGAAGTGGGCTCCCAGCTTAGCAGGGAGCCTGCTTCTCCCTCTCTCTCTGCTGTTCCCCCTGCTTGTGCTCTCTCGCTCTGTCAAATAAGTAAATAAAATACTAAAAAAAAAGAAAGAAAGAAAGAAAAGAAACACAGGAAAAAATAGACTGGGGAGAAAAATGAATGGAGTATAAGTTTTGAAAAAAAGTGAACAGAAGATCAATAATGGAATAATTTCAAGTGGCCTAAAATATGCCAAACTAAGTCTCTCAAATAGAAGGGGAAAGAAAAATAACTGAAGAAAACTAGGGTAAATTTTTTCTAAATTTCATGAAAATTATAAACCTACAGATCCAAAAAGGTCAATGAACCGCAAGCACAAGAAACAAAAAGAAAAAAAATTACACAAATGGTTTAAAACTACGGATGAAGGGTATTATACTAAGGGAAATTGGTCAGAGAAGACAAATAACATATTTCACTTATATGTAGAATCTAAAAAACCAGGGCGCCTGGGTGGCTCGGTGGGTTGCGAGCCTCTGCCTTCGGCTCGGGTCATGATCCCAGGGTCCTGGGATCGAGCCCCACATCGGGCTCTCTGCTCAGCGGGAAGCCTGCTTTCTCCTCTCTCTCTCTCTGCCTGCCTCTCTACCTACTTGTGATCTCTGTCTGTCAAATAAATAAAATCTTTAAAAAAAAATAAATAAAGTAAAATAAAATAAAATAAAAAACCAAACCAAACAAAGCAGGAATAGACCCATAAACAGAGGACAAACTGGTGGTTGCCAGAAGGGAGAAAGGTACGGAGATGGGCAAAATGGGGTAAAAGGGAGAGGGAGGTGCAGACTTCCAGTGACGCAGTAAGTCACGAGAATAAAAGGTACAGCCTAGGGAATACAGTTGATGGTAGTAGCGTTGTATGGTGACAGACAGGAGTTACACTTGTGGTGAACAGAGTATAACATGTAGACTTGTCAAATCACTGTGTTAGACACCTGAAACTAATCCAACATTATGGGTTGATTATACTTCAATTAAAAAATTTAAAAAGGCATATAGGGACACTTGGGTGGCTCAGTCCGTTTAGTGCCCAACCCTTAATTTCAGCTCAGGTCATAATCTCAGGGTTGTGAGATCAAGTCCCATGTCAGGCTCCACGCCAGGCTCCCTCTCCCTCTGCACCATCCCCCAACAGTGGCACAGTCAATTATATCTCAATAAAATTTTTTAAAATGAAGGCAAAATAAAGACTTTTCCAGGCATAAAAGCTAAAAGAATTCACTACCAGAAGAGCGACACTACAAGAAATGTTAAAGTGAACCATTCACACAGAAAGAAAATGACATCATACGGAAATATGGAACTAGTCAAAGAAGAACGAACGCAAGAAATTGTAAATATATGGGTGAAATACAAAAGAGTATTTTTATTTTAAATCCCCTTAAAACACAATTAACTGCTTAAATACAACAGCAATGCATCACGGGGATTGTAACACATGTAGAGGGGAATGTACAGAACCAAATGTCTATGGTAGGAAACAAGGAAGATCCCAGATATATGCTATCCCCTCAAAAACTTGAAAAAGACAAACAAATGCAACCAAAACAAAGAAGGAAATAATAGAGATAAGAACAGAAAGCGATGAAATAAAGATGAAGGAGAATCAATGAAACTAAAAGCTGGTTCTTTAAAAAGACCAATGAAAAAGAATAGAAAATGAACAGAGAGACATACACATTCACAAGGGTTCCAATGCAAGACCAACAGTGTTTTCAATAGCGCTGGTTCAAGAGAAGATCCACACGGGAAAAAATTATCCTTAGCACCACACCTCACATTATATACAAATTATGCAAAAATAAATTTCTACAAAGATTGTCAGTAAAACAATAAAGCTTCCAGAAGATAGTATTAGAGAATAGCTTCATGACTGTGAAGCTGTGGGGTAAGCAATGATTTCTTAAATGGGTCACAAATACATTACCCATAAAGAAAAAGACCAATAAGTTGTACTCATTAAAATTAAGAACTGGGGTCGTCTGGGTGGCTCCACTGGTTAAGTGTCTGACTCCTGGTTTTGATTCAGGTCATGATCTCATGGGTCATGGGATGGAGCCCTGCATCAGGCTCAGCGTGGAGTCGGCTCCAAGATTCTCTCCCTCTGTCCCTGTCCCCACTTGCGAGCGCCCTCTCTCTAATAATAAATAAATCTGGGTTCCTGAGTGACTCAGTTGGTTAAGCGTCTGCCTTTGGCTCAGGTCATGATCCCAGCCAGGGTCCTGGGATCGAGTCCCTTGTTGGGCACCCTGCTCAGTGGGGAGCCTGCTTCTTCCTCTGCTTCTGCCCCCACCCCATGCTAGTGCACCCTCCCTCTCCTCTCAAGTAAATAAAATCTTTAAAAATAAATAAATAAAATTAAATCTCAAATAATTTAAGAACTATTCTCTATCAAAGACACAATTAGGAATATGAAAAGGTAAGCACCTACTAGAAGTAATTACTATTCATAATATACTTAAGATACCAACTTATTTCTGCTCTTGAGATAGAAATAAGAGCCTGCAAGATCTCCTTCGGTACATGCATCTACAGCTAAACTAAGTAAGCAAGAAATCTTTCCCAAAACAAGGCCAGGGGTACCTGGATGGCTCAGTCAGTAGAACATGTGACTCTTGAACTCTGGGTCATGAATTCAAGTCCTTTGCAGGGCATAAAGCGTACTTGGGGGTGGGGGGGGGGAAGCCAAACTTTCTCACTAAAATTTCTTCAAGCATAATCCTGGTTTAGCAAGAAAATTCATGAAAAGCAGGTGTGGGGGGAAGCAGGTGGGCAGGCGGCAGAGAACGGTGATCGGACTGCTATCAGTTTTTCTTCCAAAAACTGGATGAACTCCTGGAGGAATTTTATTTTATTATGTTTTAAAAGATTTTATGTATTTATTTGAGAGGGAGAGAGAAAGAATAAGTGAGAGGACAAGAGCAGGAAGAGAGAGAAGCAGACTCCCCCTCACTGAGCAGGGAGCCCAACAAGGGACTCGATCCCAGAACCCTGGCATCATGACCTGAGCCAAAGGCAGACGCCTAACCAACTGAGCCACCCAGGCCCCCCTCACGGAGGAATTTTAAATGGTAAAACCTTCTGAGAAATTTTAAACGGCAAAAACTTCTTGAAGATATATAATGGACAGGCTAGGTGGGGCCCATTTTCTACAGCTGTCCATTTTCGGCTACACTTCAGCACAAGGTAAAATAAAAGACAGGTAGCTTCAACAAGAAACTGAAACGTGTTCCACGGGTGGTTTTGATACAAGACAAAAGGTTCCCATGACAGGGGCACAGTGGCGGACACAGACATGGAGGCGCAGATAAGGAAAAGATCGGGAACCAAGTCAATCCACGTTTCACCCAAGGGAAACAATATGGCGTGCCCCGTGCCTAGCACGTGAGAGTTCAACGAGAATACACTGGACGAGTGAATAAATCAATGAATAAATGAAGGGGAAAGACTAAAGTGACAGCGGGACAAGAAGTTAGGATAGCCGTGTAAAAAGAGACAAATACCCTGAAGGAAAAGAAGAACTAGGAAAAGTGCATCGTGGTAAGGCAAAGAGCAAGTCAGCCGGCAGAAGCAACCAAGAAAGCAAAATGCTACAGGGAGGAAGGAAAATGAAATGGTTGAAATCTTCTGAAAGTCTGCAGGAAGAGAGGACAGAAACAGAAACTACGTCGCTCCTAATAAGAGCAAACCCAGCCCATACCGATGTTTAGGTCATCTGAGAATTCCAACGGGAATCTTCGCTACCATTTACATTCATTTCCTAGTTGCCAGGTACTGTGCTAAGCTAAGCTATGTTTCCTCAGCTACAGCCATTTGTAGAATTAACTCAAAATATCCCAAATCTAAGCTGAGCTGACATAACAACCACCTGAGGAAGCATGACTGATAATATTAAGTTCAACTGTCCTTTATCTGAAAAAAAGAATTATGCTAATTGTAAGGGCACAGTCTTGACTGATACATAAAGTGGAACCTTGGAGAGGGAAGAAAATGGCAGCATTCTCCAATCCTATCTAGGAAACAGGGGAGGCCGGGCCACCTGACCATTAGTAAATCCAACTAACTCTTCTTCCAGGCCCTAATGAGCTCCCCATGTAGTTTTGCTTAGTGAACATTTGTACTATTTAATGATTATTTCTGACTATAAATTGGCATTTTGGTGTTTACATTAGTCTCTAGAGAATCAGTTCTCTGAGCCTCATCAGCTCTGGGTGTAATAACAAATCATATTTTAAGCCTAGAAACCAAAACACCGGGCTCTAGAGAATTTATGTCCATACAACAATACTGTGAAAGTCTAGAAGTCGGCCTGGGGCAGATAGTCGGTCTCCCCTCTATCTTGCCTAACATCTATTCAAACCACAATAAAACAACAACAACAAAACAAACAAAAAAACAAAAACAAAAACAAAAAAATGAGCTGAGTCTGAGGGCCATCTTTTGGCTACACAGACAGGGATCTATCTTGGAATGGCCCCACTGTACTAAGTGAATCCCTAGGACAGTTCCCTGAAACAGAAAGGGCTTTCTCACCGTCACGGAAGGGGTTGTGTATTCATTGATCCACAGCTTTCGGATAAGGCAGATACCAAGCACCTCTAATGACATGATCTTGAAAACCATTTGGCACATTAGAAATACTCAGCGCTTAAGAAATGATTAAAGAGGGCGCCTGGGTGGCTCAGTGGGTTAAGCCTCTGCCTTCGGCTCAGGCCATGATCTCAGGGTCCTGGGATCGAGCCCCACATCGGGCTCTCTGCTTGGCAGGGAGCCTGCTTCCTCCTCTCTCTCTGCCTACTCGTGATCTCTGTCTGTCAAATAAATAAATAAAATCTTAAAAAAAAAAAAAAAGAAAAAGAAATAATTAAAGAACGGCTCAATCTTGTAGAAGACAGAGCTGAAGTAAACTGTTCTAGCCACTGTAGGGATCATGCTAAAGAGGATCAAGGGAAGTCAGGCCACGGGACTCAAGTAGCCCTGGGGCCACAAGCCAGTTCCTGAGACTGCCCGGCCCTTGGGCTCCTCTTCTATAAAATGAAAGGATGGGACTAGGTATCTCAAAGGTCCCTTTCCATTCTAAATTCTATTCCAATCGGTTCCTTCAGTGATAAATGGGAAAAGTACAGAAACAAATTTACCAAGAAAACTGAAAAGTAGCTTTCCTCAAACAATATAGTACATTTCTTCCCAAGTGGAATCTGTTTTACCTCCATTACAATAAAACTAGATCCAATGAGATAAAAGAATTAGCATATAGAGTAAAACATCAGGCTACTACAGGCATAACTGGAGAACAAAAACAAAAAGGGAAACTTACGTATGCCTCTCATATCTGAGGGTTTCTCGGATGGACCATGCCACCTGGTATGGCGAGGCCTGCTCTGAGTCCTCTGGTTCCTCTCCGCTCTCTTCTGACCAGTCCAACCCTGGGACATATGAGAAGATATTGCAAGTTAGAAAAAAATGCATTTTTATTTAAAATTTAGGAAAAAGGCTACCCAAAATGTATAACCCAAAACCTACAGCACATACTACCACTGCATGAATAAATGCCTCCCTATTCTGACAAAGATATTAATAATGATGTGTGACATAGACTCAGGTTTAAAAAAATGACACTGTGACAAAAAAAGCTGTATTGCAAGGATGAATTTCTTTGTCAGACACTTCACAGATGGAGTAGAAACATAAGCAGAGAGTTCAAGTCTCTCCTCCCACCAAAATATTATACATTAAACATTACATGTAAAGTCAGAAAAACTATAGAACAAGGGTAATGTATGCTCAGATAAAAAAGAAGTCAAATTATACTGGTGGATTCACGCTACATTTCCACAAAGGAGGGCCCTAGGATAAACTGCCAAAGGCAGACACTTTATCCATCCCCTTTCCCGACACCTCCAGAGGAAAAGGACTCCATCCACCAGGCAGGGCCATGCCCCGGCTCTTGCCCTCTGCAGGAAGAGGGAAGGGTAAGAGGTCAATATTCTATTTCTACTGTGGCCTGGGCTTTCTTTGAATTCTTTTAAACAAGAGCTGTCACATTTTGCAGCATTTTGAAAAACAAGTTTAGAGGGGAAAACAGAGAAATATAGGATGAACAATGCTTACTTATTTTGTTAGATGCTACTAATTCTAACGATTGGATAATTATTAGCTTCCAACATAAAGGTTTTACCTTCTTGGAAGTTTTGTATCTTGAAAAGGCCTCAATAAGTACCGATGTTGCACAGTCTAACATGCTAACTTTAATATACTAATACTGCTACTACACTTGAATGAGATACCTTGAGAACTAGTAATCAGTCTTCCTTCTTGAGACCCTCAAAAATCAAAAAACCATCTTCATTAGACAGTTATGTTAGAAGGGACCTCACTGCTTCTATAATTTAAAGGAGTCTACATGTGCCAAATAGGGAAATTAAGAAAAGGGTAATCGAAATGCAAATTATAAATGCTTAAAATTAAGTAACACATTGCCACTGGCATAAAGAAACCTCAAATCTAGTTCTAAGATGGCTATCCAAATGTTAGGTCACCTTAAAAAGTAAGTTTCTCAAAAAAAAAGTTACTTTCTCTTAAATAATTAGTGGTTAAAAAAAAAAAAGTAAACAAGTAATCAGAATAGCATTAGCTTCAGGACAGGATATTGAAAGGCAAAGTCTTTCAAACACAAAGTGACACCTAAGGTATCTTTTAAAATTAGGATATGAATTATTTTTTATCATTTTTGTGTAATTAATAATAATTTCTACTAAGTCACCTCTATCTTCTCTGAAAAAGTCAAGATCTAAGTTGTAAAAACTAAGATGGAAGTGTTTCTTTTGTGAAATTAACTGTCCAATAAAGCAAACCTTTGATCTTGGCTTCATTATCACTAGTTTTAATATAACTAACTGAGATAACCAGTGCAGACAAGACTGTAAAACCTGGTTACAAGACTGCATTTTTCTTCAAGTGTTCTTTGCTGACATGAAGGCAGACTACACTTGGTCATAACAGTGCATTACAATTTCTGGCTTCTCCAGAGTAACCTTTGTTTTGAAACATATGTAATATGCTTGATTTAAAAAAATTAAAAATAAAAGGGGGGCTGCCTTCAACTTAGGTCATGATCCCAAGGTCCTGGGTTGGAGCCCTGTGTAGGACACCCTGCTGCTCCCTCTCCCTATGACTCTCCTCCCTGCACATGCTCTCACTTGCTCTTTCTCACTCTCTGTCTCAAATGAATAAATAAAAATTATTAAAAAAAAAAAAAAGACAACACGTTTTCTATAAGTTTTCATTCTGTTCAAAATGACAAAAACCAAACCAACAAAACAGTTTGTTTCAAAAGCTAAAAAAATTACCAGCGTCCATAAATACACAAAAGTATAAATACTTAATAGATGACATGGGTACATTGTAGACTAAGAGGCAAACATCTGGGAAGAAATAAAGTTAGATTTTGCCCCAAAACTAGTACCCAATGAATTCTAAATACAGGACTATAATGTAAATAATCAAACAATAAAAGGACTAAAAGAAAATATGGGTAAATTGGGGCGCCTGGGTGGCTCAGTGGGTTAAGCCTCTGCCTTCGGCTCAGGTCATGATCTCAGGGTCCTGGGATCAAGCCCCACATAAGGCTCTCTGCTCAGCAGGGAGCCTGCTTCCTCCTTCCTCTCTGCCTGCGTCTCCGCCTGCTTGTGATCTCTCTCTCTGTCAAATAAATAAATAAATTCTTAAAAAAAAAAAAAAAAGGGTAAATGTATTTCATTGGAGCCCGAACAAGTAAGAAACAAAATAAAGCAAAACAAAAGTCTGATTCAAAAGGAAAAAATTCTAAAAAAACAGAACGCATAAACACTTTTAAATCCTAAATTCCAGAATCATTATCATAGATATTTAAAAGAAAATAACAGGGACACCTGGGTGGCTCAGTTGGTTAAGCGGCTGCCTTTGGCTCGGGTCATGATCCCAGCGTCCTGGGATCGAGTCCCGTATCAGGCTCCTTGCTCCGTGGGGAGCCTGCTTCTCTCTGTCTCTGCCTGCCACTCTGTCTGCCTGTGCTTGCGCTCTCTCTCTCTGACAAATAAATAAATAAATATAAATAAATAAAAGCAAATAACAAATAGGAGGAGAGGCTTTGCAACAAACATGAAGTATGTTTAAAAAGATCTTACCAAATCAATTAAAAAAAAAAAGAAGCCCTTCAATAGAAATGAGTGAAAAAAACTCAAAATAAACAAAAAATACAAATGTCCAAAAAGCATTATCAACACATATTCAAAGATACATTACTAATTCAAAACAGCAATTTTCACTTAAAGAATGGTCCATAAATCCCCAGGGGTCCCGAAAACCCTCTTAGGGAGTTCCTTAGGTCAACGCTATCCTCAAAGTAAGAGGACATTATTTGCTTTTTTCACTGTGTTGACATTTACACTGATGGTTAAAAAAAAAAGAGGGGCGTCGGGTGGCTCAGTGGGTTAAGCCTCTGCCTTCGGCTCAGGTCGTGATCTCAGGGTCCTTGGATCGAGCCCCGAATCAGGTTCTCTGCTCAGCGGGGAGCCTGCTTCCCCCCACCCCTCCTGCTTGCCTCTCTGCCTACTTGTGATCTCTGTCAAAATAAATAAATAAAATCTTAAAAAATAAAGAAACAAACAACACAGCAGGTAAACCTGCTGGTACCTCAATATGAATCAGGGCGGTGGCACCAAACTACACAAGCAGTCACTCTGTTTCACACCATGATGTGCAGTTACATGAATAAATAATAAGTAAGTTTTAATATTATCCTTAGGGCGCCTGGGTGGCTCAGTCACTTAAGCATCTGCCTTCAGCTCGGGTCCTGGAATGGAGCCCCGCACTTTGGTGAGGAGCCTGCTTCTCCCTCTGCCTGCCGCTTGCTCTGCTTGTGCTTTCTCTCCCTCTCTCTGACAAATAAATAAAACTTAAAAAAAAAAAAAGAATATCCTTGAAAATCTTGGTATATTAAAGACTGTTTATTTTATTAAATCTTAGTTCTTGACAACACATCCTCACACTAGTCTTTGTAACCCCGTGTGAAGTCAGAAGGCCCCCGTGCTGCACCCCGAAGGCGTATGGTGGTTGTCTTGAAGGAAAGCACCGGCACTGGTGTAACTGTGACCTCAACTAGCTGTTTTTCCCATTCAACATCATTTTTATTTGAAAGAGCGACTGACAAGCGTTGGTTATTAAGACTTGGATTTTTCTAAAATGAACACAGCGAAACTGTCACTTCAAGGAAAACAATGGACAGGATTTGCTGCCAAAATTCAGATTTTCACTTGAACTTGATTTTCATTTTCGCTTGATTTTTGTTTTTTGAAAACTTGGAAGTCATCACTGAGTCTATGACAACTTTCTCACAGAGTTTTCCGATGAAACCGCTGACAGTATTAACGAACGTGATTCTATTCTGTTTTTGAGGAGGTTTCACATCTAGCATGGAGCCCACCCGGGGCTTGAACTCACAACCCTGAGATCAAGACCTAAGCTGAGATCAACAGTTGGATGTTTAACTGATGAAGCCACCCAGGGGTCCCACGAATGTGGTTTTTAAAATTTTGTATAATTAAGTATGTCCACATTTGGAACATGTGCTTAACTAGGTAAACCAATATTTTCCAAATTACCAGTGTATGGTGTTACAAAATCACGCGTGGGTAAAAAGATCCATTCAAAGTGCAAAGCAGATCAATGGATTTTAATGTAATGGGTTGCAAAATTCCTTGACATGGTTTCAGATTTCACAACTGATCTTTAAGAAACTACCATTTGTCATATTTTGGCGTAGGATCAAATAAGAATATCCACAATTATTTTTAAAAATCTAGTAAAATATTCTTCCCTTTTCCAACTACAACGTGTAAGCCATATTTTCACGTATTAATCAAAACCACATATCACGACAGATTGAATGCTGAAGCAGACAGGAGAATCTAGCTGTCTTCCAACAAATCACACATTTTTTTAAGATTTACAAAACAAGGGGCGCCTGGGTGGCTCAGTGGGTTAATCCTCTGCCTTCAGCTCAGGTCATGATCCCAGGGTCCTGGGATCGAGCCCCGAATCGGGCTCTCTGCTCAGCGGGAAGCCTGCTTCCTCCTCTCTCTCTGCCTGCCTCTCTACCTTCTTGTGATCTCTCTGTCAAATAAATAAATAAAATCTTTAAAAAAAAAAAAAAAAGATTTACAAAACAAGGGGCGCCTGGGTGGTTCGGCTGTTGAGCGTCTGCCTTCGGCTCACGTCATGATCCCAGGGTCATGGGATCAAGCCCCCTATCAGCTCCCTGCTCAGTAGGAAGCCTGCTTCTCCCTCTCCCCCTGCTTGTCTTCCCTCTCTAGCTGGGTCTCTGTCAAATAAATAAATAAAATTAAAAAAAAAAAAAAAAGATTTACAAAACAATGTAAAATAATGATGCTCTTCTCATTATATTTCTTTTCAGAAAACATAGCTATTTCATAAAAAGAACATGTTACCATGTTTAAAAATGCATTAACATTTAAAAATTTTCTCAGTTATAACTTCTAGTTCAGTAAATATCAACAAATGTAACTCACATACACAAAGGCTCTATGGTGTCCTCAATCATGTTTAGGTGTAAAGGGATTCTAAGGCCAAAAATTTGAGAAGCACTGATCTAAGGTATGCAAATTAAAGCTAATTTTCTATCATATTTGCAAAGGCACAATAATAACCAATATCCAGTACTGTGTAAAGATGTAGAGAAACTGTCATTCTCATACCCTGCTGAAAGAAGGGTATTGTGACAAAACAATTCTGAGGGAAAATTTGACAACATGTATCAAAAAGCTTTTAAAAAAATGCAAAAGCTTGGAATAGCAATTCTGCTTCTAAGAATCTGTTTGAAGGAAAAATTAAAGATGTGACAGTAATTATTTTACTATAAGGCTATACAACTACAACACTTTATAATAATATAAACTGGAAACAACCTAAATTAGAGAAAGAATTCAGCTGTGACAAATTACACTGTGTATGAAAAATTACTACCTTCACAATACATCATGAAAAATTTTAAAACAGGTTATAAAATGTATGTATAGCAGGAACCTAATTTTACAGATATGAAATATACTAAGGCATTAACAAACAGGTATTAATAAGATTTGGGTGTTTTACTTCTTTTCCTCTATACCTTTTCTCTAAGTTTTATTAGTGGTTTTAATTAACAAAAGTCACACATGGTTTAATAACAGGTGAAACAATATAAAACTCTAATATCAGAAGAGCTGCCATCCCCATCTCCATAAAAGCACATCCAGTCTAATTCTCTCTTCCCCTTGATAGTCAGTGTTAACAGCCTGGTTGTGTATAACCACTCACGCTTTAGAGACCTGTGCTTACACCCAACAGGCAAACATCTATCTGTCCATATGACTGATTGATATGTAACACTGATGTCCCTTGTTTTTTTATTTTATTTTTTTTAAGATTTTATTTATTTATTTGACAGAGAGAGAGATCACAAGGAGGCAGAGAGGCAGGCAGAGAAGCGGGGGGTGGGGATGGGGGAGCAGGAGAGCCCGATGCAGGGCTTGATCCCAGGACCCTGAGACCATGACCTGAGCAGAAGGCAGAGGCTTAACCCACTGAGCCACCCAGGAATCCCTTTTCACTTTTATTTTTATAAAAATGGGGTAATACAATACCTATGGATTTTTTTCTCCTTGGTAATATAACATGCGCACATCTACTTATATTGTTTGAGGATTTTTAATACTACCAGCAATGCTACAATAAACATATCCTTACATTCTGGTTATTTTCTTCACCCATAGGAATAGAGTCCCAAAAGTGAGTCTGTTGGCTATATACACTCTTAATTAGTAAATAATGTCACATTACTCACCAGGAATGTAGACGCTTCCTCAACACTGGATATAATTTTTGCCATTCTGATAGTAATTGTTAGTCTAATTTGCATTTCCACACCTGCTATGGGGATTGAGGTTTTCACTGGTTTACTGACCATTTATATTTCTTCTTCCTCTATGCCCATCCTTTTCCTATTTTTCTATTACTATCATGTCATGCAAATGATTTTTCCTAAAGTTAGAATCGTAGCTTACACCATAATTAAAGGTTGAAATAATCAAACACAGAACAATCAAACTATCAATAAGAAAACATAAAATACCTGGATAAACCTGGGATCAGATTTTCTTGAGTAAGAAAATTCAGAAGCAATGAAGGAAAGACATTTCACTACATTAAAGTTTTACCTGTATTTTTTCACTTTTAAATCATGAATAGGTATTGCTTTGGGAAATTTTTTTTTACAAGTTTTTTTTTTCTTTTTAAACTGTCAGCAGGTATTAACAATGCTATCATTATTCCAAAGTCCTAAGATAAGACATGTCGAAAAGTTCATCAGACACAGGTGCTGAGCTCACAGGGGCAGAGAACCACACAATTGCCTTTTAATACTGCTGGTGCTACCACTAACTTAGAAACTGTGACTGCGGTTCCAAATTTCCCAACTCCTACTTCCATATCCTGTCCACCAAGGATCATCCTCTCCCCGACCAGCGTATTGCCTTTATGATGGCCTCCCCAAACACAGTCCTTCCCAGGACCACGGGGTCTCAGGGTCCCTCCAGCCCCGTGACATACACAGCAGTTCTCAACACAGGGCCTCCCGTGGAAGGGGAGGCACCTTCCGTGCGTGCAAGCTGGGAAACGAGAGAACTCACCTAAATGGGGAAACAGATCAGTGTCCAACTGATGTTTCTGGGTGCACAGTTTCACGAGTCTCTGCAGGCGACTTATACAGGAGAAGTGTGGCGAGAAGGCTGTGGCTTTCATGAGGACCCGGTCAGTCCTGGGCGGGTCCGCGGCAGGAGCCCTACTGGATGGCAGGAGGGGCAGCGGCCTCTTGTGGGACAACTGCCTTGCTTGTGCTATAGTGTGCGTGGTGGGGGCCACTCCCTGCATTGGTAGGCTGGTGTTCGGAGGTGGAGGTGACTTGCAGACTAAACCCTGCGGTGGCGGTGGCGCTGGAGGTTTCAAAGAAGTGGATAAAGGTGACAGGTGGGAGTGCTGCTGCGGGGGCTGCTGCTGTGAAGGTGCAGGAGGGGGACTAAAGTGCTCTTGTCGGACTTTCAAAATCTCGGTCTCTCTCTGGCGCTGCCGATTCTGGGCCAACTTGCTCTGCAACTTCTTTCTCACAGTTGCCCCTTTCTTTAGGTCGTCATCTTCCTCGTTGAAAGCGAATGGGTCTTCCAACTCGGTTTCCAGGTAGTGGAGAGGGACCCTAGCCCCGGGTGGAGAGAGGGACATGCCATCCAGTCCATTGGGCATCTTCAAGGCCAACGGGGGCACCGTCAGGCTAAAGGCCATGGTATCCATCTGGTGCCTGACCTTCACCTCATCTATAGGATCATTCTTTTTCTTCCTCTCTTTTTTCGGGATAAAGCCAAGTACCTGCAAGTGGCTGTTGCAGTACCTTTAAAAAGACACACACACGGGGAAATGTTCATAATGTCCACTAAGAGAAGTCGAATGTAAAACTACGCAGTACAAAATGTAAATCCTACCTAATATATTAAACATGCATGACTAGAGGAACTTTTGGCACTCACGGATTTAATACCAACCACCTGCACTACTCTCAAGCACGCCTCCATGTCTGCAATTTTCCTGAAGCAAATAGGGGAGTTGTGTGTGTGCAGAGGCCGCCAGACAGAAGCCAGTCGTGCAAATACTGAGCGGCCCTAGATAACCATCCAGCTGTGGCTTCTCACTCTGCTTTGTGACTTTGTATGCGCAGCACAAAATAACTCATCAAGTCTAAAGGATCTCTAAAAACTCTTGTTATGGGGAGGGGGAAAAATATGTACATATATATATATTTATATATACATATACTATATATATATATACACACACATATATATTCCAATGTCATTCAAGTATTTGCAGATTCCCAACGATCTTATGACATAACCCCTAAAAATATTAAGTGTTTACACTATATTCTACACACACAGACAGACTGAGAGAGAGAGAGAGAGAAAAGAATAAAGAAGGGAAGGAGATGGTAAAATAATAAAACTAGTTAGAGGCATTATAGATGAAATGAGTTCCTCAGAGGCAGAGAAGTACATGTTTTCTACCTGCAGCAGGTAGTAAAATAATGCCCTTTATACAGATGAGGAAGCTAAACTTGATAAAAATTAAATAACTTGCCCCAAACTCCCATCTGGAAACTGACAGAGCTAAGACTCAAAGGAAGAATCAAAGCCCAGAAGACTCTCCCTAGTCTTCAGCAATGAGGTTACTTTTGTAATGTCAATGGTATTTTCAAAATACTAAAAAGGACAGAATCTTCTACTTAATAAGAAGGCAGAATGCATGTTGTTCCCATAAACCACACTGAAAACCTAAGGAGGTTTTTAACCGGTAGAAAAGTAGTGTTTCCCAGACTGGTACTCTTTACACAGTTCAGGTGGTCAGCAAGTATGCCGTAAAAAAGACTAGTCCACTCTTAAATAAATTCGGAAAATGCTGGCTTCAACAGAATTAGTAATTTTGTTGTTTGCTTCTGCTGAACAACTTCTCAAAGCATTTTGTATGATAATGTGCATTATGCTTCAAGGTGGCAATATACCTGTCTGGCAGTGTTTCCCAAACTTATTTGAAAATGCCATCTATTTTTATTGTAGTGCACCTGTGATATCTCTACAGAACAGGGTTTGTGGGAAAATGGCAATGAAGTAATTAATGTCAATCCTCAAACTCACTGGGCTGTATCAGACAAATTTTTAAATATTTGTTCAAAATACATATTCACCAAGGAATCAAGAGACACATGGTTTTGTTGGTTTGTCTTAGAAATCAATCTCTCAGAAACACGCCTCAATTTTAATAGGACTATTAAGAAAAAGCTTTCAGGGCAGTCAGGAAAATCTGTACCACGTGTGTGTGCACATGCCTGCACACACACACACATAACAGGTTGGGGTTAGGTCTCACATAGATCTTAAAACAGAATAGATTTATAAAGCTATAGCCAACAAGGAAAAAAGGTTTCAAGGGGTAACTGCATGATTTTTGTTGTTTTTTCAAGTCATTTTTAAATTAACAAAAGGATTAGTAGAGGAGAAATGAGATGGGATTAAACTTGGAAATGGAATTTTTCTGCTCATTACACGTGGGCAGTCCCCACGGGAAACGGCGCTTCCTCCATGCCACCGCCGGCCACCGGCAGAGACCTGCAGGTCCAGCCCTCCTTCCACCTCACCCTGGACTCCCGCTCCAGCTGCGCTCTCAGCACTACCACCACCGAGCCTGAGCTAGTAGAAAACTTCCTCCTCTAGAAGGGAAGAGCTTTCACAGCTAGAATTACAAGAGCTTCCTTCATTATGATCAGCGTTTAAAAGAAGTACGCAGGGTGTAGTGGGTGGCTCAGCCGGTTAAGTGTCTTCAACTCAGGTTACGATCCCAGCGTCCTGAGATCACACCCCATGTCTGGCTCCCTACTCAGCGGGGAGTCTGCTTCTTCCTCTGCCCTGCTCATGCGCTCTCTCTCTCTCTTTCTCAAATAAATAAATAGAATCTAAAAAAAAAAAGAAAGAAAGAAAGAAAGAAATGCCCTTTAAAAAAAAAAGATACGCAAATATGACTGAATAACTACACAGGGGAGTGACTGCTAATGGGTTCTTCCGAAGGGATGAAAGTGTTATAAATCAGACTGTGATGATAGTTGTACAACCTTGTAAATATACTAAAAAATACTGACTGGACACTTCAAATGAGTGAATTGTATCAGATGTGAATAATATCTTAATTTAACTGTCTAGGAAAATAGTAAACATACAAGAAACAAAAAACTTCTTGACAAATATACACTATTAAAAGTATATAAAATTATAGCAAACATATTCAAAGTATTGTGTAAAATAACCAATTTAATATAACCACTTATCTCTCTGAGAAACTAAGGCCACAGTAATAAGCCTTAGCTTCCTACCGTACAAGTACATTAGAAAATGAACTTTACTTTTTTAATTATACCAGTACTCCTACTAAACATAACACGATTCTACTCCAAAGAGGCAGAATCCCATAAGTTAGCATTTTTAATACATACCAGAAGTTAGACATCAGATACTAAGAAGCTTCCTTTAGCTGACCACCAAAATTAGACAATTTTATCAACTAAAAGTCCTTGGGAATTTGTTTTCTAAAATAATACATAAAACCATCTCAAATTCCTAAGTATCCTAAGAGTAACTGCATTAACAATAATGAAGGCTTATTTTCAAAAGAATATCACCCTTTTCTATGTTATGTCATACAGTGTAGTTATTAACTATCAATATTTACACACATGCTAGACCTTATAGCAATTCAACCTGGATTTCTTGAGGCAACATAAGAACATTACCTCCTACTGATGTCTACTTTAATCTATTTCCTAACAACCCTACAAATAATAAAAATATTTATACCATTTGCATTGGTTTGAACCAATTTTTTTTTTTTAATTTATGTAACTTAGTACTTCAGGGTAGTTTCTCTCAACATAGCCACACAAAAGTCCTTCCCCTTCTTTTCTTGTTCTAAAAAGAGGAAATTACTTTGAATAGCAAGGTGAAGACCTATGATTCAGAGAATTAATATTGTGGAGAAATTCAGAGCAACTCTTATTTTACTTCTCCCTGCTAGCTAGTAAGATAGTACTTGCTTCTGCTAAAACGAGAAAAAAAAAAAAAAAAAAAAAAAAAAAAAAAACCCAAGGTGGACAATTGCAAATGTGGTAAACTAAATTTAAGACAAAATTAAATTTTTGTCTTAAAAATTTAATGTCTGGCTGGCTCAGCAGGAGGAGACTGGGACTGTTGATCTCAGGGTCATGAATTTGAGCCCTGCATTGGGTGTAGAGATTACTTAAATAAGTAACTTTACAAAAAAAAAAAAAAAGGGGGACAAAATTATAGATGTGTTTACAGTGGAGCCTGGAGTAAAAAATGAATCCAAGTTCATCAATTCTTCAAGTTAAAAAAGGCCAGGGCTGGGGTGCCTGGGTGGCTCAGTAGGTTAAGCCTCTGCCTTCAGCCCAGGTCATGATCTCAGGGTCCTAGGATTGAGCCCCACATCAGGCTCTCTGCTCGGTGGGGAGCCTGCTTCCCCCTCTCTCTCTGCCTGCCTGCCTACCTGTGATCTCTGTCTGTCAAATAAATAAAATCTTAAAAAAAAAAAAAAAAAAAAAGGCCAGGACTAAGAAATGGACAGGTTAAGTCAGCTAGAAGCAGCTAGACAGGTATGTTTAGCCAGGTACAGTGGTCCCTTTCTCAACGGAGATTAAAATTTTATTCCTTGCCTCACTGAGCAGCTGCTTCTAACTTTCAGGTACTGTAATGTGAAGCTTTAAGTGCTCATTAGAAATTCCAAGGGAGTATTCCCAAATCACCACATGATGCTATCTATACTCATTTTGGTGGGAGCGCTATGAACACAAATTATTTATTTATTTCACTGTAAAAGTGTAAAAACTGCTCACCATGACATATACAAAACATGACCTCTTTTCAATCAATTTATGCAGGTGACATCTGCTTACGCATAGGAACAAGGACCAAGGTTGTACATACATATTTGAGAGGTAAAAGTAAAAAGTTCCCATTTTCTACCTAAAGATAACAGTATTGGAAACTTTTGGGAAAGTAATTGTGCATCTGTCTGTAATATCCTACAATGACCCACATGGTTTCTGAAGAACTGAAGAAAAAGAAATGAAAAAGAGATTATACATGAATTTTCTTGAGAATATGAAAGTATCATAAGACTCTCTAAAAACATCTCCATGTTTTTTAATTCAGCCTAGTAAAAATTCATAATCCTAGTGATAAAGCCTATTCTCACTATGAACATACCATTTCTCAATTATGTTAAACATACTTTATATGGAACTTTTTTAACCAAAAGAGGCAAGATTACAGAGCAATGTCAAATACTGTTTCAAAGTCTGATAGAACGTAAATCATCTTAGTAATTCAAGTAATCATTTTTCTGAATAATTCTTTTTCAGTAAGTACACACCCTTTGCTACCTTTCAAGCACAGATTAAAAAATTCCAAAATCATTACCATCAATTGTAACACCTAAGTAGTTCCTGTAATTTCTGTTGTGTAAGCAGATTTCTATCGTAATCAGGAACTACTTTTTATAAGACTGCAAACCAAACAAAAGCAACAATTTTGAGGGGAAAAATTCTTTTAAGGTCTATTAAATCAATAATTTAAAAACAAAAAAACACATTCAAACTTTTCAAATAACTCTTCAAGTTCTCTACTCCATTTTCTAGAATGTTTTCAATTCGCCCCATTAAAAAAAAAAAAAAAGACCAAAAAAAAAAAAAAAGAGAGAGAGAGACAAAAAAGGACAATTCCAAGCCTATGGATGAAATCAAAGATGGATTCCCATGATTAGTCTTACCTACGATCCTCTGATTTGGGGATGGGGTTGGTGCAACGTTGGCTGTTATACTTGGCCACATATTCACATTGCTTGAAGGGGGCAGTCTTGTCCTCCAGAACGTGTCTGATACAGAAAGCGTACCCGTTCAGTCGCCGCTGCTTGCACAGTTTGGGGCTATATGAGCACAAGGGCTTATTGTCAACCTCAGAGAAGTGTATATGTTTCCCTTCATACATCACGTGACTCTATTCCTTGTGAACATCAGCTAAAAGACCACCACAAAAAAAGAAACCCAAAGGATAAATCAGAGAGTGTAAGGCACATTTAAGCTGAGAATTTCACTGAGGGACTTCTGGCCCCACAGCCATACCTGATTTTAAATCTTCTGCACCATAGCAATGTTAAGAGAACCCCAAGGATACCACAGTTTGGAATGCTGCAGAATCAAGATGAAGCAGATTGTCTACAAAAATATCAAAAGGCCTAGTTAACAAACAGAAATGAGAAAGGCTTGTTCACCTGGGAAGTGAAATAAATACGAGGATATCACCCTTCCTAACGAGATGGATTCTCCTTGGTAATCCATCATCCCCATATTAAATTAAAATAATAAGAGACATTATAACGTATCAAGTTACCTCACCCCTCCAAATTGCAGGAAGTAACTTTTACTCTGGGAAAGGTCTGTGAGTACCTCAAAGCACCGGGCTCTTCCACCAAACCAATGTCGGAAGGCGGCAGGTCTCTGTATTTCATTACTGGTGGCTGAACGCTACCGCTATCTTCGGAAGGCACAATCTCTTCACAATACCAATGCAATGAACCTATAGACCTAAAATGTCCCTCAGAAGTTTGACATTTTTTGATGTCAGCAAAATATTTGGCCGTTTGCAACAAACGTTTCTATGAAACACCAAAAAAGGGGGGGCAATCCCTGTTTTAGAAGTCCTTTCCCCCTTATTGTTTACCCACGTTGATCCCATCCAAACTGTAACTTCTTGGGCCCAAAGACCAGTCACCTAACTACGCTTCCGCCACCCAGGGCGAGGCTCTACAACACATGCTGCATCCAACGACACTAAATAGTTTAGCAATCGGGAGTGAAGAAATATTTGGAGTTTTGGTAACAAATGGAAGGAAGAAACCGTGTTAGCACCCACTACTTCTCTGCACATAGAATGGCCAGCAGTAACGTTTACATATTTTAACACCAGACAGTCTACAGTGAAAACTGATTTGTCAAGTCGGGCTACTGGGGGCGCATGTGATTTAACCCGCTTTCTCCAGAATCTACAAGTCATCCAGATGGGCTGATGGAACAGCTTGAACACATGGTGACAGAAAACTCGAGAACACACTCCTCTTTACAAAGCTCAATATGAAATTCCTTACATCCATAAATGTCAAGACACATGCTTAGAGGAGTCAGAAGACAAGTTTGCCAAAATCTGCCACTTAGTGTTACCTTGAATAAATAATACCACCTCGGTCTTCTCACCTACAAGGGGATAATAGCAACTGTTATCAGGTTGCTCTAAGGTCAAGTGATACAAGGTGCGTAATGCACCAACTACCTTGCCCGGTGCATGTTAAGCACCAAACAAATGAAGTTATTAAAAAATGTTAACCTTATTACTTACATTCTACCTGTTGGTGATAAAGGTAGAGAATTTGTATTGCTCTTAAGCATTTCACTGCAGCAGAAAAAACTGTGAAGTAATAGCTTAGTTAACAAACCTAATTAGAGATCAATGTAAATAAAAAAATAAGAGCTTTCGGGATGCCTGAGTGGTTCAGTCTGTTAAGTGTCTGCCTTCTGCCCAAGTCATGATCCTAGGGTATCGGAATTAGTCCTGCATTGGCTCCTTGCTCAGCAAGGAGCCTGCTTATCCGTCTGCCTGCCACTCCCCCTCTTGTGTTCACTCTCTCTTCCTGACAAATAAATAAAAACTTTAAAAAAAAATCAAAAGTAAGAGCTTTCCCTTTTTAGTTTATTAGGATATAAGGAAAAAAAGTTGTATTAAAAATTTAACTGCCGGGGTGCGTGGGTGGCTCAGTGGGTTAAAGCCTCTGCTTTCAGCTCAGGTCATGATCGGATCGAGCCCCATATCAGGCTCTCTGCCTGCCTCTCTGCCTACTTGTGATCTCTGTCTGTCAAATAAATAAATAAAATCTTTAAAAAAAAAATAAAAAAAAAGACTTATTTCCTGTTATGTTAAGGAAGTATCACATAATTCGTTTTATTCAGTTGTTTCTTTAAAAAAACAAAACAAAAAACAAACAAAAAACCCTCAGAATTGATGGTTAATTTTACCAAATCCTTTTTCAGCTTCTTGAAAAAAAAATCTTTTCTCTTTTGTTCTGTTAAAAACATGGCTTTTAGTACTTCCCAATACTGATGTATTAATATTTCCTGATAGCTCATCCTGAGAATGTGGTCATCGTGTATTATTCTTTGCTAAATTACATTTGCTAATTTTTAGGATTTTTGTAATTTGAAAATGGTCTAGAGCTTGGGTTTTTTAATGTTTTTTCAGAATTTGGTATGGGGCACCTGGGTGGCTCAGTGGGTTAAAGCCTCTGCCTTCGGCTCAGGCTCAGGTCATGATCCCAGGGTCCTGGGATTGAGCCCCGCATTGGGCTCTCTGCTCAGCAGGGAGCCTGCTTCCTCCTCTGTCTCTGCCTGCCTCTCTGCCTACGTGTGATCTCGGTATGTCAAATAAATGAATTAAAAAAAAAGAAAAAATCTTTAAAAAATAAAAATAAAATAAAAATAAAGAATTTGGTATCAAAATAATATTTCAAAAAATAACTTAGAAAATCCTTTCCCTTTTTCTGTGTTCTGGAAAAAGTGAAAAAGCACTGCAGTTATAATGTTCCTTAGCAGGTTCCTGGGCCTCATAGTGCTTTTTTGTGCACATCAGGTTTTGAAATTACCTGCGCACAATTTAGCAATATGATCACTTTCATTTAATTTTCTAAGTATCTGGGATTCATTCTCATATTCTGTGTGCGTTCACACAGAATTTTTGTGGGTTTTTTTGTGATATTTGTGTTTTCTCCCTTTGTTCATGATTAGGCTCAACAGGAGTTTATCTGTTTAAAATTGTTACTAACATCTTCAAAAATATAAATAAAGAGCCCAAATCTCTTGGATTTATTAGTACCTCCATGTATATTTTCTAAATTCACCAATTTCTGCCTTTATATCTGCTAATACCTTCTTTCTGCTTTCTTTCCGGTTTTTTTTTTTTTTTTTTTTTTTTTTGTTAATTTTTTGGGTTGAACTATTTTTTTTTCTCATTATTTTCTTGGTTAGTAATTTATTTATATTTATGAATTTTCCTCTGAATACTGCTTTAGTCATATCCCAGAGGTACTAACATAGATGTCTGGCTATCAGTACTTTCTAGTTAATCTGGATTTGACTTTTCAATTTTTCATTTGGCCTGAGGGTTATTTAATTTTCTCAGATGGCAAAGTTTTATACTTTCTTTTGCTTTAGTTCTAGTTAAGAATAAAGAGCACAATCTGCATATATCTCTGCTTTTTGGATTTGACTGATATTTTCTTTGAGGTCTAAGAGGTTTGCTTGAAAAAGAATGTTTCCATGGTATGTTGTTATTCCATGTATCATGCTATTATATTAACCTTTTAAAGTCTTCTGCTAATGGGTCAGCAAACTGGCTTTCAGGACAAATGTGGCCCACTACCTGTTTTTGGAAATAGTTTCATTGGAACATGGTCCTGTTCATTCATGTTATCTATGGCTGCTTTCCCACCCTAACAGTAGAGCTGAGTACTTGACAAAAAAGACTGTATGGTCACGACACCTAAAAAATTCACTAAATAAGTGAATAAATAATAAACTCACTAAAATATTACTTGCTGGAATCTTTTCAGATACCTCTCTTAATGCATTTTTTTTTGCTCCAATCTGTCATTTTCTTCTAATAAATGAGTTTATCCATTTTATAATTTTGTATTTGTTTATATGACAAAGAGTTTGTCATAATTTTATGTTTTAAAAATCCTTTTAGCTTTTAATTTTTTATAACATATTTCACTATATAGTCTGTTTTTTGGGAAGATTTAGTCTATGTCCTTTAGATAACATCTCTTTACTCCACACTAAGAAAATTAGTATATAGTTGACCCCTGAACAATGCAGGAATTAGGTGCACCAATACCCTACATAGTCAAAAATCGAAGTATATCTTTTGACCTTACTTACCTACTAAGAGCCTACTGCTGACCAGCAGCTTCACTGATAATACAACAGTTGATTAATACAAATTTCCCATGTATACATATTATATACTATATTCTTACAATAAAGTAAGCTAAAGAAAATCGTAAGGGAAATACATTTACACTACTGTATTTACAGAAAAAAATCCAGTTTGGACCAGCACAGTTCAAACCACGCTGTCCAAGGGTCGGCTGTACTTAGCGTTACTGTTATTGATCTCATGTTATGAATGATGAGAAAAATTTTCATTTTTATAACCATCTACCCAATCCCCAATTCTGAATTTTTCCTTCTATTTCTACATTGCCACAATATTAATATTAGTTCTACACTTAAATTTATTTAATGCTAATCACCAATTATTTTAATTCATATTTTTTTCAAGATTTTATTTTATTTGACAGAAAGAGAGAGAGAGAGAGACCGTTTGCATGCGCACAAGCAGGGGGAAAGGCAGAGGGAGAGGGAGAAGCAGGCTCCCGGCAAAGCAGGGAAAGCCCAATATGGGATTTGATCCCAGGACTTCGGCATCATGACCTGAACCGAAGGCAGTGACTTAACCAACTGAGTCACCCAGGCATCCCCAGATTTTGTCTTTAAGATTTTATGTATTTATTTGACAGAGAGAGAGACAGCAAGAGAGGGAACACAAGCAAGGGGAGTGGGAGAGGGAGAAGCAAGCTTCCTGCTGCACAAGGAGCCTGATGTGGGGCTTGATCCCAGGACCCCAGGATCATGACCTGAGCCGAAGACAAGACACTTGCTTAACAACTGAGCCACCCAGGCGCCCCTTAACTCAGTTTTCAACTCATCTCTTGATTCAATAGTTTATAATTACCCTCCCTTCTCCAGCCCTACCACCCCCAAGTCCCCACCTGCAGGGCTGACTTAATGAGCACCAAGCCCTGGCTTTTTAATATGTGTCAATTCATATTAAGCTATAGCTTGCCTGGACATAAAATTCTTGGGTCATATTTTTTTCTCTAGTGACTGTAGTTTTTTCCACATGTTAGAAAAATGGAAAAGTCTTTAAGTCCAGCCTCTTTTATTTTATAGGAGGCTTTTTTTTTTCCCCATTTGACCCAACAATAGTCTTTACACTGAAAGACTAGAAACCATTCTAAAATATCAAGTCTTTTATTGTGGTAAACTCTTACTGTCTTGACAAATTCTTTCTGCGTCAATGATCCTATATGTCAGGGATATCAATTATTGGTATGCTAAATTCACTGTGTTTCATATCTATTACTCTCTAGTCCTTCTTAATTTTTACTTTTTTCCATTTTGGATTGCTCAAATCTCTCAAGCTTACCTCCATGATTCCCAGCTAGAGTGTGTATCTGCCACTTTGAAAGTGACCTTCATTTCTATAATGATTAGATTCTTTTGTTTTCTAACCTGGTTCCATCAGTTCACTCTTATCTCTTCCTGCTGTCTTATCATTGATTTCTTGAGCTTTTGGGTCTCATCGTTAGTTTAGACTCCTGCCTCAGAGGAGCCAGATCTCACTCCCAACGTCCCATGCCACCTCCCACCATAGGGAACTCTGTTCGTAATCTTCACTTGCTGTGCTGTTTCTGAAAATGATTCTCAGCAACACTCTTCCCTTGAAGCTTGACTCAATGCTGAACTCATCTCCCCAAGTCACAGAGGCCCACATGCCACAGATTTTCGGGGGATGATAATGTAGGCTTTATTTCTCTTCAGTTGACCAAGACTGGCCGCTGTATGGCTGCTTGCTGCCAGTTTCTCCTCCACTCTAAACTCCCTGCAAAATTCGTATGACTGCACGGTCCCTAATTCAGCCCCACCTCTTACCACTCAGGGAGCGCAATGTACACACCAGCTTTGCCACTACATATATGCGGCTTATTGGTTTTGTTCCCATGTGGGTCAGCCACTTGGGAGAAAGCTGCGCCCTCGGGAGTTCATGTTCTCCTGTCTTGGTTTAATTTTCACTGCACTTACCTGCACTAATTCACATACTCTGGTTGTAAGATTTCGTTAGTTATCAAAGAATGAGCTGCTTTTCTGTTTCTCATGCTCCTTATTATTTCTAATTGGTTTAGAGAGAACAAAGATGTCAGTACTCCACCATCATTAACCAGAAATATATTTTAAAATTCTGTATAGTAAAATATATCAAAATAAAACCCAAATTATAAAACAAATGTATTATCTAATTTTTTACAATAAACACATTACTTTTGTAATCTACTTTTTAAAGAATAAAAAAAAGTTATTAAAAAAGTTAATAAACTTGACTCAATTTATTTCACTATGTGAAATCCACAAGCCTCTAGCTTATGGCAAGTATTTACTAAGCACTTCTGAAAAGCCCATCATTTTCTCAGAGACTGTGAAAAATTTAATAGCAAAAGACAATTTTTAACTAATGTGTTAAAATTAAATTAATTAAAAACTAATTTTTAGGGCGCCTGGGTGGCTCAGTGGGCTAAGCCTCTGCCTTCGGCTCAGGTCATGATCCTGGGATCCAGCCCAGCTCGGGCTCTCTGCTCAACAGGGAGCCTGCTTCCCCTCCTCTCTCTCTGCCTGCCTCTCTGCCTACTTGTGATCTCTATCAAATAAATAAATAAATCTTTAAAAAAAAAACACACACACAACTAATTCTTAACTGTGTGTTAACTGGAATTAAAAAAAAAACTTGAATTAAAAAAAATTAAATTAATTAAAAAACCTGGAATTTAAAAAAAAAAAAAAAAGACACAATTTTCTTCTTTAGAAGATACAGTCCATAAGATGCATTCGAAAGGAAGTGCACAACTGGAGGACCTCACCCCAGCTCAGCACCCAGGCTCCTCTAGTCTCATCAGATCTAAAAGGCTGCCCTCTCTGCCCAGAGCAGTGGACATCTTCCCTGTTTGTGTTCCCCCAACCTCTGGCCAGCCCAAGGCCAATACTGCACGACCCAGCTTAGTCATGGCCACAAGCAGATTCCCAAAGGCTACGTTAGCTCCCTGCTCCATGCTTTTCCCCATTTTGGCAATCATCACATTCTACGGTAATTGCCTATTCTTCTGTTGTCTTCCCACCTAAAAAAATAAAGGTCCCAGAGGGACAAGCAATTCTCTGTTCATCACTATATCTCATGGTGCCCAGAAGTTAATAGGTGCTCAACAAATATAGCCATTTACATAAATAGCTTCTGTGACAATAACTCTTAATTCCAGGCCGTCTACCTAAAACAAATGTTACTAGATTCACTCAGGGATCATTAAATAATTTTCTAAAAAATTGCTAAATTGGAACTTCAGATAGTCTATACGATAATTTCTAAGAGCCACAGTCACACAACAAGAGAAAGTATAATTAGAAACTTGAAAGTTTCTGAATATTCCAGTACATCTCATGAACATCAAACAGGTACCATATAATGTGGTACCCAATGCCTATTCAGCAAATAATGTGTAAAAAATATACAAGAATGCAGGGCGCCTGGGTGGCTCAGTTGGTTAAGGGATTGCCTTGCTCAGAGCCTGATCCAACTTCAGAGCAGCATCCATCCAACTTCCTGCTCAACGGGAGTCTGCTCATCCCTCTGTCCCCCCCACCATGTGCTCACACGCTCTCTCTCTCATAAATAAAACTTAAAAATCTTAAGCTAACTCTGTATCAGTCTTTCCATCTTCCTTTTGAACAAGCAACAATTCATTTTCAAATCCCTCTTTTAAATGCTCGATTTAGGGGCACCTGGGTGGCTTCGTCAGTCTAGTGACCAACCCCTGATTTTGGCTCAGGTCATGATCTCAGTTAGGGCTGTTAAGACTGAGCCCTGCATCAGGCTCTGTGCTGGGTGCGGAGCCTGTGTAAGATTCTCTTTCCTTGGGGCGCCTGGGTGGCTCAGTGGGTTAAGCCTCTGCCTTTGGCTCGGGTCCTGAGATCAAGCCCAACATTGGGCTCTCTGCTTGGCAGGGAGCCTGCTTCCCCTCCCACCTCTCTCTGCCTGCCTGTTATCTCTGTCAGTAAATAAACAAAATTTTTTTTTTTTTTAAAGATTCTCTCTCCTTTTCCTTCTGCCCCTACCCTGCTTGCGTTCTCACACTCTTAAAAAAAAAAGCTCAATTTAATCTTCATATTTAATATTTCCAATCCTGTAATGTATTCAGACTCACTTAGTATACCATAAAAAGTAACAAATGTTGGAGGAAAATGGCCCTCTGCCTCAAAATCGAACTTCCTACTAAACGAGTATTATTTAATATCAAAATCACTTCATGTATAAACTGGAAACAACTATTCATCTGGTCTTTACGTTAATGGGTTTTTTTTCTTTTTAATTAAAACAAAAGCGCTAAGGCAGATCTCAGGGAAAAAAAAAAAAAACACAACTTTTTTTTCTTCATTAGTTCATGTAGCTTCCTACAACTGAAGAAGTTCTTTACCCCAACTCCAAAGGTGAAGTTCACAGAGCCTCCTTCACTCCTTAACATTTGTTGTAAGACATAAAAGAGAGGAGAGACTCCCGGGTGGGTTAAGTGTCTGTCTCCAGCTTGGGTCAGGATCCCAGTGATCGAGCCCTATGCCGGGCGCCCTGCTTAGCGGGGCGTCTGTTTCTCCCTCTTCCTCTGCTCGTCCCTCAGCTCGTGCTCTCTCTCTCTGTCAAATAAATAAATAAAATGGGGCGCCTGGGTGGCTCAGTGGTTAAAGCCTCTGCCTTCAGCTCAGGTCATGATCTCAGGGTCCTGGGATCGAGTCCCGCATCGGGCTCTCTGCTCAGCAGGGAGCCTGCCTCCTCCTCCTCTCTCTCTCTGCCTGCCTCTCTGCCTACTTGTGATCTGTCAAATAAATAAACCAAAAAAATAAATAAATAAATAAATAAAATCTTTTTCTCTTAAATGAAGATTTTATTTATTTATTTGACAGAGAGAGGGAGAGAGAGAGACAGTGAGAGAGGGAACACAAGCAGGGGGAGTAGGAGAGGGAGAAGCAGGCTTCCCTTCGAGCAGGGAGCCTGATGTGGGGCTCCATCCCAGGACCCTGGAATCATGACCTGAGCCAAAGGCAGATGCTCAAAGACTGAGCCACCCAGGTGCCCCTCAAATAAATAAACAAAATCTTAAAAAAAAAAAAGATATTGGGATGCCTGGGTGGCTCAGTAGGTTAAGTCACTCCCTTAGGCTCAGGTCCTGGTCTCAGTGTCCTGGGATGGAGCCCCGAAATGAATAGGGTTTCCTGCTCAGTAGGGAGTCTGCTTCTCCCTCTTCCTGCTCTTATCCTCTCAGTTGTTCTCTCTCACCCTCTCAAATAAACAAATAAAGTATTTTAATAAATAAGTAAATAAATAAAACACAAAGATATAAAGAGAAGAAACATAATGCCCACATGATTTTAGTCAAATAGTATTTAAACACTATTACATGGTCTAATCCATGAAGAAGAAAAGCTATATGTGCTATGGTGAGTGCTGTGAAGTGTGTAAACCTGGTGATTCACAGACCTGTACCCCTGGGGAAAAAATATATTATATGTTTATAAAAAATAAAATTAAAGAAAAAAAAGAAAAGAAAAGCTATACCCTAAGCTCTACTTTTTTTTATTTTTTAAAGATTTTATTTATTTATTTGACAGAGAGATCACAAGTAGGCAGAGAGGCAGGCAGAGAGAGAGAGGGAAGCAGGCTCCCTGCTGAGCAGAGAGCCAGATGGGGGGCCCGTTCCCAGGACGTTGGGATCATGACCTGAGCTGAAGGCAGAGGCTTTAACCCACTGAGCCACCCAGGCACCCCTAAGCTCTACTTTTTAACACATGATCAGCATCACTTCAAAGAAGAAAAAAATCCTAACCATACTCAACTTATTAACAGCAACTGCAGATATGATCTTCAGCTATGGAAATAACTTGTTGGGAACATAAGTCGATCTATGCTCCCTTAAAGAGAAAGCAAGCAATTAAGCACTTCAGAGCAGAGCAGAATACACACCCTTATTTATTACCAAAAGGCAAACGTAACCATTACTGAGAGTAGTCTCACAGAATGAGTATTTTCATGGCAAACATGTCCATATACTGGAATTCAAGAGCAGGAAACAATGGACAGGTGTAAGATCTTAAAAACTCCTTCCTAGGAGCATCTGGGTGGTCAGTCTGTTAAGTCTGTTACACACCTGCCTTGGGCTCCTTCAGGTCATGATCCTGGGGTCCTGGGATGAAGCCCAGTGCTGGGCTCCCTGCTCAGCGGGAAGCTTGCTTCTCCCTCTCCCCCTGCTTGTATTCTCTCTCTCAATCTCTCTGTCTCATTCCAGGGTCCTGGGATCAAGCCCCGCGTCAGGCTCTTTGCTCAGGGGGAGCTTGCTTCTCTCTCTGCCTCTGCCTGCCACATTGCCTGCTTGTGCTCTCTCTGACAAATAAATTTAAAAAAAAAAAAAAAAAAGGGCAACCTATCGTTTTTTATAAAAAATAAAAATTATTAAAAATATCTGTCTCTCAGGGCGCCTGGGTGGCTCAGTGGGTTAAGCCTCTGCCTTCAGCTCAGGTCATGATCTCAGGGTCCTGAGATTGAGTCCCGCATCAGACTCTGCTCGGCGGGGAGCCTGCTTCCCCCCTCTCTCTCTGCCGGACTCTCTGCCTACTTGTGATCTCTCTCTGTCAAATAAATAAATAAAATCTTAAAAAAAAAAAAAATCTGTCTCTCAAAAAAAATTTTTTTAATTTTTAAAAAGAAGAAAACTTAAAAGTTTAAGAAAACTTAAAAACTCTCTCAAATGAATGAATAAAATCTTAAAAAACAACGATAGTAACAACAAACCTTCCTTGATATTCTATTCTAAGTTTAATTGGAAAATAAAATGATTCCTTTCCATAGTTTTTTTCTTTGCAGATACGGAGGAATAAGACATTAGCAGGGAGAAATGGAAGACAAGCTTTTAACAAAAGCAACCTATGGCCCTTTCAGTCTCCCACAGCAACACATAAACCAATCTGACCAAAATATGAACATTATTCTCTTTGGGACTGCCACTGTACCACATCCATGTGGAAACTCTGTGTGTCCTGACTGTTCTTTTGAGTCTCATGTTTCAGAAGCATGTTCATTTCACTGCCACAGCATTTTCCCCTAATTGCTACCTGTAATTTTATATTCTACCCCCTTTTAAGAGCTAGACCAACAACAAACCTTACAATTTTTTTAAATCCAGCACCTAAATTCCCACAATGTTAGCTTTCTAATATATTTAATACAATAAAAAAAAAAAATTTACTTATCCCAAGTCATATACTCACAGGTCTTAAAAAACTTGTCTCCCCATTTTAACTTATTTCCGAAACAAGTTTTAATTCAACTTCTTGGAGCTCAAAAACATGAGATACTAAATAGCTGAGTACACTCATTAAAAAACAACAACAAAAAAACTAACATCCCACATACCAATGTAAAAAGTGGTAAAATTAGACTCGGAAGTGATGAAAATCTGCCTATTGATGTGATCTGAAAACAACGATCAGGGAGAAAACTGCCTATCACCTGTAAACATAGATAATACTCAGCATAATTAAAGTTCAAAATAAAATATTTTAAAATAAACCAAGTAAGTGCTTACTGAATATATGTTTTGTGACAAATACTGTGTTCAAACAGCGCTGTACAAATAAGTCTGCGTAATGAACTGAAATTAAATACGGCCTTTACACTAGTTGAGCTCCTTAGCTGATTCATTAGAAAGGTAAGGACAGTTTCTGCAGCAGCTGGGGAGGCACTCTTCGGCTCTAGTGGGGATGGGAGATGGTGCTCCAATCTGGTTCTGCTAATTACTAGGTGTGTGACCTTGGACAAATTATTTAGGTTCCAGTTTCCTCCTATGTAAAGACAGAACTATAACAGCATGTACCTTATTGAGTTGTTTAGGAGAATTAAATTAAGTATTTCATGAACCGTACTTAGCTTGGCACCCAGCACATAGTAATCACTTAATCTTAACTACTATTAAAAGCAGTAAGTAGTAGTTTATTGGTATTATCATTTTAATCTAGAATCTGCAGGGCTAAAATGCTCTCTCCAGCGGCTAGTGCTTTTCTGAATGGTACAGGGTAATTCTCCATTAAGTCAGGCCCTCCCACCTCCTTGGGGCTTGAGTAACAGAACCACTAAGAATTGTTTCCTATCATCTCTATTGGCTCAGGAACCCAATGTTAAAAGCATATTTTTTACATTTTATAGAGCATCTATATGGTGATGGAAAATACCAATGAGCAGCGCTTGATTCGGTTACGGCGTTGATGAACTCCATTTAACTATCCTTTACAACAAATGCTGAATTCCTATCCATGCCACAGTCACTCCCCATCATTACCGAAACCCTGTACTGCAGCACCAGAGGAAAAACTAAGTTATAGCTCTAGTCCTCAAAGTTCTTTCCTTCTAAGAATCTGAAACTAATGGTTTCTTTGTTGCTAAATTTCACATACACTTTTCCATCCTTATCTTACTTAACCTCTCGGCAACTTTGACACTGTTGACCACTTTCTCTTTCTTGAAAATCTCTCCTTTCTGGCAGCTCAGTGGCTTCCTTTTTCTTGCTTCCACCCTTAAATGTCCCTGTTCTGCAAGATTTTCTTCTTCTTAGTTTGTAGGGTTGCAAGATGAAATGCCTAAACGTGCCACAGGGGCCGGCCAGAGACAGACCGGCAAACTTTGCTCATCTAAAGGAGGCTCACTCAAACCAGCTCCAGCAAGTTGTCGGGATTTAAAAAAAAAAAAAGACAATACAGAAAAAAGGGAAAAAAACACAGACCCAAGGTTTCTAAACCTTAGCCACTTTTCAGAAGTAGAAATCCAGGTTTCCACACAAAATGCAAGCAGCCCATTAAACTGTTAAAATAAAGATGCCTGACCTTGACCAAGTAAATCTATGTCCTCATCTATGAAATGGCAGTGATAAAGTCACAAACATATAAAAAGTGAATCAAGCAAAACATTTCTACAGCCTTTCATTTGATCTTCCACTCTACATCTACCCCAAGACTACAGGTTATGAACCCAAGTTTCAAGCCACATGCAGAACTGTAAACATGCAAAAATGCATTCTTCTGGAGAAGAATCCACAGAGTTCATCAGATTCCCCCAGAAGATTAAGAACCAGACTAAGCCAAATGTTTCTGCTTCTACGGCTGCAGCTGTCATCCCTGTGAGGGTGATTCCCCCCAACAAGCTATGTCTGGCCAACCTATGCAGACCACTTTACCTCGGCGAGCAGCCTCTCCACTGACTTCTCTCCATCTCCACTGTCAATGCCATGGCCTCAGTTCAAACCTTCCATCTCTCCTTTGCAGCTGCCTCACTGGCCTGTTCCTTCCACTCTGTACAACTTGGATCCTCTAGAACGCAAATAATTTACTTGACCAAAGGCCTTCAGGGTCCACTAGGAACACAAAAGGAATGCAAACTCCCGAGCCCACCAACACTCCTTAAGACCGGGCCTGGCGGACTTCTCCCCTCCCACTATTTATTCCTATTCCTACTACTCCTACAATTTGCAACACAGAATACTCTTTTGTCCTCAGGCATTTATTCATAGGAGCAGGTCCCACCTCTTGGAATGCTTAACTCCTCCCATTCGCTTAGGGCAGAAACCCTTATTAAAGTCTAGAAATCCTGGAAAGTCCTTCTCCTCTTTAAGGCTTACCCCTAGGCCAGAATAAATAGGCTTTCTCCCTCCAGGCTAATCTATCCCTTATCATTCAATGATGAATGTCAGCCTTTTTTTTAATCCCACTAGACTAAAAACTCCTCAAGGGCAAAGAACCTGTCTTTGTATAACAAGGCCACAGTGACCAAAAGGAAACTGATCTGGTGAGTGAATGGAACGGCCCTGGTTCTGGCAACTCCCATCATGCCTCGGGTAAACATCCCACCCTCCCCGGGTAGGCCCGCCAAAGTCAAGGACTAGGGCTTCCTCAAAGCTCTGCGGCTTACACCCTAGCAGGCCTAGAACTCCAAAGTGTCAAAGGAGCAACTAACTACGAGTAAACCCACCTTTCTTCCCCACCGCACTTACCAATCCTTTACATCTGCCAACTCACAGAATTCAACAGCTAGACCACTATGAGCTGCTGAGACGTCTAGGAATACACTGCCAACTTTTTACTGGCACAAAAACAGTTATTTGCCCCATGAAGGTAATTATACTATTCTAACTGTATTCAAATACTTACTAGTATTAGTAATATCTGCGGAACCAAGAACTTACTCACATTGAAAAAAAAATCTCACACCCAGAATAGTAAAAATCTTTAGAGGAAAATATTATATAAAAGTCATGCACCAGGCACCATTCTAGAAACTATGTATGATTCCAGTCATTCAATGGCCACAGCAACCTAATGGAAAAGGTATTACTATCAACCCTTTTCACAGATGGAGAAACTGAGACTTAGTGAAATTAAGCAATTTGTCCCATCACAGGAGCTACAAGGCCAGCAAAAGAGCTTAGCCAACAGAAAACTACACAACACTGTTAAATGGGAGATCCTAAGATTATGTTGCATGTACACACAATCACACAGAGAGAAAACACAACAAAATATGTTAACAGTGGTGAGTTACCTTCTGAGTGTGAAAAACAGGTCTGAGTGGGATGAATATGAGCCTGTATAACTTTTAGTCAGAAAAAAAGCAAACAAGCCAATAAGAGAGATGGTATTTAAATGGTTTTAATTAGGGGTACCTGGGTGGCCCAGTGGATTAAAGCCTCTGACTTTGGCTCAGGTCATGGTCCCAGGGTCCTGGGATCGAGCCCCGCATCCAGCTCTCTGCTTAGCCGGGAGCCTGTTTTCTCCTCTCTCTCTTTCTCTGCCTGCCTCCCTGCCTACTTGTGATCTCTGTCTGTCATAAATAAATAAAATCTTAAAAAAAAAAAAAGATGTAAATTCTTAAAAAAAAAATTAAATAAATGGTTTTAATTAAAAAAGGGTAAGGTGGACGAGGGGAATCGTTAACCAGGACCTACTAAGAGCCAAGTTGCACATGGGCTATCTCATCTAATTCTTGCACCACAAATGTTGTATTTCCATTTTACAGATAAAGAAACCAATGATTAAGTAACCCACCCCCGTGGAAGAGCTGGGATCAGAACCCAAAGCCCAGTCCTGATGTGTCTGACTGCAGGATACCACCCTACAAATAAAATTTAACTGAGAAGTTGTTTAAAAACAAAGCACATTCTGGGAAAGAATCAGCCCAGGAAACCTGGCGTATTAAGTGAAGGTGGGAAAAGATAGAGAGGCCTAAGGTTTTAACTTTAAGCTTTAGGTAACTCCCCAAGTGTCTCAAAAGAACGTTCTCTAGAAAATCAGCCATGACAGTGAGGACTCTGGGACAGACCCGTACCTGAGGGGAGTGGGAAGGAGATTCCACTGCTGTTTGTTTTGCAAAGCAGAATGGCATTAGCATAAGTTACAGGGACTTAAATGTGACCCCATTGTATAAACTGCAGAGTATCTGCTTTGGGGACAATTGGCGGCCTCCAACCCAGTCTCACCTATTCATCTATTGTCTACAAGTCACCAGGTGTGTGTGGGGAGAAACGGGATGTTGCGTGTCCGACAATATTGCTAACTGTATTCAGATATAAATGACCTCTCATTATTCATAACTGCAATTCCAAACCTGGATAGTGAGAGCTATGAACTCTTGGGAAACATCTCAGGTGAGAATGAATGGATCAGCACTTTTTTTTTGAAATGACATATTTAATTTTGAGTGCTCTGACTTCGAAATTTTAAAATCCACATAAACTAAAATCTCATTTCTCTAAAATAGTAGTGTTTCATTTTTATAAAATGATTTTCTGAGGAAAATAGCTGGGGTGGGAGTATACAAATTTCCTTGTACAATCTTTCAGAGGAAATAAAATGATTATTTCAGACTTACAAATTAAACATCTACTTTTGAAACTAAATATTTAATAGTGAAAAATACATTACCTTTGCAATTTAAAATTAATTCAGTATTTGCCCTGAAAGCCTCATTAGTTTCAAATAAAATGTAACTTAGAGGGGCGCCTGGGTGGCTGTGGGTTAAAGCCTCTGCCTTCCGCTCAGGTCATGATCCCAGGGTCCTGGGATCGAGCCCTGGGATCAAGCCCCGCATCGGGCTCTCTGCTCAGCGGGGAGCCTGCTTCCTCCTCTCTCTTTGCCTGCCTCTCTGCCTCCTTGTGATTTCTGTCTGTCAAATAAATAAATAAATCTTTAAAAAAAATGTAACTTAGAAAAATATCAAATCCTCCATTCCCTCAGGAGTAAAGTAGCCCACAAGTTGATTAGATTAGGAAATTATGTAGGTTTGGGACAGGATCCTTTTGAAAGCTTAGAAAACTCAAGTCGACAATATACCTTAAAGATCTTAATTTATGGGGCAAAGAGATCTTCTTTTTAAATCCTAAAATGTTCTAGGAAAAGAGACTCACTGAATCATTTCTTCTATCCAACATGCTCTAAAAATAAGGGCGAGCTATAACAGAAGTAACAATTCTGGGTACACAAGCCTATGAAAATGTCTGAGTCAATACGCAATTTCAATTCATCAATAAAGTTAAACAACCATTAAATGTAATTTGCATTTTTGAATGAAATCCATACAACCTCAAATATCAAGCTTTCCTTAAGTAAAATGCTAACTGGCTGGGTATCTATCATTGTGGAGAAACAGAAGGAGTTTTATTTTAGGCAGACAAAAGGAAAAGAAAGCCACACTTAGTAAGAATCACAGAAGGAGTCTCACTTCCACCCCTGACAGAAGTCAGACTAAGTCATGGGTTATCTCTTGCTCTGCAAGGGGCAGCTTTTCACTAGGTAACAGTCCTCTGGGGTGTGTGTGGTCAGAATGTGGAACACCTCTGCCAGCAAACTACAGCCTGATACCAGGCAGGACACACGCACATACACAGCACATAATACCATAGGTCCACTAAAAAAAGAAAGGGGGGAAAAATAAAAGTGAAAGAGGAAAAATAACCTCCACACTTGCCCACACCAGGGGCTGGTAGTGGGGCCAGAGGACATTAACATTTCCACTTCTATACTAAAGAACAACCAAAAGGAGGTTAAGTGTAACCACAGGAAACATCCCATCCCTGAAAACCAGGAAATCTAGATTTGGAAATTAAAGTTTTTGACTTTCCTTTTTTTTTTTTTGCAACTTTCAAAGCTCAAGGCACCAAAATAAAGCTAAAATTAAATCCGTTTAAACATAGAAAAAAAATTACCAAAACCACACTGTGTCAGCTATGTTCAGTTCCCTGAGGGCTCTTCCACCGACCCTTCCGAGTTGTGGCAATAACAAGTTTCCTTAAAATCCCCCATTTTCTATCTCTAGGGTCAAATATAAGAATATCACATAAATTCAAAGAGTTATTGTCAGAATAGATAAACTGCTCATCCTTAAACTGTAGACCTTGTTTCAGGAGCTGCCCTGCCCACCTCCTCTCCCTCCTCCTAAATTTTAATGCTTCCAAGCGTGCTGACAACCAGGGTCTCCCCCTTGGGTTCTGTTCGTGTGTCTGATTTACCAGACACTGACCAAATAGGGCAGGAAACTCCTACGTCTGGGGGCTGCTCCAGAAATCCAGCCCCCTCTAATGACAGTCTCCTCGCCGTTCCCTACAGTCTTTCCCTCTGCGGGGACCGTCCAGAAACGGGGGCTTGAGACCCAAAGGAGTCCGGGAAGAAAGGAGGGGGGACGCTTAATCTGAAATGAACACCCCCGGTTTCTGGAGTAAGGGCTAAAAAGGCGATTAGGAGAGCCTACCCAGGAGAAATACCACCTGAATTTACCTCCTCCTCTCCCGCAGCAAAAGCCCAGTCACTAACTAATACGCTAAGAAAAATCCCTGGAAAACTTTTCCAAACGGGCAGAGAAGGCCCGCTCCCCAGCCTGGGGGGCTCCAGGGGAACGGGCTGGGAGTTTGCAGCCCAGGAAGGGCTCGCCGGGGAGTGGGGTGGGGCGCGGGCGAGGGGTACAGGGGCGGAGTACCTTCGATGGACAGGAACTGGCAAAGAGTTGCAAAATAGCCGAGTGCTCTCCCCCACGCCCTCGGGGGTCGCAGGCGCTAGGACCAGGGCTCCCCGAAAGGAGGGCAACCCCCAATTCGGGCCTAAAAGGAAACTTTCCGGGCCGCGGCTGCACCTGACTCCTCACCGCCCCTCCACCCCACCCCACGCCCGCCAGGCCGCCCGCCCCGCCCCGGCCTGGCCGCCCGGAGCGCACAGAGGGATAAATAAATTCAACTATTACCGGAATCGAGGGGGATGGGGGCGTCTGCGAGAGACCAGGGGAAGGGGGCGGAAGGGTGCCCATTCCCCACTCCTAGGCCCTGAGCCCCCGTCCCGGCAACCCGGGCCTGCCGCCCCGCGGGGAGCCTCCCGGCCCGGCGCACGATCCGGCCCCGCAGCGCCGCCGTCCCGCCCGGAGGCCCCGAGGGAGCCGGAGGGTCGCGGGGAGGCCCGGGGTGCTGGGGCAGGGCGCGGCAGCCGCGGGGCCCGCCGGCCCGAGGCCTAGCCGGCTCCCCCCCCCAACAACCCCAAACGCCCGCCCCGGCCCACACCCCCACCCCGGCCCGCGCAGGCCGCGCTGCTCTCCCGGCTCGGGCCCCGGCCGGACCCCCGCCCGCCCGCCCGCCAGCCACCGCCGCCCGTGGGCGCCCCCAGGGCCTCGCGGCCCCCAGCCCCCGCCGCCCCGGCGCCGGCCCCTCTCACCCTTTCATTCTCTGCCCGGGGCCTGACGCGGGCCGGCGGATCCCCGGCCTCACGTAAGCGCGCTCGCCGCCCGCCCTGCCTGCGCGGCCCTGCCCGCCGCCCTACGGGAGCCCGGGGATGTGGGCCGGGCCTGGGGCCGCCTCTGCTTACCTTTCAGCTGCTTTTTTTTTTTTTTCTCCTTCCCCCCTTTTCCCTCGGCCGGGCTGACAGATCAGAGTGAGAGGCGCTGGCAATGGACTAGGAAGCTCGGCTGCCGCTGCTACTGCTCCCCCCTGGGCTCCGGCGAGAGCCTTTCCCTGTCAAGCAAGAGGGGTGAGGATCATATTTTTATTTTGGAAACTAAAAAGTGCTCCCAGGGTCGGTGATTATTAAGGGGAAATCCCTGAATATACTCTCCAGCCAAGAAGGCAGGGCTGCCGGGGCTGCACAGAAGAGGCAGCAGCCTCCTACAGCACCACTACAGGCACTGCGAGGACATAACACCAGAGAGCCGCTCCTCTGCCCTCCGAAACGACAACTTTCCTACCATCTTGGAGGCAGAGGAAAGGGGGGCCGGGGGGAAAAGTGCACCCGCTCCCGATAAAGTACAAATTTCTACTTCTCATCTCTGGAAAAAAGTCCACACCGGCCGTCTACACCGGCGCCTGGGGGAAAAGGCGGGGAAGAAACTGGGGGTGCTTGAGAAACGTTTCATTTGCACCACGGGGCAAAATGTTTCTGCATCTTCTGATGGAGAGAAATCTTTACAAGACACAGGTTTTCCGGTGATTATTGTTTTCTCTTGTCTATTTAATTTTTTTTTTCCATGTCGGGGGCAGTGGTATTTTATTTTATTTTATTTTATTTCAGGCTGATCGTGATTTTTCTCCATTGCAGATCCAAGTTCTGGGGCTGGTGGTCTGTTTATAAATTTGTACTTCAAGAGACTTCATAGCCACTTTATCTTCATTTGTCTGTTTGTATTTTTTTACATGTATATTTACAGGTTGCCTTATATATAAAAATGTGTGTTATTTATTCCCCTCAAAACTGAGATTGCGAAAAGACAGTTGTAAAGGGATGTCTTTTGTCTCCTTTTCTCAAAGCAATGTAAATAAAACCTATTGAGTGTCCAGAAAGGCTGGATACAGCTGTTTATTTTTCACAGTGCAAATAAAGGCAGAGATCATTGAGAGGTTAAATACAACTTAAGGGTAACTGACCAGATTTCTGGAAATAATTCTAATTCTGTTATGGTCTCCCCAGGAAGAAAGGTTACTGTAAAACTGGAAATAGATTTGGATTTAGCTTTAGATTTTCTTTAAGACTGCTTATTAAGAAACTGCTTATTAGACCTAGATACTGGATTTTCCCATTGGATTCTTTAGATCTTTGGTGACTTGCACGTGTTGCTGCCCACTTTCTGTGTCACAGAATGGGAAAATGTGTGTTTTTGTTCAAGTTGCTGTGTTAGTTTATAACTTCCAATGTGCTGCCGGCCTCTATAAATTACTTTTAATATATTGCAGTGGATGTCACGGGTCTACTTTTTTTAATGAGCAAAGCTTCGTAGGTAAGTGGGATCAAAGTTGCACAAAGCTGAGGTAGCACAGAGGTGAGAGAAGGGATCCGCCCCCTTGCAACAATTCCCACAGAACTCTTATTGGAGGAGAATAAATTCCAGAGATATTTTTCTATTTTTGCCAAGAAAGGGGAGAGTACCCAAAAATGACTAAAGGATCTTTTTGTGGGTTCTACTGGGAATGATGAATTGAATCTTAGACTAAAAGTTATTTTTCTGACATATGTTTGCTAACCTAGTGGGAATAGATTTGTAATATTAGTGCCTCGAATCAGCAGAATATTTAATTTCTTTCATTTAAAATGTATTGCAAAGCACTTAGAAATAACTGATGACTCCACTTAAAAATGTTTCTTCTTTTGAGCGTCCAAATTTAGAAATTCCCATAATGTTAAAGTGAGTTCAGATAATGCATATATCAAATACTTATTATTTTCATGTTTATCTTTATCATCTTTACCATCTTTATCATCTAAATTTGAATACAGTACCTGAATAGTCTGGGTTTTCTTTTGTGGGCTTTTTTTTTTTTTTTTTTTTTCTCATTAGTAGAAAAATCAAAAGTTGTGGGGCCTGGGTGGCTCAGTTGGTTAGTGGCTGCCTTCAGCTCAGGTCATGATCCCGGGGTCTGGGATCTGCTTGATGGGGAGCCTGCTTGGAGCCTCTTCTCTCTCTCCCTGTGCCACCTCCCCCTGCTTGTGCTCTCTCCCTTGTCCTCTTACTCTCAAATAAGAAAAATCTTAAAAACAAAAAAAGTAATTAAAGTAAAATTAACTGATTCTTATCTTGGAAACCTCACTGGGAAGTTGTATTTTATTTACAAGTTTTTAAAAAAACATTTGGAGATCAAACACGTTGGTCATGACAAGGAAATTACTTCCCTTAACATGGAACCCTAGTGGACTTGAAAAACGGGTTTCGAACTTGTTCTTCTATATGATGTGACTTTATAGATATGCTTTGCATTTTTCAAGAAATTAAGATGTGTTCGCTTTAAGCTGACTGCACCCTTTTATGCAATCCCTCTTGTGTCCCACAGACTTATTTGCACAATAGGGATATGGGATATGATGCATAATCTTAGTATTTCAGTGTCTTTCTCTTTATAAAGCTTGACTTGTACATGGCTATAATCCATGATATTTATCCACCAGCTGCAGACTTGGGGAATTACAGCATAACCGAGAAAGAAATCTCACTATGTTTGCAATATTGGTGCATTTGATTGGTCAGTGTTTCAGTTGCTCATTGAACTTGTATTAGGAGGTGTGTCTCTGTAATTCCTAGAAGCTGCAGGTAGTAACAAAACTACTGACCTAACTGGGGCTCCTGGGTGGCTCAGTCAGTTAAGTGTCTGCCTTTGGCCCAGATCATGATCTCAGAGTCCTAGGATACAGCACCCCCCTCTTTAGACTTCCTGCTCAGCAGGGAGTCCGCTTCTCCCTCTTCCTTTACCCCTCCCCCAGCTCATGCCCACACTCCTGCATGCTCTCTCTCAAATAAATAAGTAAAATCTTAAAAACAAAAAACAACAACAACAAAAACTGGGCACCTGGATGGCTCAGTGGGTTAAGCCTCTGCCTTCGGCTCAGGCCATGATCTCAGGGTCCTGGGATGGGGCCCCACATCAAGCTCTCTGCTCAGCGGGGAGCCTATTCCCCCCCCCCACCGCCTACCTCTCTGCCTATTTGTGATCTCTCTCTCTCTGTAAAATAAATAAATAAAATCTTTAAAAAAAAAAAAACAAAAAAACGCTGACATAATTAACCTTAAATAACCCTATTTTTGTGCCCCCCCAAAAAAAATCCCAAAACTCAAATTTGGCTAATATTATTGAGCCCCAACGGCATTTTGGTAACCTTGCTGGACACTTTATGTATGTGCTCTCATGTAATGCCCCCAAAAGCTCCAAACAGGGTTATTTCTCCTTCTTTGCTCTCCTCTTCCTCTTTCTCTTTTCTTCATTTACAGTTGGGATAACTGTCTATACTTTCAAGGGGGTGTAGACCTTCTTGGCCTTAAAACTTTCTAAGAAGATTTCAAATTCTCCTTGTGCTCTAGAATTGCTGAGGTGCCTACCACAGCTCTATGTTCTGTATCTGGAAATGCTAGATTCCTGTCCTATGCCCTCTGCCAAAACCAAATTTTGAGTAGCCAGCAATCGGAACTCTCGTTAGTGACAACCAGGGGCCTATTTTACCTTCCCGGGGTCTAGTAACTAAGTCTATGTTATTTTGAGGAATGCAAGCTGTCAGCGAAATAGCACTGTGAATAAGAGAGGAAAAAATTAACAGTGTATGTTGTGAAGTACTAGCATAATTAGAAGTGCTACCTATGGTTGTAAGGTTATGCTATTTATTTTTTTAAGATTTTATTTATTTGACAGACAGAGATCACAAGTAGACAGAGAGGCAGGCAGAGAGAGAGAGGAGGAAGCCGGCTCCCTGCTGAGCAGAGAGCCCCATGCGGGGCTCAATCCCAAGACCCTGAGATCATGGCCTGAGCCGAAGGCAGAGGCTTAGCCCACTGAGCCACCCAGGCGCCCCAGGTTATGCTATTTTATAAAGATCTAGTTAATGGACGACAGTGACCTGCAGGCATGAATGAATGCCAGAGTTTGACCAAAATGATAGTTGAAGCAGTAGTGTCTTATTTATTCTGTTACTGTGCCTTCATTTCACAAGCAGTTTGGCCTCTCGTTGAAATAGAAAATGTTTGACTTAATTTAATATTTTTGCTATATTAGAATCTTTAACTGATCTATTTAAGTATTAATTATTTTAACCTTGTAAAAATTAGCCACCTTATGATGAACACTTAACTGTGAAGTCATTACGAAAATACCACCTATATCCTTAAAAGGTCTCATCCATAGATTGTGTGGATTTAAAATGAAAGATTTATGCATGTTTAATAATATTACATGTCTTTAAGCAATAAACCTATGCCTTTGTTGGCAAATGTTTGCTGACAGAATCAAGTATTTAAAAAGACACTGACAGCAGACGTGGTTATACAAATTATACATGGGGTTTTTTTGTGGGGGGTATAAGGGCATGTATATAAACCTTCTCTCATACATTTCCAAAGACAGATGCTAAAGTCATCAGGAGTCCCTAGCCAGTGTAAAAACTCCCAAGGGGTAAAAAGGTAGAAGTAGGCTATATGTACAGAGCCTAAAAGTTTTCAAAACCACACTATTATGATGGCCATAGACACAATTTTTTTTCACTTTAAGCATTTCTGTTTTGGAAACATTTGTTGGTAATGTTTCTATCTAAAACAAAGATCCGGTTTTATTGTGGTTACGGTGCCCTGCAAGAAAATGTTTCTGAGGCAAGCGTAGTTGGCAGACATCCAGGTCATGGTTTTAGATTATTTGAGTATGAAATTTCTGTAATGTAGATTTAGCTGTAGTCAAAACACACATGATCAGGTCGTCTTCACGTTCTAACACCTAATCCAGGGGCACTGAGACCTGGGAATTCCTACCTGATGCCAAGACAGAAGCCAAGAAAGTCTCCCCCTTGCCCCCCGACAAGTCCCAAAAGATACCCCCTCCAGGAACCCATTGGTCACTGGCAGCACCAGGGGCGGGATGTGTCCCTAGTGCCATCTAACTGCCTTATCACGCTTTCGGCAGAAGAATGTAACCTCCTAGCCCAGGCTGTCGGCATTCTGGAGACGTTCCGTGGACTACCAACTCTAACCAGAGTTGTGTAAGTAATGATCAGTAAAAAAGAACACCCAAAAGCAGTATTAATGATTGGATCCGAGTACAATTATAAGTGATTATCAACCTTTTCTAGAATTAATAATGAAAAACTGTTCCAAAAGTGCTGGTTAGTTAAAACATCGTAGTAAGAAGAGAAATCCATTGAGTCCTCAGAATAACAGGCAAAGTTCAACACAAAGATTACAGTGTTCATTTCTGCTACATTCCCGGTAAAGCTAGCTTTTGTAGACCCACTGGGAACTTAACCACTATTTCCATGGGAAAATAAATTCTAGGTTCCAAACAGCTAATGGACAGTGATGTTCTGGAACACGTTAATAACTTTGAACTTCCTGTACTGTATGTGATGTCTTTGCCATGTATTTGTCACAGACGGCCAGGGTTCAACAGTGAGGGTGGGGAAAAAAGGGAAATTCTCTCATTCAGTTAAAGTAAGGAATTACGATATTTTTTTTAATATTTTTTAAAAGATTTTATTTATTTCTTTGAGCTAGAGATCACGAGCAGGAGGGGAAGAGTGGAGGGAGAAGCAGACTCCCCAGTGAACAGGGAGTCGATGCGGGACTCATCACAACCTGAGCCAAAACAAGAGTCAGTCATTTCACCACCTGCGCTGCCCAAGGCACCCCACTAAGGAGTTACTCTTAACACGATTCAAATAGCTTGATTCAAATCCGGGTGAGGAAGATTATCAAATTCTAAAGGGGTAAGGCCAGTTGTACACCAGGAGAGAGAGCATGAGAGAGGAGGTCAGAGGGAGAAGCAGACTCCCTGTGGAGCTGGGAGCCTGATGTGGGATTCGATCCTAGGACTCCGGGATCACAACCTGAGCCAAAGACAGAGGCTTAACCCACTGAGCCACCCAGGCGCCCCTGCATTTTGCTTTATTAAGGAAAACCAGAAAGAGAAAGAAGTGAGGGGACAGAAGTCGGTAAGATTCTACTAAAAATGATCCAACCTTGTCCTTCCGTTAGGCTGATGCTGTTTTTTGCCCCACATGGCACGTCATGGCCATTCTTGTCTGGATGCCCCCATTCCCACTCTGCTTTGATGCCTTGCTCAGAATCGTGTCCCCAAAGTTTTCTGATGCCACCTGAGTCTACAGTGACCTTGTTCTTATTTTAATGCCTTGAGTTGTTTTCTAGGATTTGGGGGGTTTTGTTTGTTCATTTGTTTCCACGTGTGTTCCTCTTGTGCAAAACAGCGTGAAGTGGTTAGGAGCCCAGTCTCCTGTCAAGGCCATCTGGTTCAGGAACTTGGCTTTACCACTTTCCTTGGTAGTGTGATGCTGGGCAAGCTTTTAACCTCTCAGTTTCCTCATTTGTCAGAATGAGAATAATAAGAGCACCTACGTTACTAGTATTATGGTAAGGATTAAGTGGCACAGTGCATGGAAGGCCCGAGGCAGGGTCTCCAGCCGTAGTAAGTGCTGTGTAAGGTCAGCTGCCCTTTTTGGTTGCTTGCCAGTAAACACCTTACAGGCAGTACGGCTCAAGGTCAGGGAGTACTGTTTTGTTATTGTTTTGTTTTGAAGCACTACCAAGACAGTGGGCTTAGCGGCACTAGTTACAAATTGACCTCAACACGGGAAAAGATGAAAGGAGATTAAGATTATGGCATACTGAATATCTACGTAACAGAAATAGTCCATTGATTTTTTTTCCAGATTTTTTTTTTTTTTTAGGTAATCTCCATGCCCACCGTGAAGCTTGAATTTACAACCCCAAGATCAACAGTCTCGAGCTCTAACAACTGAACCAAATGGCCCCTCCAGGTAGTTTTGAATACCCAGATAGTTGACAGTCTCCAACAAAGAATTTTAAGTTTAGCTGAGATCTTGGTGTCCCTCAGACTCAATCAAGGTGTTGAATATAAAATGGAGTACAGGAAAAGTACTCACACAATGCACGACAGACTACTGTGACCAGTTAAACCCTCTTTCATTAGCCATTCTAAAGAATGAGAAATGCATCTAAGTTTCAGTATGAGGTATTGAAGAAAGATTGTTCTGACAAGGAAGCATTAAAAAAAATGAAAAAAAAAATTTTAAGATTTATTTATTTGAGAGAGTGAGCTTGGGGGGGCATGGGCAGAGGGAGAGAGAATCTTCAGCCGACTCCATGCTGAGCCCGGAGCCCAAGGCAGGGTTCAGTCTCATAACCTAACGACCTAAGCTGAAACCAAGAGTCGGACGCCCAACCGACTCCACCACCCAGATGCCCCTGATTATGAAATATCTTCAGAAAGGGCCATCCCATAAAGGAAGCAGTGGATGTTTGACACGTATAACATTTCCAACTAACTGCATTATCAGACAGCTATTAGTTACTTGTTTTAAAATGCAAATACAGGGGTGCCCCTGGGTGGCTCAGTTGGTTAAGCAGCTGCCTTTGGCTCAGGTCCTGATTCCAGGGTCCTGGGATCGAGCCCCTCATTGGGCTCCCTACTCAGCAGAGGGCCTGCGTCTCTCTCTCCCTCTGCCTGCTGCTCTTTTTACTTGTGCTCTCTATTCTCTGTCAAACAAATAAATAAAATCTTAAAAAAAAAAATTCAAATACAGTGTTAGGTTAAAATGTGGGGTTTAGAAAACCATGTGTGACTCCCATAGCTAATATTTGTTTTGTAGCTATAAAAATGGGCAAGTTCCCTAGACTGTAAAGCCTCAGTGCCCTCATTAAGACGACTGCTTGAATAAGAAAATTTATAGGACCATATGTAGTATACTATCTGACACTTAACAACCATTCCATAACTGAACATTTCTATTTCTTTTCTCTGAATTCATAGAAAGTGACTTTAATCAAAGTAGGCCTTTAATTAGAAAACTGAGAAGGGGCCTTGCTCTAGAATTGATTTCGAAAGTATCGAAGAACAAATAACATATTAGTTAAAACCCTATTTACATACTTATTATTTTCTGGGAAGATTTGTGTGAGATTTCTCTGTGATTGAAGAGTACTTGAGTAAATGAAAGTTTAATTTTTAAACTATATATTTTTCCTGTAAGACAGCCTTAGCCAACACAGAGCCACAAGCATGTAGTCACTGTGCTATGTGCCCAGACTCCTAGCACTTGGCTCTAACCGAAAATGATCACAGGGGTCTTCTTGTGCAGGGTGCTAGGTGATACCCTGCCTGGAGAACTGACCTCAGCTCTGTGGCATATATTGTGTTTGAAACAGGGAACTTAAGAAATCAACTCAGCAGCTAATCACCTACTAAAAAGAACAGAATGCTATAGAATAGAAAATATCCAGAGTCATTGTGGTCAAAGTTTATTTCATGAAACCGTTCTCTTCAGTTACAAACACATGTGTGTGCCTTTATGGCGTCTTGGGACAAAAATTTGAAGAGCTCCTGGTATATCTTAAGCAGGCTGAAATTTGTAGGATCTTGCAGTGGTTAAAGAGTGAACCAGACAGGCCTTGTCCTCTCATTGGCTTTACAGTTGAGGTATAGGATAAAGGTCTGAACTGGCCTGGTGGAAGACGTAGGGAGAGGTAGAGCCCAAGCAGAACTTAAGACCACTGGGCTTAAAAATGTTAAGTTTCTTATTTTTTTCTCAACTGCTGGCTGAGCTAAACGTGTTGAGGGCAAATCTATCTGATGAGAACCCGTGACGCTGGATAGGTTATCTCATGAAAACACAGGTTTTCTGTGCAAGTTTACCTTGTCATACCTCAAAGGCGTGAAGAGGCCATTGTGTGGTCAAAGAATGAAAGAAAACCAGGAAACAGTAGGACTTCTGTGGTGGGAAAATAAACTGAACAGGGTTTTGATTAAAGTCAATGAAGGAAGTAGATCAGCTTGAACATTAAATTGTTTACCTGTAAGTCAAAGACGCTAAAATCTCAGGTGAGGTATTCAAGATTAAAGGAAGTATTTTTTCACAGCAGTAAGTTCTGACTGTGTAAAACTTAATTCAAAAGCTGAAATTTGTGGGGCACCTGGCTGGCTCGGTAAGTAGAGCAGGTGACTCTTGATGTTAGTGTTGGGAGTTCAAACCCAACCTTGGATGTACAGGTTGTACTTGGATGTACTTTGAAATAAAATCTTTAAAAGAAAGAAAAAAGATGGAATTTATTGCAAAGATTAACTTGTAACAGTTGAAAATAGGAGACTCAGCCCAAATTGCTTGGCTTCAGTCAGTGAGTGCTTGCTGGGCAGGGCATTCAGGCTCTGTGGGGAAGTAAAATAGGGTACCCAGCTGGGCACAGGGAGGTAGAGTCTAGCTGCAAGGTAAGTAAGGTCAGGGAAACCCTGGGGAGCAAGCAAGAGCTCAGTAGGAAACCGAAGGGGCAGAGCAAGGAGTTAAGCTGCTTTGGGTTGTCGTCGAGGCCCGCCTGGGTCTCTGAGGGCCCCTGGGCCCCTCTCGGAGCCTCTTTCGCTCCTTCCGAAAACTGGTGAGAGTGCTTGTGTGGAGTCAAGAAGATATGTGGGAATCTCTAGCAGTCCTGGCACGAAGAAGATCCTAGATCTACAGAGGTTTTTACTTACCTGGGGCAGAGGAAGTGGCGTGAGGTAAAGCAGGAGTATGTCTTCTCTGTAGAATGACAGCGTATGTGCTGGAAAATAGTGGAAAATAAAGAAGTAGGGTAGGGCCCAGTTAAGAGAACTTTGAAAGCCAAGCTGAAAAGTTCAAGCAGATAAAACAGGCAATAACCACTATTTATACTTAAGCAAAAGGATCTGCTATTTAATTATTCAAGGAGTACCTATGAATCAGTTATAGAGTGCTAGGCCCTGCAGTTAGGATATTGGGGAAACAGTAACCCCTGCCCTCAAGTGGCTTCCATCTGGCAAGGGAGAGAAGAATTATTGTTTTAGAGATGTTTTATTTTATACAAATCCCACTTTAAAAAATAAAAGTTCTGCGGCACCTGGGTGGCTCCAGCCCTATATTGGGCTGGGCATAGAGCCTACTTAAGATATATATATATATTTTCCATACATATATATTCCATGAAAGCTAGGGGCTTTTTCCTTTTTTAAAAAATGTTTTTAATTTTAATTTTTTTAAAAACTAGGTTCCATACCCAGCATGGGGCTTGACCTCACGACCTCGAGATCAAGAATCAGATGTTTTACCAACTGAGCCAGCCAGCACCCTTCTTTTTCTTTTTCTTTTTCTTTCTTTTTTTTTTGTAAGATATTTTATTCACTAAGCATCTAGAATAGTGCTTGCCGCAAAATCTGCACCGTATTTGTTAAATTAATGAATATTTAAGATTTTGAATTCTTAACCAGTTTAATGTCTTTGAGATGATTTTATAATTAGGATATGGCTATTTGGGGCACCTGGGTGGCTCAGTCCATAAATCATCTGCCTTCAGCTCAGGTCATGATCTCAGGGTCCCGGAATCAAGCCCTGCTTTGGGCTCTCCACTCAGCGGCAAGTCTGCTTCTCCCCCTCCCTCTGTGATCTCTCTGGTTTTCATTCTCTCTCAGATAAATAAAATCTTAAAAACCAAAAAAAAAAAAAAAAAAAAAAAAGATATGACTAGTCTATAGGTTAAATGAGAAGCGTTCCGAGGAAGCAAATTTGGACTTTCTGTCAATCTCACTGAGAGTCTGAGGTGATTAGTAAAATAATACGTGTACAATTCTAACCATGCTAGTCCCTTGAGCATTATATTCCAACTGTCCATATTATAGTCTAGGTAAAACATCCGGGAGCGGTGCTTTTTCTATTGGCTATTTCTGTGGTACATTCTTTATTGCTAAGACCACTTAAAGTGTATGCACACCCTATTTTTAAATGACTAATGTCACTTAATATTGAAAACTCTACAGGTTAAAAAGCAAAAATACAATACAAGAGAATAGCCTGAGGTAAAAGCAAACATATAAGAGGAGAGAAATATGGTTTTCATTATAGCCTTTTGTGTGGAAACTCTGTAGCATATTTGAGGAAATATCTTTAAGTAGTCCCTCCCCCCATTATGTAGGACAAGATCAATTATACCATCTGCTCCTCTAGGTAACTTGGCAGCTGTTAATTGACTAACATTATTCCCTGAGTTTTGCTGTAGCCATGGATGGTTCTAGAACATAAAAACGAGATTTGTGACACGTGATGGGGATAAAGGAGGGCACCTGTTGTAATGAGCACTGGGCGATGTACGGAAGTGATGAATCACTACATTGTACACCTGAAACTAATATTACACTGTATGTTAACTAACTGGAATTAAAATAAAAACTTCAAAAATAAATAAGTAAATGGGAGGAAAAAAGAATAAATATTGACTGACTGGGAAGAACAAAGTAAATATTTACATAGTCATAAATCATTTTTGTTTTCCCAGAGGTTTTATGATGTTCTATATATCTGAACGTTTTCATGTATTAATGTATAGAGCAGAAGCAATTAAGTAATTTAATACCAACAGAATTTATACTTCAAATGGCGAAAGAATGGATCATCTCAGTTTGTGGTAAGATACCCAGATGCTTCCTGTTACTCTGTCCAGAACGATGTTAACATTATTAACCTCAGAGGAGGCCGTTAAGCCAGTCTTGAGCTAGAAATGGCAAGCATCATGTTTCTGTCTGTGGAAGAAGGAGAAAAGAATCGTGTTACCTAAAATGTATGAGCAGCAAAGTTAGCGTAGGTTATACAATAATCACTGATGATGTGATAAATTATCATTCAGTCCCTACGGTATATGTCCATCTCTCTGAAATAAAGCTAACGAGCAATTTTAAGTACAGAGACTCCCGATACCACTCTTAGAATGCTCATGCAAATACCCCACAGGCCATTTGTCCGTTTCTTTTTCTTCTATTGGAAGAGGATTTCTATCTTTTCTGAGTCAAACTCTTTGAATGGTGTGTTACTGAATTCTTTTTTGCTCCCCTCTCTTTAACCTGACTGGAGTTCAGAAAATATCTGAAATGTTCATTCTTTTAAACTACAAAAGGGGCTTTTGTGTTATTTGTTGTTTATGCCAACTCCTTAATTTAAAGTAAAAGAAAAAAAGCAAACAGCAAAGCAGCAACCACAAAAAGCCTCCACAATGTACTAAATTGTCCAGATTTTCATTTTTGGATTATATCCATTAATAGTATTTGGTTTAGGGGTGCCTGGGTGGCTCAGTTGGCTAAGTGTCTAACTCTTGATTTCGGTTCAGGTCATGATCTCAGGGTGGCGAGATGGAACCCCACTTCTGGCTCTGTGCTGGACATGGAGCCTGCTTAAGATTCTCTTCCTCTCCCTCTCCCTCTGCCTCTCTCCCCATGAACTCCTGTGCAGGCACCCTCTCTCTCTCTTTAAAAAAAAAAAAAAAAAAAAAAAAGAGTATTTGCTTTCATTAATCTGTAACACTGCATCAAAATCATTACAATACTGAAGCATACTAAATCTTCCAAAACACACCAACTCTTCCAAAATTGAGCTATCTTAAAAGAAAATAAAATGTTCTTTTCGTGTTACCTAACAATTAGAAAAACCAAGTTCTAGGCAAGTAAATTGCTTATAGTTACATAGACTAACCCAATTCTACAGGGAAATAGCTCCAGGTGTTTTGTCATATTTTTTGTTGTTGTTAACTATGGACTTTGTTCAGATTTCATTGGTTTACCACTAATGTCCTTTTTCCACTCCAGACACTCAGTCTTTCCTTCTCTTTATGACCTCAACCTTTTAAAAGAGTACAGGTCAGTCATTTTGTAGAGTATCTCCCAATTTGGGTTTCATTTGGGTTTTCTCATGATTAGATGAGGTAATGTAGTTTTGGCAAGAAAATCTCAGACACCATGTGTCCTTTTCAGAGCATCCTATTGGGGCATGATGTTGAGATGTGTTACGGCTAGTTGTATAGTTTTCTTCTGCCACCGGAGTAAATCACCATAGACCCATTTATTATCTTTCCATTTCTAGAGGTGAGAAGTCCAGGCAAAGGGCGGCTGGGCTCTCTGCTCAGGGTCTCCCAAGGGTGAAATCAGGGTGTTGGCTGGGCTGCATTCGGATTTGGAACTTGTAGTCCTCTTGTTGGCTCACTTGGGCTGTTGGCAAAATTCAGTTTCTTGGTTATAGGACAGGACTGTTTCCTGGCTGTCTGGCAGCCAGGGATCACTCTCATTTCCTACAGGTTCCTCTCTAGTTCTAACTGATGGCCCTTCCATCTGTAAGGGCAGGTAAACCTCCTAGATAGTCCCTCTCATACCTCGAGTCTCCGATTTCCAGGCCCAGGTGTAAAAGGCCCTTATGGGACAACGGGGTGGCCCAGTCAGTTAAGCATCTGCCTTCAGGTCATGATCTCAGGGTCCTGGGATTGAGTCTCACATCAGGCTCCCTGCTCAGCAGGAGCCTGCACAGGGAGCTTGCTTCTCCCTCTTCCTGTTGCTCCCCCTGCTTGTGCTCTCCCTCTCTCTGTCAAATAAATAAAATCTTAAAAAAAAAAAAAAAAAAAAAGGTAAGGAGGATGGAAGGAGTGAACAGGAATCTTAGAATTTTGCTTGCCACACTAGTGATTATTAATCTTGATTACTTGGTTAAGCTGGTGTCTTCAGGGTTTCTCCACCGCAGAGTTACTGTATTGTACTTATAATTACAAAGTATCCTGGGAGACATACTTTGAACTATGCAAATAGTCTGCTTCTCCTCCAACTTTCCCATATTAATTTTTTAAACGGTTTTATATATTTGTTTTTTATTTAAGAGAGTGAGCACGAGTGGTGGGGAGGGGTAGAGGGAGAGGGAGAAGCAGGCTCCCCGCTGAGCAGAGAGCCCAATGTGGGGCTCCATCCCAGGACCCTGAGATCATGACCTGAGCTAAAGGCAGGCGCTTTACCGACTGAACCACCCAGGAACCCCTTTCCCATATTAATTTTAACATTCTTCAGTGGAATCGTCCATTCTCCTCCATGTATGTATGTATTTATGTATTAATTTATTTCATTGTGGCCTCATGAGAATACATATTTTATTTGAGGGGTTATAATCCATCATTATTTTGTTGTTCAACTTGTTCCAGCTTTAGCCATTAGTAGCCTTTTCAGATTAGTGGCTGTACCCTTTTGACATGCCCCCCCAGTCCTTGAGCACTTACTTCTTTACTTTCTGATATCAAAAGAAGCTGTGGATTCATCTTATCTTTTTTCCTGACCCAAACCTGAATAAATCGCTTTTCCAAGGATAACTCCAGTTGTAATCCAAGAGAAGTAGAGGTAAAGTTGCGTTTGTATTGACTTCAGGCCTCCATAGGATTGGTGCAGATTAATGAATGTATTAATTGAAATTTGCTTCCAAACAAAGTACTACAAATTTAATGACTTAACACAGTTTATTATGTTACAGCTTTGCAGGTCAAAAGTCCGAAAGGGGTTTTACTGGGCTGAAATTAAGCCATCAGCAGGGTTGCATTCGTATGGAGGCTCCAGGGGATAAACTTTTCCCTTGTCTTTTCCAGCTTCTAGAAGCTACTACCTATGTACCTTGAGTTGTGATGATCCCCTCCTACATCTTTAAAACCAGCGGGCACAGTGTCTCCTAATCTCCTCCAACTCCTGTCCTCCCGCCTCACTCTTATTAGGACACTTCTGATTACATTGTCCCCACCCAGATAATCCAGAATAATCTCCCCAACTCAAGATCCTTAACTTAATCCTATCTACAAAATCTGTTTTGCCATGTTGGGTAATATGTTCAGGGAATTAAGACATGGACATATTTGGGGGCTACTATGTAGTCTACCACATGAATATATTTAGACTAATATATATGGATTAGTGGGACAACCAGTCCACATTAATCAGGCAAAAGGGGGAAAAAAAAGCATACACACACACACACACACACACACACGCACACACACACACATTTTTTTTTTTAAGAGAGGGAGAAAGAGAATATCAATCAAGCTCCATACCCAGGGCGGAACCAACAGCCAGGTATCCAGCATGGGGCTTGATCTCACAACCCCGAGACCATGACCTGAGCTGAAATCAAGAGTCAGATGCTTAACTGACTGAGCCACCAGAAGCCCCAAGGGAAATATCTTTTATTTATTTATTTTTTTTTTAAGATTTATTTATTGGACAGAGAGAGACCACAAGTAGGCAGAGAGGCAGGCGGGGCGGGGGCTGGGTGGGGGGTGTAGCAGGCTCCCTGTGGAGCAGAGAGCAGGATGCGGGGCTCGATCCCAGGACCGTGAGCCAAAGGCAGAGGCTTTAACCCACTGAGCCACCCAGGCGCCTTGGGAAATATCTTTTTATTTTTTTTTTTTTTGCCCATATGTTAATAATGATTTTATTTAACTTGTTATTAATGAGGGAACTTAGTAGGTTTTTTTTAAATTTTATTTTTTATAAACATATAATGTATTATTAGTCCCAGGGGTACAGGTCTGTGAATGGCCAGGTTTACACACTTCACAGCACTCACCATAGCACACACCCTCCCCAGTGTCCATAACCCCACCACGCTCTCCCTATCCCCTCCCCCCCAACAACCCTCTGTTTTGTGAGATTAAGAGTCTCTTCCGATCCCAGGGAAGTATCTTTTTAATACCAGGTCCCTTTTTACTTTTTCTTCATAGCGCAGTAGGTCACCTTTTTATTATTTTATTTTATTTTAAGATTTTATTTATCTACTTGACAGAGAGAGACACAGTGAGAGAGGGAACACAGCAGGGGGAATAGGAGAGGGAGAAGCAGGCCTCCCGCTGAGCAGGGAGCCATATGCAAGGCTCGATCCCAGGATCCCAGAACCCCTGGGATCCTGACCCAAGCTGAAGGCAGACGCTTAACGACCAAGCCACCCAGGCGCCCCAGTAAGTCACCTTTTTAAAAATTGTAGTATGTTTGCAAATTTGTCTAACTCCTTCATAAAAATAAATGTCAGCAATCTTCCATTGGTAGGACATTGGTTTTGATTTGTCCTCCAGCAGGAGTGAAGAACTCTTGCTGATCTATCTATCCTGTGGATCTGTCTGTCCCCCTCCTTCCTTTGTCACCAAGAGCACAGAATTTTACAGGATCATACCCAGTTGTACAAGCAGTGATTATAATTTCCTGTGACACATTACTCTACGGACCAAAGAGCTCAGTTTATATAAACTGTAGGTACTTTGCTGGTTGGGAATTACTTTGCTGGAGCTAAATGAAAAAAATTAAATATTCTCTTCATACTCTCAGCTGTATCTGTGAATTTACTTTTTATTCATTTATTTATTGAGCAAATGTTTGAATACCTGACTGTGCAAGATAGTGCAATAGATACTGGTGATGACTGTTACTGGGCATGAAATAAATTAGGATTCAAAAGAGGGTTTTTGTTTTTGTTTTTGTTTTTTTGGACATTGCTTTTAGTAGCTAAACCTCAGGGAGCAGTTCGAGTATCTAATACTTATATGCTTATTTTCTCTCTGGAAGCATATTTCTAAAGCCAAGCTTTTCCCATTCTTATTACTTTCAACTGACTAGAAATAAAATTTTTGATGTAAACTATTATGTGGAAAAAGCCATAATGCTTTCTATTCTAGTTCTAAACTATAGATCGGTTGCATACAAAATCACAGGTTTCTAGGTACACATTTTATTTTTAAGTCATCTCTACACCCAATGTGGAGCTTGAACTCACAACTTCAGGATCAAGTTGAATGCTGTATCAACTGAGCCAGCCAGGCAGCCCTGGGTATACATTTTCAATCTTTCTTTTTAAAGGTGGAAATAACAATAACTAACACTTACTATGCACTTTATTCATGCTTAGTGCTTTACACACACTATTTAGTTAACTCTATGAGGCAAGTGTTATTATTAATCCCCATTTCTTTTTTTTTGATGTTTTGTTTTTGTTTTTGTTTTTTAATAAACATATAATGTATTTTTATCCCCAGGGGTACAGGTCTGTGAATCGCCAGGTTTACACACTTCACAGCACTCGCCATAGCACATACCCTCCCCAATGTTCATAACCCCACCCCCCTCTCCCGACCCCCCTCCCCCCCAGCAACCCTCAGTTTGTTTTGTGAGATTAAGAGTCACTTATGGTTTGTCTCCCTCCGGATCCCATCTTGTTTCATTTATTCTTCTCCTACCCCCCTAGCCCCCCGTGTTGCATCTCCTCTCCCTCATATCAGGGAGATCATATGATAGTTGTCTTTCTCTGGTTGACTTATTTCACTAAGCATGATACCCTCTAGTTCCATCCATGTCGTCGCAATTGGCAAGACTTCATTTCTTTTGATGGCTGCATATCATCCCCATTTCAACTGGTAATAATTATAGAGATGACATAGCTGGTAAGTAGTAGAGTCAGGATTTAAATCTGGGGAATTGATTCCAGAACTTTCTCCCTTAACACACAAAGCAGCATGTACATTATCACATGGTGTTGCCACTCAGTAAATAGTGTTGGATATAATGATTGCCCCAATCCTTCTCATAACTTGATCATTTTTCCCAAGTTTGGAATATAGTTAAAAAATTATAATCTCGGGGCGCCTGGGTGGCTCAGTGGGTTAAAGCCTCTGCCTTCGGCTCAGGTCATGATCCCAGGGTCCTGGGATCAAGCCCTGCATCGGGCTCTCTGCTCAGCGGGGAGCCTACTTCCCTTCCTCTCTCTCTGCCTGCCTCTCTGCCTACTTGTGATCTCTGTCTGTCAAATAAATAAATAAAATCTTTTTAAAAAATTATAATCTAAATGGATTGTAATATGCACAGTGAACAGAACTTTTAGGAACAGCCTCAATGGTGCAAAGACTTAGTAAATCAAAGTCCTGTTGGGTGCACATACATCAGCTAGAACCTGGGATCTGGCCAACTTAAGTTCATCACTGAGTTCATTGTCTCTTTGATAGCATGACTCAGAGACAGTGTATCTCCCAGCACAGTTGCTCAGAGTAAAGTAGAACTATATACTAGTATCCGGCGATTGCCACTTGCCACTGGCGATTACTTTCCCGGAACTGAGGAGGACTGCTGTCGATTTAAGTATTTGTTATGATTTGAATGTTTTGTGTCCCTTCAAAATTCATATGTTGACATCCTCACACCCAGTGTGATGATTTCAGGAGGTAGAGCCTTTGGGAGGTGCTTTAATTAGGAGGATGGGGCTTTTCATGAATGAGATGAATGCTTCTATGACAGCAGGAGACAGCAGTGTGCAACCTAGAAAGGGCCTTCGCCAGACCTGACCACGCTGGCACCCTGACAGTGGATTTCCAGGCTCTGGAGCTGTCAAAAACAAATTCATTTATAAGCTCCCCAGTCTGTGGTATTTTGTGATAGCAACCCAAATGGACTGAAACAGCATTATTTTTCCAGTTCTTAGAGGAATCCTGAAAGGAAACTCTTCACTAAGTAAATTTCGGCTGTTGACAAATTCTTAGAAATATATACTATTCATACCTAATCAGAAAGAATGTTTTTGGGGCGCCTGGATAGCTCAGTCTTTAAGCCTGCCTTTGGCTTGGGTCATGATCCCAGCGTCCTGGGATCGAGTCCTGCACTGGGCTCCCTGCTCAGCGAGAGGCCTGCTTCTCCTTCTCCCACTGCCCCTGCTTGTGTTCCCTCTCTTGCTGTGTCTCTCTCTGTCAAATTAATAAATAAAATGTTTTAAATAAAAAAAAGGATGGGGCGCCTGGGTGGCTCAGTGGATTAAAGCCTCTGCCTTCGGTTCAGGTCATGATCCCAGGGTCTTGGGATCAAGCCCCGCGTCGGGCTCTCTGCTCGGCGGGGAGCCTGCTTCCTCCTCTCTCTCTCTCTCTCTCTCTCTCTCTGCCTGCCTCTCTGCCTACCTGTGATCTCTGTCTGTCAAATAAATAAATAAATAAATTAAAAAAAAAAAAAAGGAATGTTTTTCACGTTTACGTTATTTCTACATTTGACTGTGTACATGTGTCATTCACAGAAATGTGTAGTTATTCTATTCCAGGACACCCAAGAATAAAACATATGCATATATATATATATATATTTTTTTTTTTTAAAGATTTTATTTATTTGACAGAGATCACAAGTAGGCAGAGAGGCAGGTAGAGAGAGAGAGGGGAGGAAGCAGGCTCCCTGCGGAGCAGAGAGCCCGATGCGGGGCTCGATCCCAGGACCCTGAGATTATGACCTGAGCCGAAGGCAGAGGCTTTAACCCACTGAGCCACCCAGGCGCCCTATGCATCTATTTTTTAATATTTTATTTATTTGCCAGAGAGAGGGCATGCCCACAAGCAGGGGAGCAGCAGGTAGAGGGAGAAGCAGGCTCCCCACTGTGCAGGGGACTAATTGCTACTAAACTGCTAATCACTTGGAAGTGATTCACAAATTCCAATGTCTATCAATAATTTTAAAGAAATAGAAGATAGTATCTGAAAGTTCCAATAAATTATACAGCATAAGGGTTACTAGTCAATAAATGGATTATTTTCTACATTTCTGTATTTTCCAAATCAGTAGAGAGGCAGTTACTCAGCATATGACAAACTAGATAACTTCGGACTCTGCTCTGCATGATTTGCTTATTAGTTTACCCAAGATCAAATTTTAAGACCTTAAGCCATGTTATGAACATAGTTCTAAAGAAGACATAGATATTCATTATTTAGGGGAAAGACAAAGTGCAAAAAATTGTCTTTCGGGGGGGCGTCTGGGTGGCTCAATCCGTTCAGCGTCTGCCTTCAGCTTGGGTCATGATTGCAGGATCCTGGGGTGCAGTCCCTCGGCTCCTGTTCTGCAAGCAATCTGCTTCTCCCTCTGCCTCTGCCCCTGTCCCTGCTTATGCTCGCTTTCTCTCTCTCTCAAATAAATAAATAAAACCTTTAATTAAAAAAAAAAAAGAATTAGCTGGATTCAAATCCCATCCACAATTTAGTAGCTGTGTGATCATGAAGAAATTACCCCACTGTGCTTTTGGTTTGCCCACCTGTAATGTGGAGCTAATAACGGAATTTATTTCACTGGGCTGTGATACTTAGAACTGCACCTAATCCATGGTCTAGGCTCAATGTATTTAGTTATCGTTATTGACAGGGGATTGGGATACATTTTGGTAGAGGTGCACAGTGGAACACTAGGTAACTATTTTAAACAGAGCGCTCTGTGTACTCTGCTTAACCAGAAAGCAATCTCTGCCAACTCAGTGTGTCTCCTTCCCTCCAGCACACAAGACAAAATTTGGCTAAACTTAACTTGGCTAAACTTGGTGCATATCTATTGAAGAAAAAAGAGCACATTCTTTGAATTCTGGTAGAAAAGGCATTTGGGGGTCTTGGAGTAGGAAGGTGAAAGGCTTTGGAGCATCTGGAGTGTGAGAGTGAAGGAGGATAGCCAACATTTCTCACTTCTTTGTGAGTGCGTTCAGGGAAAGAACGATGGCCCCAATGGGAAACAGATCTGGTATCTTTTTGGTTACTAACTGTATCCATGTTCTTTCCTGCATCACAGACAATAATTTCTCAACCATTTATTGTGTGTAATCGTGCTGAGTCAGAGGGTGAGTCAATGCAGCTCTCTGGGAGAGAGGTACTCCCACAGGGGCAGGAATGACCTCTTCTGGGCAAATGGGCCAATTTAGGAAAACCTTGCCCAGTGTCCTAATCATAGTATCTTGGAGCCCAAAAAAATTACTTGTTATTCCCAAGGATGAGCAGTTGACTTGATCTACTCAACCTTGAGCATCAGACATAATAACTTGAGTTAACATCAGAATGTTCAAATATAGAGAGCATGGGGCACCGGGGTGGCTCAGTCTTCCACTTGGGTCATGAACCCAGGGTCCTGGGGTGGAGCCCCACGTGAGGCTCCCTGCTTGGGGGGTAACCTGCTTCTCCCTCTCCTCTGCAGCTCCCCTTGCTTGTGTTCTCTTTCTCAAATAAATAAAATCTTAAAAAATATATAGAGAGAGAGCAGGTTGGGTACTGCCCTGGGAATAAAATTGAATTGGCATAGCCCTTGCCTAGTAGCCTTAATCATAAAGCTACTAAGGATATTAGGAGGTGGCTGTTAAAAGCATACAAGCTCCTAATAATATCTTTCGTGGTTCACCTAGCAGAAAGGTTTCCTACCGTCTTAGGGTGTTTTTCATTTTCCTTCTTAAAACTGCTTTTCTTGTAGAGGGACTTAATGAATTAAACCATAAAATATGAGTGGAAGAACAAATTCCAATCAGAACGTTCACAGTGGAATAAGATATGGATTCTCAAGACTCAAATATATTATTAAAAATGGTTAGGCATCTCTTTTTTGGCCATCAATTGATTGATACATGGCACCACACGTTCCTAAAACAATTCCCGATTATTGTCCTAATACCCCAGCTTTGAATGAGAATTGTCCTAGTTTTGCCAAAGGGCAATGCAGTGAGTCACAGTGAAGAAGAGGTAGAGTCCATGGGAGGACAACGATAAATTCGAACTGGTAGAAAATGTACCTCACCAATGTGTGGAAATGCTGTGAGAGGGAAATACTAGGTAGAGCTAGAGATAGAGAGAGTGAAATGAGTAAGGAACACATCTCATCTGTGGAACAAAAGGTTTCGACAGATGGACACATGCATTTGGCTAGGAAGGTGGGTAAACACGGGGAGGGCATAGGTCACAGAATGACGACCTACACAGGTGTTACTGAGGAATAATCCCCATTTCCCAAGGGAATGCTGCTGCCCAGGGATACACTACCCTTCCCTCCTCATTCCCTCTGGGTTTGCAGGTACAAAACAAGCCCCATCCCATGATGGGGTGTGGCTGTTTAGTTCCTGCTACTAAGCAAACAATACATTTCCACTTCATGCTTTATGGGAATTGTAGTTTGGGGTTTGGGGAGCTATATAGGAAGGCATATGTTATCCTATTATTTAACTTTATCAGGGTGCCTGGGTGGCTCAGTGGGTTAAAGCCTCTGTCTTCAGTTCCGGTCGTGGTCCCGGGATCAAGCCCCGCATGGGGCTCTCTGCTCGATGGGGAGCCTGCTTCCCTTCCTGTCTCTCTGCCTGCCTCTCTGTCTACTTGTGAGCTCTGTCTGTCAAATAAATAAATAAAATCTTTAAAAAAAAAAAAAAACCTTTATCTACATAATGTTGTGCCTCAGACAAAGACCAGGTTGCTTCTAGTGTTTTTTTTTTTTTTTAAGCTTTTTATTTATTTATTTGACACAGTGAGAGAGAGAGAGAGCAGGGGCCGCAGCAGGCAGAGGAATAGGGAGAAGCAGACTCTCCACTGAGCAGGGAGCCCAATGCAAGGAGCAATCCCAGGACCCTGCGATCAGCACCCAAGCCAAAGACAGACAGACGTTCAACTGACTGAACCATCCAATCACCCCTACGTTTCTTCTAGTCCTAAAAAAGAAACAGAAACAGGCCAAATAAATAAATAAAATTGTGGCCTTTATTCTCCTTGACAGGGGCAATTGAGATTAATGAAATTTAGTCACGCTTCATTGCTCCCTTTAGGCTTTCAACATTATCCCAGGACTTCCCAGCAGCAAAGTGGATGCTGCTGTTCTAGAGCAATGGGACAAGGTCACCCTACCCCTAGGAACATGAGGAAAATCCCAAAATCTTGGGAGAGTTTAAAGATCCCAGTAGGCTCAGTTCCTGTCCAAGTTTTCCCTTGTGATTAAAAAAAAAACAAAAAAACTTACTTTTTTTTTAAGGTTTTATTTATGTATTTGTCAGAGAGAGAGAGCACAAGCAGGGGGAGCAGCAGGCAGAGGGAAAAGCAGGCTCCTGGCTGATCAGGGAGCCTGATGTGAGGCTCAATCCCAGGACCCTGTGATCATGACCTGAGTTGACGGCAGACACTTAACTGACTTGAGCCACCCAGGTGTGCCCAAAGCCTTTCTTTTTTTAATTCAGGGAAAAAAAAAAAACATATTAATAATGTACAGTACATTGTTTGACAGGGAGGTTACTTATCATGCTGAATAATATATTAAATTTTATAAAGCGGAAATGGAATGGAAGACCTTAGAGAACTAGTTTGGGTACCACTATGGTACTCAAACTATGATACTAAATATGTTCCTTGAGGAACACTACTTTGTTAGGACCTAGTGGTTACCCAATCTATAGCAACCCAAGCTGGACAATCGGTAAGCAACCTACCAGAGACTCATTCCTCCTGTAAACAGCTTTAATCCCACAAAGAACATTTCCCTTCAGAAAGGGCTTCGGCTCTATCCTATATATGATAAAGGACTTAGCAACTCTATTCTGGATACAAAAGCAGTGGAGCTGTGTATGTGGCAATTAGAAAAAAACTACAGATTAACTGGTATATTATAGAAACTTCATCTGGGCTGCCTGAGTAGCTCAGTCAATTAAGCATCCAACTCTTGATTTCAGCTCAGGTCATAATCTCAAGGTTGTGAGATTGAGCCCCAAATTGGACTCCATCCTGGGTGTGGAGCCTACTTGGGATTTTCTTTCTCCCTCTCCCTCTGCCCCCCCCTCTCTCAAAAACAAACAAAATATATATAGATATATATTCTCTCTCTCTCCCTCCCCCTCAACCCTGTGCTCTCTCATTCTTGCTCTCCCTCCCCCTCTCTAAAAAATAGTAATAATAATAATATATTTACATATAATAATAATTTTAAAAATAAATCAATAAAAAAATTTTATAGTTGGTCTCTCTTCTTTTCTCTCTGTGTCTCCTTCTTTGTTGCTGTGGTACAGATAAAGGGCCTGTGGCAGAAACTAATCGTCCCCCAGTATCTACCCTTGCAGTGGTTTTAATTCTTCGACACTCCTCCCATGGGATATATGTTTCCTCCCCTTGAATCTGGGTGGGCTCTGGCCAGACTGACTTGACCAGTAAAGGATAGTGCAAGTGAAGCTATATAAGTTCCAAGGTTAAGTATTAAAAACCTTCCTCGCTGCTCTTGCTCTTGGAGCCCTGAGTACTCTGCAAGCACAATTGTCCTGAGACTGTCCTGCGGAATAGGCCACAAGTAGATGCTCTGGAAGACAGTCCCCTCTGAACCAGTCTTTCTATCATTCCAGCCCAGGAGCCAAACGGGAGAGCAAAGATGCTATCTGGGAACTGGGTCTTCCCACTAACAGCTGCTCCAGGCCCCAGCTGTCTGAGTCAACCTCCAGTACCGCAGCCATCCAGCTGGGGTTCTGGCCTGCCAGAGATGACTCACTCCCGTCTCTGCTGTGTCCTTTCTGTATCTTGAATCATCTCCTGAGTGTAATAAGACGGTTGCTGTTTTACACCATTACGTTTTGGGTTAGTTTCTTACACAGCAAAAACAAAACTAGAGCACTTCTCTTAGAATCTGTTTCAGTTAGTTGGGTAGATGACTACGTGACTAGAAGGTCCATTTCCCAGCTTCCTCTTTTGCAGGTGAATGTGGCTGTAATTCTTACCTATGATATTTGAGTGGAAGTGACGTAATTTCCGAGTCATGTCAATAAAATGTTTAGAGCTTGTTCCCTGCTTCCTCTCGCTCACGAACGTCTTGCTGGCCGAGATGGTGATATTTGGAGTAGCTCTCTAGGATACATAGATGTTCTGGATGGTGATCACGGATTGGATTCCCCAGGTAGCAGACTCTGAGAAGAGTGTAATGTACAGAACATTTATTAATGAGTTCCCTGGAGGTCGACACTGTAAGGGAGGGAAAGAAAGCAGGAATGAGCAGAGGGAAAGCTAATCTGCGATTGCAGCCCCGATGACAATCTCAGCCAACCCCACAGAGAGCTTAGCGCTCAGACAGCCTTCCAGAGTTGTCGCCCAGTGGGTCTAGAAGGTCAGGTCTTTGTGTTCCCACATGGATCAGGCATTGTATGCGGGTCATCCTGCCACATGCTTTTGCTGTTATAGTTATCTATTATTCCATAACAAAATAACCCAAAACCTAGTGGCTAAAAACAACAAACATTTAGCATCTCGGTTTCTGTGTGTCGGGAATCTAGCAATGTACAGGTTTGAGTCATCTCAACGGAACTGGGGTCAAAGGATTCAGCTCGCTCACATGGTCGCTGGGAGGCAGTCCTCTTCCTTACCACCTGGTCCTTTTCCGAGGCTGCTTATGTGTCCTCACAACATCCCAGGTGGTGATCCGAGAGGGAGAGAATCAGAGAACGTCCAAGATGGAAGCCAGTCTTAAAAACCCAGCAGGGACATCCCGAATGATTACAAGTGAATCAGTAAGTCCAGCCCACACTCCAAGAGAGGGGATTACATAAGGGCGTGAATCCCAGCGGGCAACCATCACGCGGGCCATCTTAGAGGCTGCCTACCACATGTAACATACACAGAATTTTGTATCCTGCTATATTTAGTTTTCATCAGCCTATATATTTTGGTTTGCTACATAGTCTTCATTTAAACAACGTGTTTAAAAATTATAAAAGCAAAATATTCTTGCTGTAAAAACTCAGATGTTCAAATGATAGAGGTGTAAAATCCTGTTCTTTATCCTCACTTTAGCTGAACTACCCAGAAGTCACAGTTTTTTTTTTTCTGCTGAACTACTTTTTACATATAGGTAAACATATATATATATATATATATATAGGTACAGATACGTATTATTGCCGCTTAATGTTCTTAATGGGGGCCCCTGGGTGGCTCAGTTGGTTAGACATCTGCCTTTGGCTCAGGTCATGATCCCAGAGTCCCGGGATGGAGCCCTAGCAGGAGTCTGCTTCTTCCTCTCCCTCTCCTTCTGCCTGCCGCTTTCCCTGCTTGTGCTCTCTCACTAATAAATAAAATCTTTTAAAAAAATTAAAGTTCTTAATGTATCTTGCAGTTCTTTCCATAACAGCAAGTGGAGATCTAGCTCAGGCTTTTAACCATGTGTGTGTGTGTGTGTGTGTATATATATATATATATTTTTTTTTTTAAGATTTTATTTATTTATTTATTTATTTGTCAGAGAGAGATAGCGAGCGCGGGAGAACACAAGCAGGCAGAGTGGCAGGCAGAGGCAGAGAGAGAAGCAGGCTCCCCACTGAGCAAGGAGCCCGATGTAGGACTCAATCCCAGGACCCTGGGATCATGACCCGAGCCGAAGGCAGCGGCTTAACCAACTGAGCCACCCAGGCGTCCCACCATGTGTATATTTTATACCAAAAATATTTTATGTCCTCCATTGATGGACATTTAAATTTTTTTCATTTTATTTGATGACCAATGTGAATGTGCATTCTACTTAAGTCTTTGCAATTCCTGTTGGTAATCTTTGCGGTAAATTCCTGGAAGTGGAATTATTTGGTCTAAGAAATGAGCATTTAAAATTTTGATGGGGTGGCACCTGGCTGGCTCAGTCACTGCAGCATGGGACTCTTTTTTTTTTTTTTTTAAGAATTTATTTATTTAATTGACAGACGGAGATCACAGAGAAGCAGGCAGAGAGAGAGGAGGAAGCAGGCTCCCTGCTGAGCAGAGAGCCCGATGTGGGGCTCGATCCCAGGACCCTGGGATCATGACCTGAGCCGAAGGCAGAGGCTTTAACCCACTGAGCCACCCAGGCGCCCCTAGCATGGGACTCTTGATCTCAGGACCGAGTTCGAGCCCCATGTTCGGTGTAGAGATAATTTAAAAATAAAATCTTTAAAAATGTTTTTTGGGGGACGCCTGGGTGGCTCAGTGGGTTAAGCCGCTGCCTTCGGCTCGGGTCATGATCTCAGGATCCTGGGATCGAGTCCCGCGTCGGGCTCTCTGCTCAGTAGGGAGCCTGCTTCTCTCTCTCTCTCTCTCTCTCTCTCTCTGCCTGCCTCTGTCTACTGTGATCTCTCTCTGTCAAATAAATAAAAATAAAATCTTTAAAAAAAAAATGTTTTTGGGGCATGTGGGTGGCTCAGTCCGTTGAGAGGCCAACTCTTGATTTCAGCTCAGGTCATGATCTTGGGCTCCCGAGATCAAGCCCAGTGTTGGGTTCTGTGCTCTGCAGGGAGTTTGCTTGAGGATTCCTTCTCTCCCTCTGCCTCTCCCCCTCGCACTCTCTCTCCAAAAAAAAAAAAAAAACTTAAAAAATAAGAATAAAGTTTTGATGGATATCATACAGTGTATGAGTTTATCTGTTTCTCCAGATAATGGCTAACCCTGGGTATTACTAAGCTTTAAAATTTTGTCAGGTTCAGTCATGGCCACCACTCTATTATACCTGTATTCAAATGTTGACATTACTATAATTGATGTTTACAGATCTTTTACTACACTGTTAGCTTCTTGAGGACACAAACTGAAGTGCATTTCTCCTAGTATTATACTTGGCACGCAATACTCTGCAAATGTTTCATAAATCTCAAAGCTGAATTTAAGGCTTTGAAATGTCACTGAACCAGGAGTCAGAAGAGCTGGTTCAACCTGCAACCCAAAAAACCTGCCCTAATTTTTCTCTAATTCTCTCTGGCTTCCATTTCCACAACTACAAAATGCACATATAACACTAGATTTCTTGGGGCACCTGGCTACCTTAGCCAGTACAATGTCTAGCTTTTCTTTTTTTTTTTAACATTTTATTTATTTGAGAGAGAGAGACAGGGAGAGAGAATACAAGCAGAGCAAGTAGGAGAGGGAGCAGCAGGCTTCCTGCTGAGCAGGGAGCCCGTTGTGGGGCTCCATCCCAGGACCCTGGGACCATAACCCAAGCTGAAAGCAGACGCCTAACAACTGAGCCACCCGTGCGCCCCGAGTATCTGGCTTTTTTTTTTTTTTAAAGATTTTATTTATTTATTTGACAGACAGAGATCACAAGTAGGCAGAAAGGCAAGCAGAGAGAGAGGAGGAAGCAGGCTCCCTGCTGAGCAGAGAGCCCGATGTGGGGCTGGATCCCAGGACTCTGAGATCATGACCTGAGCCGAAGGCAGAGTCTTTAACCCACTGAGCCACCCAGGCGCCCCAAGTATCTGGCTCTTGGTCTCAGTTCAGGTCTTGATCTCAGGGTTATGAGTTCAAGCCTCATGTGGGGCTCCATCAGCATGGAGCCTACTTAAAACAAACAAACAAACAAAAAACACACACAAAAAAACCACTAGGTTTCTTTCTACGGTCCTTTTCAGACCTCAAATTATATGCTTCTAAGGACATTAACTTTTTAAAATTAATTATTTTTATTAACATATAATGTATTACTTGCCCCAGGGGTACAGGTCTGTGAATCGTCAGGCTTACACGCTTCACAGCACTTACCGTATCACATACCCTCCCCAACGTCCATTACCCTCCCCCCCCACCACCCTTGTTTGTTTTGTGAGATTAAGAATCTCTTATGGTTTGTCTCCCTCCTGATCCCATCTTGTTTCATTTTTTCCTTCCCTAGCCCCCAAACCTCCTACTCTGCCTCTCAAATTCCTCATATCAGGGAGATCATATGATAATTGTCTTTCTCTGATTGACTTATTTCGCTCAGGATAATACCCTCTAGTTCCATCCACATCGTTGGCAAATGGCAAGATTTCATTTCTTTTGATGTCTGCATAGTATTCCATTGTAGATATATACCACATCTTCTTTTATCCATTCATATGTTGATGGACATCTAGGTTCTTTCCATAGTTTGGCTATTGTGGAAATTGATGCAATAAACATTTGGGTGTACATGCCCTGGGAAGGACATTAATGTTTTCATCTTGTGATCTCTTTACATACCAATTAAAAATTCAATACTGTAGGGGTGCCTGGGTGGCTCAGTGGGTTAGGCCTCTCCCTTCGGCTCGGGTCATGATCTTGGGGTCCTGGGATCGAGCCCCATGTCGGGCTCTCTGCTCAGTGGGCAGAGAGCCTGCTCCCCCCCACCTGCCTGCCTCTCTGCCTACTTGTGATCTCTGTCAAATGAATAAATGGAATATTAAAAAAAAAAATTCACTAATCACTAGTCCTAAACCACACATTCACCATTTTTCAGTACCAACATATGCTTTCCAGTATAGGTTATTTTTCAAATATTAAGATATCGAAGATTTTGAAAGTCATAGGCAAATCAATCTTTAGAATTTTTCAGTAGTAAAATCTACAAACACTTCAAGTAAAAGGTATTTGGTTTCAAGATCCTTATTCTCTTAAAATCTGGACCTGAGTTCTAGTCATAGTTTTCTGATTGTCTCTTGGGGCTAAATTAAATAAGCAAGCTAATTAAAGTACTATGCAATTATTAAGATATTTTAAAGTCTCAGTTATTAAAAAATTATTGGGGAGTTATCAGCTACCTTCATCATTATTAAATGGTGGCCATATATATGTCTATACACAATTTTTTGTTCCAATAGATCTTTATCAGATTATTTTCCTTAGAACCCAACAGACTCAGTAAATCTTCCTACAACCGGTAAAAGTTCCATCAAAATAAGCACAGAGTTCTGCTTAATACATTTTCACAGCTTTGGTGGATGTACATATATATAGTAGCAGTGTTTTGTTGATTAGGTGAATCAATTAGGTGACCTTGAATAAGTCATTAACTCCTTGGAGCCTTAAGAAAGGAATGCATTTCATTTTATTTATAAAAATAAAAGCTGGAGGTTTTATTAGGCATGACTTTCCCTCACAACCATAGTTTGAGTTTTTCACTTCATTCATTTAGAATGGGGACTTTTAATTTTAGGATCAGGAACTCCCTTGGGGGTGCCTGCCTGGTTCAGTCAGTAGAGTGACTGCTGATCTCTTCTGAGTTTGAGCCCCATGTTGGGTACACAGCTTAGTTTAAAAAAACAGTAACAAAACTCCCATGGATGGTTCCCTGCAACCCTGAACTGTTAGAAAAATTCTGAATACACATTTCCCTATAATGATGGTCTTGTTACTGAGCACATTGAACATGTACTTTGTCAGGAAGTAAGCTAAGAGTTTCATAGGTTTTCTGACCTAATCTTCGTAATAACAGTATGGGGTAGAGGTAAATATAATTATTCTATTTTTATCCCCATTTTACAAATGAAGAAATAACCTTCAAATTTTTCTTAGTAACCTTTCCAAAGTTCTGACCTGGCAAGAAGTGGTATTTAAATAACTCAGCAACAAACAATAACAAATGACTGTATACTGGGTATTACTAAGAGGGCGTCACACTTTTTATTAATGTATTTGTTGTAATACAGTTCATAATAAAATTGGGAAGCATTTTGCATAGAGCTTAGGCTTTAAAATCTTTCTTGCGCATCTACTCAATTTTCATAGCTGTCCGAGAGGTTTATATTTGAGGCAACGTGGGACAATCAGATATCTCTAATTAAACTCCCTTGCCTTTGTCTCTAACTCTGCAGCTTTATTAGGCAAATTATTTGGTATTTCTTAGGTCTCAATACCTATTGTTTGCAGGGTTTTTGTGAAAATTAGACATAATGTACTTAAAACTTTAGTGATACATATTTAGGTCCGCTTTAAATGAGAGGGTATTTTCACATTTCCTTCTTCACCCAAAGGAATCTTGAGCTCTGTAACTTTCTCATTGTTTCATTACTTAGAATCATAATTATATCAGCCAGGTTATTCTCACCTTTATGTATTTTTCTTCTATTTGGGGGCTCTTCTTCAGAAAGCCTTTTTTCCCCCTAGCAACCACCTTTAATGTTTATGTTCACAATAACCTTAATATTTAGTTCTACAGGATTAATAAATGCCCCATTAGACAGACTTTCATGTTTTATTTTATGTAAAAACCAGCCAATTTTACTGAGCACTACTTACCCCAGACAAGGTATTCTTTATAGAATTACAAGTTCAACACATGTTGCCTAGATGGCAGCCCAAGGATTCTGAACCATCTTGGTCATATAATTACCTTTTCTCCATTTGAACACAATATTCCCTCACCAACAGGTCTATGAAGTCTACACACATTCACTGAAAATTACTGTGTAGAATACAAAACTGGCAGCATATGGCCCCTTGAGGTCAGCTACAGTGCTAAGGGATAAAGAAAGTAGAGGGGGACAAAAAGTTTGTACTGAATTCAAAGACTTTCAGAAAGAATTTGTACAATTTCAGGCAACTTAGAATTTTAAGTACTTTAAGCAAAATATACTTCATAATGTATCTCTATTGAAAAAATAAACAGTTTGGAAAAAATTTACAGGTGACATTCTGTACAGTTTATCTTTTTGAAGATAAAGCATCAAAGACATACTACTATTTGAAAAATCTTACTGTTGTATCAAGAATATCACATCCTATAATTGGGCTAAGTCTTTAGGGAAAGCAGGAATAAGGGTTACAGAACAAAAGGATTAGGATTCTGACCATAGATTTTGAAAAACATTTAATATGGCTTTAAATTATCTCCTGATTAATTATAAACTTTTACCTCCATTTTGTTTTAACAACTGAAAATTATAAAAGCTGTTAGTTTTGTGTTCTATTACTGGAGTAATTTAGTTGACTTAAAACTGCAGATGGTTAATATAATGAATACGGAACATCAACAAAGACCGAAATTATATCCCTTAACTCCATCACTCCACTCCAGTGGTACGTGTGTGATAATCTCTTATACAAAGAAAAATTTCACATAAATCACCATGGCATATAAACAGGTTCAAGAGAAAACATGAAGATGTACTATCCATTAACCTTCTCACTGCTAATTCTTAGAAATAACAACCTAAGATCTATATTAATGGGAGGGAATTATGTGTAGCAGGTAAGAACAATGAGCTCTGGAACCACACTAGAGTTCTTAACTATTTTTCTGTGACCTTGGGCAAGCTACCAAATATCCCCAGGCTTCAGTGTCTTCATCTGTAAAATGAGATAGCACTACCTCACAGAGTTGTAGCAAGGACAAAACAAGATAATGCATGTACAACCAGAGTGCTCAGCACATAGAAAAAGCTGAATAATCATTACCTATCATTATTATGATTATTATTAGTTATAGCTGTCCAAGATACATATCTGATGTGTGATTATGTTACACATACTTTTTCTATTTACCCTGTTTGACAGAATGCTCAAATTCCTCCTTGAGCACTAGAAGCCAATGGGTTCTGATGGAAGCTCTTCTTATTTCATCCATTTTTACAAACATAAATATCAATGAAAATAAACAAAAACTCATATTTTAAGAATTTTCTTTTTATGTGTCACAAAGACTGCCAATACTTTTATGTGAAAGAGCATCTGTATACACTATTGAACAATTTAACAATGTTTACACACAATACATATATGTCTTTGAAACCTCAAAGTTCACTGATAACTGCAGCATCATTTTCAAATAAGCAAGGTAAGACCTTGAGTATTACATCATTCAGATTATTTTTTAAAGAGATAAACCTGTAGGAGATCACTCCAACATAACTGTCCATTAATTATCTGTAAGAAAATGGGGCTCCTAGCAGAAGTTTCAGCATATGGATGGTTCCTCTACTGCCTGGGCACCCTCCGTGACAGCTTTGACACATTTGGCCATTGTCTGTGAGGCTCTGCTAATTGAGTCTGAAAGATATTAAGAAAATGTGCATTTTGATAGCACAATTTTTAAATAAGCACACAGTATAACTTTCTTGTCACACACATTCAGGAACAACAACAAAAAAGACTGTAAAATTCTATGTAACTGTATCTAATGTGAGAACAACAAATCCAGAGAATAAGCCCCTTCTATGCTAAATGGTTTTAGTAAGTACTCCTAGGAATGATTAAATAATTATATACAGTTCTACAATATGCCAGCACACAACCATTACAATTATAATAGAGAAGTACTAAAGATAGGACAAATATGCACACAATACTATTACTGAAATAAAATTTCTAAAAGAGTATGTGTACTAAAATCCACTGAATCTAGGGGTGCCTGGGTGGCCCAGTCGGCTCAGGTCATGATTCCCAGGTCCTAGAATCTAGCAACATGTTGGGCTCCCTGTTCAGTAGGGAGTTTGCTTCTCCCTCTGCTTCTGCCCTTTCTCCCCACTCCTGTATGTGCGTGAATGCACTCTCTCACTCTCAAATAAAATCTTTAAAAAAATAACAACAAAAATCCACTGAATTCAGTGAATTTTATGGTGTGTAAATGATATTTCAATGAAGCTGTCAACCCCTCCCACCCAATAAATGAATAATCAGATATTTTCTTTATATATACGTGGATATATAAGGATATACGTGTATATCCCTTATGACAAAATCTTAGGAAAATGAAAGTAATTACTTCTGGACAGGGGGATCATAGTAACTATTCTTTGCTCGTTGGGCTTAGGTATGTATTCTACAACAAACAACTTTTATAACATTAACTAAGAATACCCCAAAATAATCTCAGATTAATAAGCTTAAAAAAGGGTGCCTGGGTGGCTCAGAGGGTTAAGCCGCTGCCTTCGGCTCAGGTCATGATCTCAGGGTCCTGGGATCGAGTCCCGCATCGGGCTCTCTGCTCAGCGGGGAGCCTGTTTCCCTCTCTCTGCCTGCCTTTCTGCCTGCTTGTGATCTCTCTCTCTCTGTCAAATGAATAAATAAAATCTTAAAAAAAAATAAGCTTAAAAAACTTTTAAATATACCATCTGCTTTTACATAGAGTATTATTTAAAATCATCTGTCAACTAGCTCAGAACACAGATGTTATATATCAACTGTTATATTACATTATAGCAAATGTAAGATCTTCAGTAAACAAGTTTCAGTAAGTCCACATTCCTTAAAAGCATCCCTAACAATGTCCATCAGAAGCACTCTTTAACATACTTCACATTAAGTGTTTTGATGTTTCTACTGTAATTCTCAGAAAAACCTTCACAGCTGTCACTTAAAAAAATTCTCCCTAAATTGCTATATGGTGACTTTATACACAACAGTAAATTTTATACTTAAAATCTGCTTACATTTCAGAAAGAAAAGAAATTTAGAGTCAAATCAGAAAATATAAATTACATTACTTCTGATGTTTCAAAGTCTTCAAAAATTAAATAGAAAATATCAAATATTCTCATAAGCAGGTTGGAATCATAATGCTAAACTAGGTGATCTTATTCCCTCCCTCCCTTATACCTGGCAGTGAGCACTAGCACATGCATACCTGTCATGTAGAAGTCTTTTATTGTTAGCTGAGGTGGAACAAGAGGATCAGCAAGAAGTTGCTGGTTCACCAGCTGCAAAAAAGGATTATGAGGTCAGTAATACGATTGAAAACTAACATCAGTGAATACGCTAGTATGAAAACTGAACACAGGCAAATTTTTACCTTGGAAAGCTCATTTGCTTGTTGGAAATAATTGGCTCCTTCGACATCATCATATCGGACAAGATTCGGAGAGACATCTTCCAGTCTGTTCCTTACTTGATCCAGAGTATCATATGGAAGAGTCATACCTGCAATCTATAAATATGAGGTCCTCAGAATCGACATAAAGCTTTAGTACTTAAAAAAATTAAAATCAGGGGCGCCTGGGTGGCTCAGTGGGTTAAAGCCTCTGCCTTCAGCTCAGGTCATGATCTCAGGGTCCTGGGATCAAGCCCCATATTGGGCTCTCTGCTCAGCAGGGAGCCTGCTTCCCCTCCCCCCATGCCTGCTTCTCTGCCTACTTGTGATCTCTGTCTGTCAAATAAATAAATAAAATCTTAAAAATAAATAAATAAATAAATAAATAAATAAATAAAAAATTAAAATCAGGGCACCTGGGTGGCTCAGTGGGTTAAACCTCTGCCTTTGGCTCAGGTCATGATCTCAGGGTCCTGGGATCGAGCCCCACATGGGACTCTCTGCTCAGTGGGGAGCCTGCTTCCCTCTCTCTCTCTGCCTGCCTCTCTGCCTACTTGTGATCTCTGTTTGTCAAATAAATAAATAAAATCTTAAAAAAAAAAATTCAAATCATACGTAACTGCTACTATCCTGAAATAATGTGCTAGTGTTAAGTTCTACTGGTACCCATCTGCATGTACGTTAAGTGGTTAAGTGGAAAACACAACTGTCAAAAATTCTAATTCATAAGGAACTGTCAGTACATTAGTAATTTCTCTTCAGAAATTAGATTTAGTATGAAATAAATGAATAAAGAGATAATGCTATGCTAAATCTGAATGTTTTTGCTAACCCAATATTGATCATATACAAAGTTTAGAGAAAACTGTATATTATTTTAAAATCTCATGCTTTTTTTAATAATAAAAAGAGTTAAAATAAGTGTTTTTAGGGAAAAAAAAGCCAAAAATAAAACTACCAATATCTAACACGCATTTTCTGAATACATTTGTCTTAAAGAGGTTACTCAAATTACCTCTCTGCACATTAGACTTGCATCCTCCTTGACTCTGAAAATCATTTTGACAAGCTAACAAGGCAAACATCCCATTAGCAGCAGCACTTAGAACAAATACCTCAGAGAGGGCTCTTAGAATTTTCCAATCTTCTCTTGCCAAGCCAGGAGGTGTCACTGCTACTTTAGTCTGCTGAGCTCGGCCCTCAGTATTGACATAAGTAGCAGACTTCTCTGTGTAAGCAGCGCCTGGGAGAATAACATCAGCTATTGGAGCGCCGATGTCACCATGATGTCCTGAGAAAAGATGGAAAATGGCAAACTATATTTTAGCAAAAAAGTGATTAGGTTTCATACATGAACATCAGATATCCTTTTTAAATCCCATTAAGAATACAAAAGTGTGGGGCGCCTGGGTGGCTCAGTGGGTTAAGGCCTCTGCCTTCGGCTCGGGTTGTGATCTCGGAGTCCTGGGATGGAGCCCCACATCAGGCTCTCTGATCAGCGGGGAGCCTGCTTCCTCCTCTCTCTGCCTGCCTCTCTGCCTACTTGTAATCTCTGTCTGTCAAATAAATAAATAAAATCTTTAAAAAAAAAAAAAAAGAATACAAAAGTGTTGGGGTGGCTCAGGCGTCAAGTGTCTTCCTTTGGCTCAGGTCATGATCCCGGGGTCCTGGGATGGAGCCCTGCATCAGGCTCCCTGCTCAGCGGAGAGCCTGCTTCTCCCTCTCCCACTCCCCTTGCCCGTGTTCCCTCCCTCTCTGTCAAAAAAAAAAAAAAAAAAAAAAAAAAAAAAGAATTACAAAAGTGTTTGCAAAATTATAACATATAGAACATAAAAAAAAATTTTGTAATAAAAAGCCCACCTTGCCCATAATTCAACTCCCTTCCCAAAGAAAATTACTGATAAGCATTTGCTATCTTCACAGATTTTTTTTTTTTAAGAGAGAGACACACAGTGAGAGAAGGAACACAAGCAGGCAAAGTGGGAAAGGGAGTAGCAGGCTCCCCGCTGAGCAGGGAGCCCAATGCAGGGCTTGGGCTCCATCCCAGGACCCTGGGGTCATGACCTAAGCTGAAGGCAGACTCTTAATGACTGAGCCACCCAGATGCCCCCCAGATTATTTTTTGTAAATACAGAAATATGTATAATATCATACAAACATGCATCATGGGCAACTAGGTATATTATTTCTCTTGCTGATTACAAAGTGGAAATGCTCAGATGTATGTTAGAGAAATTCAGTAAAATAGACTGAAATGGTGGAGGAACAAAAAATGTGGAACAGGAATGACAGTGGTAATACCGAAAAGAACATAAAATAGGATATTATAGAAAACAGTATAATGAAAGGCTTAAATAGTATAATGAAAATTTTAATAGTTTAACAAAACTGTTAGAAGGAAAAGAAAACCCTGAGTTGGATGAAAGAAAGTTAGAGAATATATGAAGTCTAATCTCATTTGTATACATTTTCATATGTAACAGAAAAATATATGAAGCATACATTTCCAAAGCCATCATCAGTGATTATTTCTGGAGAGGACTAGGAACTGGATGCAAATTATGCATTTTGCTTTAACTTTATCACACAAAAGGTACAAAATATTATATAATGCTCTTTATGTACCACAGCAATAAAAAGCCTATTACAAATTTATGGTGTTTGTATAAAATGAAGTGGAGAATTATATAATACTCTTCTCTGTAAAATATCCAGGAATATTCTGGACTCCATTTATTCTAAGGAAACTTGATTATGTTTACAATGAGTGAGAGTTCAAGAAAAGGAAGTCAAACACAAAAAACCTGGAGAAGTACTATCAAATATATTTCTTTTCTTTTTTTCTTTAAAAAATTTTATTTTTTATTTATTTGACAGAGATCACAAGCAGGCAGAGAGGCAGGCAGAGAGAGAGGGAGAAGCAGGCTCCCTGCTGAGCAGAGAGCCCGATGTGGGGCTTGATCCCAGGACCCTGGGATCAGGACCTGAGCCGAAGGCAGAGGCTTTAACGCACTGAGCCACCCAGGTGCCTTACATTCATGATTTTAAAACTTTCTACCATTTATGTAAAAGTGCTTTCCTCTGATTATATAATAATGCCAAATATTCTTTGAAAAGTTGAATTTTAATAACATAAACTAACATTTAACTGTATAAGTAAATCATAACATATTACATAACATTTAACTGTATAAATAAACCATTATTTAACCATTCCTATTACTGAGGTATTTAGGTATCTTCTCAATCTTTGTTATCAAATATCATCAGGTAATCATTCTTTTTTTTTTCCCCTTAGATTTTGTTTATTTATTTATTTGAGAGTCCCCATGTATTTGGGCGGGGGCAGAGGGAGTAGGGAGCCTGATGTGGGGCTCGATCCCAGGACTCTGGAATCATGACATGAGCCATGAAGGCAGATGCTTAAAACTGACTAAGCCATGCAGGCACCCCACCAGGTAAATTCTTAACAGCACTATCAGCTATATAACTAATAAAACCTATGATTTAGTTTAAAAAATACTAAGGGGTGTGTGTGTATAACTCCTGAATGGAAAATATTCATTTGACTAAATGTATTGCCGTACAGTTTCTAATCTACACAATGTAGGATTCTTTTCTGTTTCTAGTATCACAGATGCTACTTACCTTGATAAATAATGAAACAATCCTTTGGCAAATCCTGTCGAGTGATACAACCTCCATCCGCTCCCAGGAGAAATAGCACTTTGGGAGGGTTCTTGCGAATTGCTTCCACCCCAGGTTTATAGCCAAGGTCCAAAGCAGCTACCTGGCTTGCAATCCTGTTAAACAATTACGGATTTTTAGCACACCTGCAGTCTTATCATTATAAAAAAATTAAATGTGACTCTTGAAATGATACTTAATCCCTTTTAAATTCAGTGCTGACAAAGACCTTACCTCATCATCTTTTTTTTTTTTTTAAGATTTATTTATTTATTTGACAGACAGGGATCACAAGTAGGCAGAGAGGAAGGCAGTGAGAGAGAGAGAGGAGGAAGCAGACTCCCCGCGGAGCAGAGAGCCCGATGTGGGGCTTGATCCCAGGACCCTGGGATCATGACCTCAGCCGAAGGCAGAGGCTTTAACCCACTGAGCCACCCAGGCGCCCCCTTACCTCATCTTCTCCCATTTTAAAATAGATGTCAAAACCAGAAATAGCAATATTTTAGTTTTAAGGGTGGGAAACAAAGAAAGAAGATGCTCAGAACACTGTCTTCATGAAGTATTTACTTATTTATTTGTTATTTATTATTTGGGGGGGAGGGGCAAAGGGACAGGGTGAGAGAGAATCCTAAGCAGGCTGCATGCCCAGCATAGAGCCTGACGCAGGGCTCAATCTCATGACCATGACATTATGACCTGAGCCAAAATCAAGAGTCAGATGCTTAACCAACTAAGCCACTCAGGCACCTCACTTCATAAGATAATGGTTAATGGAATAATTCTGGAAACTTTATGCCAGTTGAAATTGTCCTAAATTGATCTTATTCAATACAGCAAGATATAAAACGTAAGGCAAAAACAGTCATTAGAGCAAAGTCATATGATTTTGAAAACCAAAAGGGAGAAATTAAAACACTGGTCATAGGGACGCCTGGGTGGCTCAGTTGGTTAAGCAGCTGCCTTCGGCTCAGGTCATGATCCCAGCAACCTGGGATCAAGTCCCACATCGGACTCCTTGCTCGGCAGGGAGCCTGCTTCGCCCTCTGCCTCTGCTGCCTCTCTGTCTGCCTGTGCTTGTTCACTCTCTCTCTCTCTAATAAATAAATAAAATCTTAAAAAAACACAAACAAAAAAACCACTGGTCATAAAACTGTAATTTGGAGAAAACAGTAAAATTAGTACATACGTGTTCTATGAGCATATATTACTCTTATAAGTAGAAAATAATCCTTTAAAAAGAGGTTTAAGCCACGAGGCTCAGTCGGTTAAGCGTCTCCCTTTGACTCAGGTCATAATCCCAGCGTCCTGGAATTGAGCCCTGCATCAGGCTCCCGCTCAGTGGGGATCTGCTTCTCCCTCTGCTCTTCAGCCCACTCATGCTCACTCTCTCTCTCAAATAAATAAGTAAAATCTTAAGAAAAATAAAAATAAGGGGCGCCTGGGTGGCTCAGGGGGTTAAAGCCTCTGCCTTCGGCTCAGGTCATGATCCCAGGGTCCTGGGATCGAGCCCCGCATCGGGCTCTCTGCTCAGCAGGGAGCCTGCTTCCCTTGCTCTCTCTCTGTCTGCCTCTCTGCCTACTTGTGGTCTCTGTCTGTCAAATAAATAAATAAAACCTTAAAAAAAAATTAAATGAAAGAATGATGCAAAAATACTTAGTATTAAAGGAAAAAAGACTATCATCTTTGTACCACCCAAGAAGTCATTTGTGAGAAGGAGTCAGAAATACAATATTAGACAATTGGGAATTTTTAAAAAGTTATTAATTTTGGTACCCATTCAGAAAAACAAAACTGTATAGATAAAGACACAGATGGAAAAGTGAACTAAAAATACATAAAAATTGTGGCTAGAAAGGATCCAGAGGCGATCAATGCAAATAAACTCTACCTAAAAATTATAAAGTTTTAAAAAATGTTTTACATAACGATCTACAAGGCTAAATTAAACCAATCAAAGAGAAACATAATACCACAACTGAAATTAATGTTTAAGAATTTATTCAAGGGCACCTGGGTGGCTCAGTCAGTTAAGTGTCTGCCTTTGGCTCAGGTCATGATCCCAGGGTTCTGGGACCAAGTCCTGCATTAGGCTCCCTGCTCAGTGGGAAGTTTGCCTCTTCCTCTGCCCCTGCCCCCACTTGTGCTCTTTCTCTCTCAAATAAATAAAATCTTAAAAAAAAAAAAGTATTCATGGGTACCTGGGTGGCTCAGTTGTTAAGCATCTGCCTTTGGCTCAGGATGGAGCTCCCATCAGGCTCCCTGCTCAGCAGGAGGTCTGCTTCTCCCTCTCCCACTCCCCCTGTTTGTGTTCCCTTTCTCACTGTCTCTGTCAAATAAATAAATAAAATCTTTAAAAAAAAAAGTATTCAAGTATTTGTAAATTAAAAAAATTTGCCTATCACATTTAAAAGTACTTAGCCTCAATCCTTAAACAAATCTGAAAAATAATACTTTTTAAAAAAGATTTTATTTATTTATTTGAGAGATAGAGGTGGGGAAAGAGGCAGAGGGAGAGGGAGAAACAGACTCCCTACTGAGCAAGGAGCCTAATGGCCTGGGATCATAACCTGAGCTGAAGGCAGATGCTTAAATGACTGCGCTATCCAGGCACCTCCGTAAAAATAATTCTAAAGGTAGAAAGGATTATGGGAAATGGGAAAACTCATTTACTAAGGTAAAATTGTTACATTTCTTTTTTCTTTTTTTTTTTTTTTTAAAGATTTTAACTTGTTATGGGGTTATGGGCATTGGGGAGGGTATGTGCTATGGTGAGTGCTGTGAAGTGTGTAAACCTGGCCATTCACAGACCTGTACCTCTGGGGCTAATAATACATTCTGTTATAAAAAATAGAAAATTAAAAAAAAATTTTTTTTCAAGATTTTATTTGTTAGAGAGATAGAGAAAGAGAAACAAGCAGGGAGCAGCAGGCAGAGGGAGAAACGGGCTCCCCACTAAGCAGGGAGCCCAATGGAGGACTCAATCCCAGGACCCGAGGATCATGACCTGAGCTGAAGGCAGATGCTTAACGGACTGAGCCACCCAAGCATCCCTGTTACATTTCTAAAACAAGTTGGAAATATGCACGGAGAGCCTCAGAAATGTTTATCCTGTTTACCTTAAGAGCTCTACTTTTAGAAAGCCACTGTAAGAAAATAATCTAAAGTTCATTAAGTATTTGTGTATCATTGCATTACTTATACTTTACAGACTAGTATTAATTTACATGTTAACAAGAATGAAATGACTAAAAAGCTGTACATATTCATGATACTAAATTGCCACTGAAGTTTATATTTAAATGAAATTTCTAATTACAAGAAGAAATTTTATCTGGTAATGAAAATTGATAAAAACAGGATAGAAAACTGTTTACACAGTATGATTTCAACTATATAACTAAAAAAATATTTACAGAGGAAAAAGAGAACCAGAAGAAAGTAGCAACAGTAATTACTATAATTTGTAGAAGAATAATTTCCATTTCCATATTTTCTTCTCTTTCCAACTTCCTAAAATAAATGTATATTGTTATATGTATATATATATTTTAAAGAAAAGTATACGCAGGGGTTGGTGGGAAGGGTAGAAGGAGGGGGAGAAAGAGCTCAAGCAGGCTCCATACCCAGCATGTAGCACAAGAGGGGTTCAATCTCATGACCCCTAAGATCACTGACCTGAGCCAAAATCAAGAGTCAGACATTTAACCAACCGAGCCACCCAGGTGCTCCAAATTGTATTATTAATATGGTCAGAAAAAAACTTTCCTTACATTGAATTCTCACGTTAGCTTATATTTTTATCATTCAGTCAGAGGCCTTGTTGCAATTTTTGAACCAAGGTATACTAATACACTACAGATTTTCAAGATTTTCTCAGCACTATTTCAAATATTTTATTTTATTTTTTTAAGATTTTAATTTATTTATTTGAGAGAGAGGGAGAGAACATGAGCAGGGGGAAAGGCAGAGGAAGGAGCAGATTCCCTGCTGAGAAGGGTGCCGGACACAGGCTCTATCCCAGAACCCTGGGATCACGACCTAAGCTGAAGGCAGACACTTAACCAACTGAGCCACCCAGGCACCCCTCAAATATTTTAAGTATTATCATCTTTGGTTCTTTTCACACAGAAAATAAAGGTATCTCTCACATCTACTACTGAGACATTGCTAAATATTAAGCTATTTGTATATCTAAATGTGACAGTATAACAGTAACACATGTACACGAAATTACTTGAATCTTACAGTATATAGAACAATTACTCAACATACCTATGAAGGATATTCATAACTTTCCAATCACCAGAAACACCACTACTCATCCGAATCTTTTGAGCAATGTTGGAAACAGATGCAAGAATTGCTGCGCCATCATTTCTCTGGAGTGCAGAACTGCCTAAAACCACCATTGGTTTTTTAGCTTCATGTAATACCTATTTAAAAATAGAACTCCAATTAAAAATTTTTTTTAAATTTGCATCTACAGTATGTTGTCCCAAGTTTTAGTTTTAATGCAGAGTATCTTTGATTTTTAAGAGTCAACATATACACATTTATACAACCAGATTCAACTTAAAAAAACACCTCGCCAATGCTACTATGAAATGGCTAAATGAGTTGTCAGATAAAATAGATTTTCTAAAAGTAAGTACTGGGAATGAAAGCCTTTCCCAAATATCCTTTGGTCAGAATGATTATGGGTATGTTCCAGAAAAATCGGGCAATGTCCCTACAGAGATTGAGTTGGTACTTTCTAACAGAAAAAGCCACATTCAACTATCATGTGTATAGTCTTCTAGCTACTCACCATGCTCTAGACAAGGAGGAACAGGTAGGGAAAACAATGAACCTAGCATTACAACAGAGAATACCTAAAACTTTAAGGGCTCTGCTTTAAATCATAGTAACTTCTGAATGCCAAAACCGGAGGGGAGTGCATCCCAAAATCAAAGGAAACTACATATTTAGTGGAGGATGGAAAAATTAAAAGTAAAGAGGAAGAGTATAGAGCTCACTCTCTTAACCACCCTCTGCATCATTCTTCAATAAATAACTGGCCCAAATCAAGGAATCCACCTGAGAGTTATGCCTACACACGACAAAGGAGAGTAGACGTCCTCCTAGGGAATTTCCCAAGAAAATGTGAAGAGTTCAGAAAAATGGTTTTCTTTCTTTCTTTATAACACAGTTTATTTATTTATTTGACACAGAGAGAGAGATAGAGAGAGCACAAGCAGGGGAAAAGGCAGAGGGAGAGGGAGAAGCAGGCGCTCCAGTGAGCAGGGAGCCCGATGCAGGGCTCAATCCCAGGACTCTGGGATCGTGACCTCAACCAAAGGCAGATGCTTAACCAACATGGCCACCTAGGCGCCCCTTGTTAGGAGTTCTTAATGAAGAGACCACCACTTACTAACTGAAAATACATTTAGGGGCACCTGGGTGGCTCAGTGGGTTAAAGTGCCTGCCTTCGGCTCAGGTCATGATCCCAGAGTCCTGGGATTGAACCCCACATCGGGCTCTCTGCCCAGCAGCGAGCCTGCTTCCACCTCTCTTCTCTCTGCCTGCCTCTCTGTCTACTTGTGATCTCTGCCTGTCAAATAAATAAATAAAATCTTTAAAAAAAAAAAAATGAAAGAAAATACATTTAAATCTAGTATAGAAAAAAACTCCCGAAAAACACCAATCATTTTCTGGGGCATGGAGATGGGAATTAGAAAAGAAGAATACTTTTCATTAAGTTTTTTTTTCTATTTTTGATCACTGCAATGAAAATGTTTTTCCTATTCAAAACAAAGGAACTGGGCTATTTTGTACCACATGATTACACCTAAGGCCACACCAACTTGGAACCATAAGGAGAAGCTCACTCAAACACATGGGAGCAAAGACACTGAAGAAGTAAAGCAGTAAGGAATATCCTTCCTAGATGACATCCTTGGACATTTATCAAACTGCCTATCCTCCAAAACTGTTACGTGAAGAACAGAAACCTCTTACATTTTTTAAATAATCAGCATTCCACCACACAGGCACAAATACTAAAATAAAAAGAACCTTGAATTTTCACAATGAAAGGCACACCATGTCCCATAAAAAAGTGACAGAGAACCACCACCATTAAGACATATTCTGAAGTTATTAAATTTCAAAGATAAAGAAGCTAGTATAAAGGTTCAAAAAAGTATCTAGATAGTAAAAAAAAAAAAATCAGGACAGGGTTGGGAGAAAATATGACCGACATCAGGCTTCTCCACATGAACAAAAAGCAGTGTCTATAAAGTTCAGAGAGGAAAAAAGTGTGACCCTATAACTCTGTATTCTGCCACGGCTCTCTTCAGGAATAAAACAGACATACTCAAGCAAGCAAGAAATTAAGGAACAGTGTACTTATGAGCCCCTCTTGGAAAAGTAAATAAAAACCTATAAATACCAGACAGCAACAAAGTGAATGCAAATAAAGTACTCAGTAATGAAAATGTCATTAAAAGGACTGGTGAAATTGAAGAATAACTCTTGTAGTACAGAAAGATTTCCTTTAACTTCAAATTCCTTCAGTTTCACTTCGGCTTGGAGGGGCTTGAACTCACGACCCTGAAATCATGGCCTAAGCTAAGATTAAGAGTCGGACACTTAAGGGATTGAGCCACCCAGGCACCCCTTATATCAATTTCTTTTCTGATAATTTCAAGTAAAATTAAATTCTGGTACATAAAAACAGTACATATAATAAGATCTCATTTCTGTCTATCTATACATCCATCTTGCTCTATATATGAAGAGAGAAATGATTATGATGTTTTATCAATATTTGTTTGGGGGCACCTGGGTGGCTCAGTGGGTTAAGCCTCTGCCTTCGGCTCAGGTCATGATCCCAGGGTCCTGGGATGGAGCCCCTGCATTGAGGTCCCTGCTCTGCAGGGAGCTTGCTTCTCCCTCTCTCTGCATGCCCCTCCCCCTGCTTGTGCACATACTCTGTCAAATAAATAAAATCTTTAATAAAGTAAAAAATAAATTCTTGTTTGGGTTGGTGGAACCTGGGGTAACGTTCTACTTTTTTCCATTTTTCTTTTATTTATGTATTTGAGAGAGAGAGAGATTAAGAGAATGAGTGGGAGGATGAGCCGAGGGAGAAGCAGAGTCCCCACTGAGCAGGGAGCCTGACATAGGACTCCATCCCAGGACCCCGGGATCATGACCTGAGCTGAAGGCAGATGGTCAACCAACTGAGTCACCCAGGCGCCCCCCCCCGCCCCCATTTTTCTTCTCTATAGTGGTACAATTTTTAACAGCAATCATAAATTATGACAAAAACAGTAACTCTTAAAAATAGTAATACTTAGGGGTGCCTGGGTGGCTCAGTGGGTTAAGCCTCTGCCTTTAAGTTGCCTTTAAGCCTCAGCTCAGGTCATGACCTCAGGGTCCTGGGATCGAGTCCTACATCGGGCTCTCTGCTTGGCAGGGAGCCTGCTTCCTCTTCCTCCTCTCTCTCTGCCTACTCGTGATCTTTCTCTGCCAAATAAATAAATGAAATCTTTAAAAAAAAAATAAAAAAAAAAACAGTAATACTTAAAAATCAACGAAAGAGGATACACAGAACTTGAGAGCACCTGGCTGAATGGATGGCTGCCGGAAGCAACGTCTCGAAGAACTTCGGGAGAATCTCCCAGATGGTCATATCTGTAAGTGAGATCCACTGGGCTGCCAATAAGGGCCACTTTTAAGTCATTGTGAAGCCAGCTGAAATAAAAACAACAAAGATTTTGGAGTTAAATTACTAAATTAGCATAGCCACCAGTCTTAACAATGTAGCCTAGAGGCTACATCTATTTATGTTACAAATGTTAAAGCACAAAGCAGCCACAGAACATTTGGCCTTCACATACATAATTTATTGTGCACCTCTCAGAATAACAGTGTTGTAAAAATGCACACCAAGGTAGGTCAGTGAATTAATCTGCTGTGTAAGAATGCCAACCCTAAGCAAGCTACAAAAACTTTAATTTTAGAGTAAATGATGTGTAATTTTTATTTTACCATATTTACATAGCAGAGTCAATTATCTCCTAATTATCCATTAAGGTGATTTAAATATAGTTAATGAAAATAAACTACATCATTCAAATTTATTCTCTTTGCCAGGGAAGTAAGGAGCCAGCTCTTCTAAAACTAGAGACAAACATGGTGACCATATATTCTGTTTGAGACAGTGCTGGTTTTCATCTGCCTCCTGCGGCATTAACAATTCCCCCTCTCACTCTCAACAGCCTATTCTAAGTGTCTAAGATATGAAAAGATGGAGGTATTCTACAAAGTAACTGCCCGTACTCTTCAAAAAAATGTCAAAAAAGAAAACTGAGGAGTAATGACACTAACTGCAGTATATGACTTGAGACTGAATCCTGAGCAGGAAAAAAAATCATGATAGACGAAATTATGGAAAAAGTGGTGCATCTTGAGTTATTTCAAAATAAGGGGACAAAGTATTAAGATCAGCAGCGAGGGAGGGAGGGAATGGACCTGTTGGACACTGCACTCCAATTATCTTTTGGAGTCTCATTCCCACTAACACTATTAGGAATTAGCTATTTTTCAGACTTAAAATAAATTATTATATAAACATTTTTAAAAACCCGAATATTACTACTAACCTCTTTCGAATTCTAGCATTAAACAGTGGTGCCTCAAAACGTGGATTTGTACCAACCAGAAGGACAAGATCTGCCTCTTCCACACCAGCAATTGTAGTATTAAGAAGATAGTTGGAACGCAAATCTGTGCTAGAAATACAAAATTAAAAATGCAGGTTTACTTCAAAACTAATACATAATGAAAATCCAGGCAATATTTTCATGTCAGCAAGCCCATGGTATTCCCACACAAAAAAATTCCTATGAAGTATTTCTAAATTACATCAAAGTTTTAGATATATTTTTTTGTAAGATTTATTTATGTGAGAGAGAGAGAAACCATGTGCATGTGAGCAGGGGGAGGGGCAAGGGAGAGTGAGACAAGTAGATTCCCTGCTAAGTGGGGAAGCCTACTCAGGGCTCAATCCCAGGACCCTGAGATCATGACCTGAGCCGAAATCAAGAGCTGGATGCTTAACCAACTGAGTGATGCAGGCACCATTCAGATACTTATTGATAACTGGGATTCTCCAATAGTTCCTGGGTTGACTTTGGTCTCTGTGTGAAAAGAAACTGGTGGGTACGATGGAAAATCCAAGCTGTCAGTCATCACTTATTGATGCCACAGATGTACTTATTTATTTAAATTTTTAAAAATTTTTTTAAAAAAGATTTTATTTATTTGACAGAGATCACAAGTAGGCAGAGATGCAGGCAGAGAGAGAGGGAGGAGGAAGCAGGCTCCCTGCTGAGCAGACAGCCCGATGTGGGGCTCGATCCCAGGACCCTGGGATCATGACATGAGCCAAAGGCAGAGGCTTTAACCCACTGAGCCACTCAGGTGCCCCCTATTTACTTATTTATTTAAGTAAACTCTACCACCAATGTGGGATCGAATTTAGGACCCCGAGATTCAGAGTCACCCACTCTACCAACTGAGCTGGCCAGGAGCCCCAGATGTAATGATTTATACACAACTTTATAACCACAACAAAGCAGGCCTAGATGCTAGCTTTGTAGTTCTCACCCAGCTCCTGCAGTGGGGAAGACCTCTTCCGTGCACAGGGTGTCAGAGTCCACCCTATTAAGCAAATCCTTGAGAGCTACCAGGGCTTCAGCATCCACCAAGCCACCTGCAACTGCTGCCACATCACTGCCCTGAAAACTTTGCAACTGGAAATGGACGAAAAGGGCGTCACCAAAAACCTCCATTTGGCAAAGACCACTACTCAGAAAACAAAACAAGTCATTTTAAAGTATTAAAAAAGCAACAAACCTTAGACTAGAAAGGCTTACACTAACTATTAATCTAGAAGTGACAAAGGTGTCTGCGAGGCCAAGGCTAATAATACCACCAGCTTGGAGGGAAGGTATTTGTTTTAAATTAGAAACAAAGGGGGGTCATGATGAGGTTTGGAGGATGAAGACTGAATTATAGTTAAATTTGACTTCTTCCAAAGTATCTACTACTCCCTCAAGCCCTTTGCGTACATTTCTTGGACTAGAAAGCCACTCCCCCCCATCTTTGCTCTGGCAAGTCTGCATTCATTCTTAGACTTTGCCTAATTGACCTTATATAGGAAGGCATCCTTGACATGCTAGCCTGGTTAGGCACCCCTCCCATGTGCTCTCTCATATTCCTGCACAACTACCTGAGCACATGATACCTGACTGACTACAGGTCTTTCCCTACTGCAAGATTGTGGGAAGTAGGGACCATGTGTTTAGCGGTATCTACATGCCTACCTCCCGCGTGAATATCTAGCATACGGTTCTTAATATATGTTTGTTAAATGAAAGGCAATCATGACAAGAAAAAATGTAGAGACACACATTCCCCACTTTGCTACAAAGATGTTCCTTGAAAATCACAAATACTATTTATTCTATACTTCAATGTTTTACCATTCCAGCTACACGAGAGAGTGCATCCTCCCAGGAGGTATAGGTTAAAAGCCCCTTTTCATTTCTGACCATCGGCTCCGTAAGTCTTTGACGTTTTAGCCCATCATAGGCAAATCTAAATAACAGAAATTACACCATTTGTGGAATCCTGCTGAAGAGGCAACTAGTTTTCAAGTTCAAAATCTAAAAAAAAAATGCTATTTAAACATTGTACCAGTTACAGTGTCAAACAGACTGATGAACACTTGGATACAAATACTTACTCCCGGTTTTTGGAAGATGAGTAAGTATTTTATGCACATCATCCAAAACTAAAACATCATCTAAAGAGTTTGAGTTCTTGTAAGTTGTTTTCAGCTAAATGAAATTACAACACAAAAAAATCTTATAGCTGAAGAAGCAAAGCCATTTTTATTTATAAAACCCGAATACTTTTAGATATTTTATCAAAATTATGATGTACAGGCTCTAACTTACATGTAGCTTTTCTCTAAAGAACAAACTGGAGTAGATTAAGTACCTTAATCCACTTCAAAATTATAGGATGGATATTTGTCAGTTACTATGAAAGCCAGCAATATACCTAGACTACTGTTAATTTTCTCCAATTCTCCATATTAACAGTCTAGATTTTCAGTAGTCTACATTTATTAACTAATTTGCAAGTATAAAAACTATTTTAAAATTAAAATTACCATAAAATATACTTCAAATCAAGTGCAATAGTTAAGAAAAACAATGCCGCATATACCTGGTTTTATCAGAGATCCACTCTTCATTGATGTCCTCGTGCATCCTTGGCAAAATCCTCATCACCTCTCCTGTTCTTGTGCTTACCACAATATTACTTCCAACTGCATCCATGACATCAATGGATTCCGTCTTTCTGAGAAAATAAGCACGTGTATTTACTATGCTGATTTTGGCAATAAGGACAAAGTTTCTGCTATATGATTTATCCCAAACAAATAATTTTACAATAGGGGCACCTGGGTGGCTCAGTCAGCTAAGCCGCTGCCTCCGGCTCAGGTCATGATCCCATGGTCCTGGGATCGAGTCCCACATCAGGCTCCTTGCTCAGTAAGGAGCCTGCTTCTCTCTCTGCCTCTGCCTGCCACTCTGCCTGCTTGTGTGCTTTCTCTCTGATAAATAAATACATAAATAAATAAATAAAATCTTAAAAAAAATTTTATAATGACTTGCCTTTCTGAATTTCTAAAACTAATGGCACCCAGAGAAATTGCAATAAAATAAAAATACCCTCATATGTGACTACTTCACACAAATTCCTACTGTAAAAATAAAGCTTTAGGGACACCTGGGCGTCTGACTGTTGATTTCGACTCAGGTCATGATCTCAAGGTAGCGAGATCAAGCCCTGTGTAGTATGCAGAGTCTGCTCTCCCTATGCTCCTCCCCGCAACTGCACATGCATGAGCTTGCAAGCTCTCTCCATAAATAAAATCTTAAAAAAAAATTAAATAAAGCTTTAGAGACTGTTAACTAATATAAAAGCCAATGGTAAGGGTTCCAAGTGGCCAAATCTGGGAACTATGCAAGAAGGTAAGATTTCTGGGTATGGCTGATTAAAAGAGCCTGACAAATCCTCCCCCCAAAAAAGCAAAAATAAAGCTGGACAAAATTAACAAAAATAACCACTTTAGGGGCACCTGGGTGGCTCAGTGGGTTAAAGCCTCTGCCTTAGGCTCAGGTCATGATCTCAAGAGTCCTGGGATTGAGCCCCGCATCGGGCTCTCTGCTCGGCAGGGAGCCTGCTTCCTCCTCTTTCTCTGCCTGCCTCTTTGCCTACTTGTGATCTCTGTCAAATAAATAAATAAAATCTTTAAAAAAAAAAAAGTTAAAAAAAAACAAACCCAAAAATAACCACTTTGGAAATCTAACAAAAAGGGATACACCATCACAAGAAGCTTTTATGCAGGGAAAAACTACCGAACTTCAAGTAAAAAGGCTGGAAATCAGTGGTGATGTGAACTGGCCTGTTCTCATCCCCTTCCCCACCACCTTGAACAGGTTCTGCCAGGCTGAGGTAAGCTGTGGAGATGGAAGCTTCTCTGCCTGCATTATGGGAGTCTCAGAAGAAAAATAGAAAAATCTCTACTTACGTCATCTCAGCTATGTACTGTGCCTTATCCCCCAAATCCTTTTTATACATAGACATATGGTTTAAAACCTAGAATTGTAAAAAACTCCCATATATTCTAGTGGAAGTTTAAAAATGGGAGGGCAATTTAATGATACGTTTCTAGAACCTTAAAAATACTCAAACTTATTGCAACTACCTACTCCATTTCCCGGTTTAGTAAGAAAAATCAGATATATAAGAAAAAAATTCATTTGTAACAATTTTTAAAAAAGATTTTATTATTAATTCACTTAAGAGACAGAGAGAGAGAGAGAGAAAGTGTATAAGCTGGGGGGAGAGGGAGAGAATCTGAAGTGAGCTCTTGTGCTGAGCACAGAGCTATATGTGGGGCTTGATTTCGTGACTCAGATCATGATCTGAGCCAAAACCAAGAGTTAGATGCTTAAGTGACTGAGCTACTCAGGCATCCCAATAACAATTTATATCATAGGTTTACAACTATACAGAAACAATATACAGAGGAGACTAAATCTCAAAAAAATCAAGACAGTTTTCCTCTTTGGAAATACAAGTGACTAAAATAATTATATGGTTAAGTACTTTGGAATTAATTTCCAAGAAAATTGTAATTAATTTGCACAGGTTCATCCTATCCTTTAATCTATCTTCTTACTTTCCAGTAAGAGGGTTTAACTTAAAGCAAATACCTAAAAACTCAGCAGACCAAAACAATTAGAATACAGGCAAGAACACGAATCTTTAATTTTTTTCAACAGCAGTCAACTAAAGGACAGAAAACAAACTGTCAAAAAACACAACAATGAATACCTTGTTTCCCAAGGGCGGGCAGTAAAAGCATAGGGCTTAGAGGTCAGGGCCCCTACAGGGCAGATATCAATGATATTTCCAGAGAGCTCAGACATGAACATCTTTTCAACATATGTGCCAACTTGCATATCATTTCCTCTGCCTGTTGTTCCCAAATCATCTACTCCTGCAATCTCACTTGCAAACCTGCAAGATAAAAATGTACTGTCAAATGGTCAAATCCAGCAAAATTATCTCCTTTCCTAACTATGCTCACAAAGAAATGATTTTCAAAACACTAAAAAGACATGAGTATATTTTCAATGGGGAACACAGTCCTTGAATAAAAGAGTTCAATAAATGTTTGCTTGTAAGTTAATTGCAATGTAACACACATATAGAAAATGGCACAAATCATGTGTAGCTCAACAAGTTATCACAGAATTAATGCTTATAGATGTTGATTTGTAAATTCAGCGTAAGTTGATATTCACTGAAAGTGAAAAATTTCATTTTATTCGTGTGTGCAGACGATAAAAAAATCCCTTTCCTACAACCAAAAAAAAGTTGCCCTTTCTTCCAGTGTTATTATTCCACCAAATTTGTATTAGTAAGTATGTGAATGATATTCCAGAAGAGAGGAGGAAAAACATTACCTGATGCAGCGAGTACACTGTATACATCTAGTCATGATGGTCTTTACCAATGGCCCAATGTTCTTGTCCTCCACAGCACGTTTCCCCTCTAAAAATCGGCTCCTATCACTTCCGAACATCATGGACTGGTCCTTAAGTAGATTAGGAGAGTTAATTTAATGCTGCTAGTAAAATTAAAACTTGAGACAGCCAAAAACGATTTAGGAAGTTAGACTACATACCTGCAGATCACATTCACCTCCCTGGTCACAAATAGGACAGTCCAGTGGGTGATTTGCTAGCAAGAACTCCATCACACCTTCTCTGTATGGATAATTTTAATATATAAAATGATATAAATTTTTGCCACTCAAAATGGTTTGGATATAGGCTATCTAGATAACCTCCAGAGATGTATCCTTTCACAGAGCACTAATTTTACACTTATTATCAGAAATGCCAATGCAACCATCATTCTAGTATTAGACACATGATCTAAAAAAATGTTTATAGAAAACTAGGAATAAAATATCATTTATAGAATCTAGAAAACTGTAACTTTTAATAATACAAAATTACCAAAAATTGCTAAATGATCTTCAGAAAACATTCACATTAATTCAAAACAAAAACAAAAACAAACACAAACACACAAATGCACAGCAAAAAACAAGTAACAGTGCCTGTATAGTATAGTAACACGTTACTGAAATAATCTCAGTTCAGTAAGCCCCAGATTCACTATTCATCACAAGTTTAACAAGCTACTGAAGAGGAGCTTTTAGTGCTAATTCCATGCTAGGCTCAAAACCATAAACATCTGACTTCACCTCCTCAATGTGTCCTTACTTCTACAGCTCCCATGAGCTGAACATGCCAACTTTTTCAGAGCTTGCTAGAGTTCCTCATCTAGGAGAGGTCTAAATACTGAAATGAGCCATTTTCTGCTCTAAGAAAAGTTACTATGCTGAGTTGCACCAAAGTACCTGGCTTTCTTAGATTTCTCTGAGTTTGTCAGGATATTCCAACCTTTCATTACTGGCATGGCACAAGCAGCTACGACCTGCAATTTCAATGGAAAAATCTTTAAGTTCCTATATTTATAAGCAACCCAACATACGAAAAGATCAAGTCATCCATCGAAAAAGAAACAAAGAACAGTATTTTTGAAGACGTAATTTTTCAGTTTTCATATTCACAATATGATACCTGACTCTTTCTCTTAGAAAAAAATAAGATATCATACTTCTAAATTCTTTTCTCCTAGTTAAGGCAACTTTAGACTCAGAAACAGAACATCAAATAACTCTGTTTTGATTAGCACGTACTACTGAATTAAAACGATATGAGGCAAAATGAAATTAAACTGAAAGTGAACCTCTTCATTACAATCCTTCTCTAGTGAAAATGGAACAGCAGAAGAGCTTTCAACGTGATGCTTGGCAATTCCACATCCTAGCTGTGTGTCTTATCATGTGGAAATACTGGCAGGTGTAAGAAGTCACCTTTAATTTCCAAATCTATTACATTTATATAGTGCTTGCATTTATAAAGCACTTTCATCAATGCTTTTCCAGTTTTGAAATGAACAGACTTAACTGCACACAAAAAAATAAATTTCTAGAAACAATTAAACAGGTCTAGGTTTCTCCACTACAATAATGATTCTAAATAAAGTTTGCTGCAAGATTTAAAGTTTTCTACCTTCTACAGCATGGTGTGGAATTTTAGGTATCAAGTACCTTAGGAGCTTTCTCAATTTCAACCAGGCACATCCTGCAGTTTCCAGCAACAGACAATCTTTCATGATAACAGAATCGAGGGATCTGCATGCCAACCTTCTCACAAGCCTAGAAGACAAAGTAAACATTTTTTTGCATTAGGATAACCTAACCTAATCCCTTTCTTGCCTAAAACACAGAAGAAGAAAAAAGTCATCCCCACCTACCTTATTACACCTATCTATAAATATCTATACCTTCATTCATTCTTACTCCATTCCTGAACAGATTTCCCTCCTTCTTTGCTCTTGATTACTACCCCTATCTACTCTTAAGCTGCTTCTTTAAGAATCCTCAGCATACCTATACCTTATGTGGAAGAAACGAAATGAACCGACCTCTCAGATTGTGCTGAGGGTTTGACTCCCCATTTCCACTCTGAACTGCTGTCTACAAAGACACCCCTTCAAACTCTGTCCCAGTGGTTTCATACTGGGATTTCTTCTTTGCTTAGGTCTCCCCCTTTGATTTGACTTCAACTCACACTGTCTAGTTGGCTATGATCTGATTCTATATTGGCTCCATATTCCCTACCTAGGACTCATACTCCCACTGTCATTGACACTCTCCTCAGTTCCCATTTACCTACTAAGGGGGATTAGCCCAGCTCTCCTAATTATCACTCCTTCTTCTTGAGGCCTACAAACCTATTCAAATTTCCCCTGGAGTTAGCTCTTCCATCTTTAGCCCTTACCTTAAAGCAGTTTCCTCAAATGCCAATGTTTCAACTACTTAGGAAAAATGTATTAAGTCTTCCTGTGTGCTAGATACAGAGGATATAGGAAGTAACAAGCAACATCTGGTCCCAACCTTTATATGAGGCCACATTCCAGACGATGATTCTATCTAAACCCTCATTTGTAGCCCTGAGAGTCTACAACTCCTCTAAGCTTTAGACTTAAATAGGCATGCACATGTGTATGCTCTATAGACAGCTAAAATTCAACCTATTTCTGTCTCCTATGATACATCCCCAAATAAGCTAACAAAGCCAGAAACCACAAAAATTCCCCTGCTCTTCACTGTTCCCAAAGGCCTATATCTTACTCTCCCTGAATCTATCCTCTTACTTTCATTCCCATTGCTACTATCTATATTAGGCCTTTCATTTTCTGCTCTACTAATGCAAGATATTTCTCCTTTGTCTCTCACACTAGTCTCGTTATTCTCCAAACCACCGTCTAAGGTCACTGTCATACTGCTTAACTGCCATGAAAACTGCTGACAGGTCAAACTCTAAGCTCTTTAGCATGACACATATCTTCTTTCGTGACTGGACCTCTCTATCAGAGTAATGTGAGATCCTGTTATCTTCTACATATACCTTATGTCCCAACAATACCAACCACTTGAAGCTTCTTTGTCTAAATATAAACACTTACTTAGCCTTTAAAATCTCCTCAGGGATCACCTGAGATACCCCAACATCTCTTTCTATCACCTCCTGTACCTGGCAAAAATAACTCTCCACCGCAAGTCTGTGCTTGGCAGATAGACTAGAAATGACTGCTAACATGAATGAAGAGCATTTTAGCTTTCGATAACTTGCAGATGGAATGAAGCTTCACTTCTCCATGACCAACTCTGTTAGTTCTGAAGGAATCTGGAAAAATTACATATTCCAGGCACAAATTCAAGAACAGACTACCTGCTTTGTAGGACACATTCCTGGAAATATTACTAAAAATTGATAAGTTACATGAAGTGAAAAGTATCAAGCAGGTTCACAACAAAGATTACCTTTTCCCCAAACTTACACATATTAATTTATAATTTATATTTGGTAACTTCAAATTTCTAGTAGGTACAATTTACTACCATAATCACTAAGAAAGTCAGAGACAGATAAATGATAGCTCACTTTGAAATGCCAAGATTTTAAATCCAATTTATTTTCATATAATTTTACTATCTATAGTTCTTTTATGAGCATTTATCAAGGAATCTTAAAATTTTTAGATGTAGGTAAACGGTATAAAGGAAGCAAATTGATATTCCTTAAAAAACCAGAGCATATGCAAAAATAAAGAATTAGAACATATGCCTACTTGGAGGACGGTAGTTCCTGGTTCCACCATGACAGACTGACCATCAACAAATACTTCAATTAAGTTGCTTGCTGCTGTGGCAGTTGTTCGAACTGACCATGAAAAATATTGAGAGAAATAAATTAACAGGGTTAAATTTATTATAGCAGAGGATAGTGGATTAACTCTAACCTACAAGCCTAAATATTTTGCTCATTTTATACTATTCCCCTCTACTTCTCTAGATGCAAACCTACGAAATATAGAATTAGACAAAAGCTTTTCCAATCTTAAATACCAGCTAGAATATGGCTATCCACTTTTAATGGTAGTTTAAGTTGAAACTTAATACCACTGAAAATATGTTCATGGAAATACCATTTTTCAAAAGCAGCATAACTGCTTTTTCCATTCTGGCACTGAGGCAGTTCCTACTACTTTCTATTTCATGACACCTTCTAAAAACTATTTAGTTATATTTAAAAAAATTACTCTAGGGGTGCCTGGGTGGCTTAGAGTTAAGTGGCCTACTCTTGATTTTAGCTCAGGTCATGATCCCAGGATTGTGAGATCAACCCCTGTGTCAGGCTTCCTGCTCAGTGGAGAGTCTGCTTCAAATTCTTTCCCTTTGCCCCTCACCCTGCTTGTGTGCTCTTTCTCTCTAAAATATATAAATAAATCTTAAAAAAAAATTATTTTATTCGACTAGGATCATTTGTTTCTATTTTACTTAAAGCAAATTACAGTTTAGGGTCTTTCAAGAAACATCCCATAAACCAATGAATTTGCAGAGATAAAAGGCTAGTACCCACAAGTGCAAAAAAAAAAAAAATACTCACCACATCCTTTGGAAGACTTATTAGAAAGGCCTACTAAGGCCCTTCTTAGAGGTATCCTTAACATACTGCTAAGAATAAAACAAAGAAGAGTTACTTTATCATAGGAAAAAATAAAACCCTAATTACAAACTTTTTGGTAATAGTTCATAAGTTTTAAACACTTCACAAACATTATTACATTGAACATTCATGAGTCCTGATTTTTCCCCTCAAATTCTAGAAATGAGAATACCCAGTCTCAGGAGATTAACTAATTTGTACAATCCCAAAGAGCTAAGAAGCAACGGCTAGCATAAAAATCTATGTAAAGGGCAGTTTTGTGTTGTTTTTAACTATCAACAGATGATCAAATATAAAACACTATGGAGTGGGGCGCCTGGGTGGCTCAGTGGGTTGAGCCTCTGCCTTGGGCTCGGGTCATGATCTCAGGGTCCTGGGATCAAGCCCCGCATCGGGCTCTCTGCTCGGTGGGGGGCCTGCTTCCCCCTCTCTTTCTGCCTGCCTCTGTACCTACTTGTGCTCTCTCTCTCTGTCGAAATAAATAAATAAAATCTTTAAAAAAACAAAACCAAAAACACTATGGAGTAAAATAAACTCAAAGAACAACAGTGAACTTACCATTAATACTATGTAAAATGACGTCTACCTTCTTGCCTTCATTTCCTGCCAATACTCACTCTAACATTCTATGTGCTACGCAGTGATCTACTAAATGCTCCTGAGATTCTGAGCTGGCTCACAAGATCAAGCCTTTTTAGCGTCTGGAGTGCCATTTTCTGTGCTTAGTACATTTATCTTGCGGATTTGCAATTTTATGTCTGTTCTACCCTCACCGTATTATGAACTGCTTAAATTTTTCCATCTTTAGGGCCTATTTCCAAGGCTGGTACATAGTAAGCTCTAAAACAGTGGTTTTCGAGTAGGGACAGTTTTGCTTCCTGTGGAACATCTGTCAACATTTGGACACTGTTGTCCCAACTGGAGGAAAGCTACTGGCCTCTAGTGGGTAGAGTCCAGGGTTCTGTTAAACATCCTACAATGCACAGGACAGTCTCCTATAATAAACGTTTGCTGAATTACTAAAAGAAAAATGGCAGTGAATTACATAAATAACACCAATTAAAGATATACACAAGCAAAGAGAAAAGCTATCTGAACTTTTAGAGTTTTTATCCATTGATTTGGTCATAAGGTCTAAGCACTGAGCTTTTTGTCTATTCACTCGATCAAATGGACTAAGCATCTGAATTATAATTTTTCACTTAGAAAGTCTAAAAATGGAAATCATGGGATCAGAATGTATCAACGTAATGACTTTCAAAGGTAGAGAGTGGAAGACAGTCCATATACCTAAGATTTAAGCATGAAGTTTCACTTACCTATTACAGAAGAGGTATAACAGAAAATGTCATTAAATCAGACTTTAGTTAATTCATAACATTCGTTAATTCAGAACTTGTGATTCTAAATTTGCAGACATGAAGTCTATCACCCATAAGTGAGTGATTTTTGGTAAATCGAGTTGCTGCTTCTCTATCTATTGATAAGGAAGAAAACAATACTTCCTAGGCTATGCATTATTAGTAGTAGTTCAATAAACGTCAATTAAATCTAAATTCAGTTCAAACAGTACTAGCCACTGAAGAGCAGTTTCAAAATCCTCTTCCTTTGTACTCCCTCTGTACACACTCTGTATATAGCTTTAGTATTCCACCTACTAAATTACAAGTTGGCGTCGATTTTAGTACCTACTGAAGTGTAAGCTCCTTGAAGAAAAATGGTATAATTTGGTCACTTCCCTTTTCTGAAGACCTAGCCCTTGAAAAAAATAACCACCAAACAATCTTATCACCAAGTTCCAAAATGAGTAGCATCTGTCTTACTAAATTCTTTTGATGATATAAAGGTAAATCTGAATTTGCTGAATCAGTGCAATGACAGACTGAAAATCAACAATCAATATTTCATACAATGTAAACACTTTCTTATATTTTGTCTCCAATACAATCTAAAAGTACTGTCCACGTTAGCTAGGAAATCAACCAGAACTAGACTGTCTCTTGAAAATCCAGCATCAAAGGGAGAAGACAGTTATACAAAATTTCAATGTGTACTTTACACATATTTATGTATCACATAGGAATGGAAATAGTCATCTTTAAATGGGAAAATGTTAATGATCAAACATTTCTAAAACCAGAATGGACACTTTTTAGAATGAGAACAGTACTATTCCACATTCCCCACCGTATATCCTGCATCCATGCACTTCTCTCCCTCCAAGGTATACCACTCTACTGTATGCCACCATCATCTATCCTGGACTATTACAACAGCCCACCTACAGGTCTCCTAGCTTCCACACTGTCCCCACAGCTTCTCCCCCTCCCCACAGGCTGTGGCCTCAGATTGAAATCCTTTTCCTTCAGATCTTTCTGACTTCTTGCCCTTGAAATTTGGGCTTAACAGACATTCCTCAGGGAGGCTTTCCTTGATCAGCCTATCTTAAAATTTCCTAACTACTCCACAGTCATATCACCCATTTTATTCTTCTTTGTAGACTCATTTCTCGTTTGTAATAGACGTTCAATAACTATTTGCTAAACGAATTCGATCTCAAATCTCTGGCCCAAACTTCCACTTCCCTGGAATTAAAAAGGGCAGGTGCTCTGACAGCCCTGTAACACCCTGCTTAACGATGCACATGCAATTCGGTGGAAAAAAGAACACTCTAAGGAAACAACTTGGGTGTGTTCATTCATCAGGAACAGTTCAAGCTACATTTGCAAAGTCCTCAAATCGTTCTGGAACAGAGCTGTGTCCGATCTACGGATCCCATCTAATGGATCCCCATTAGATCCCAACATAGCTAAACAACGTAGCTATGTCATTAGCAGTGCGACCTTGGGCAAACTTTTTAAACATCATTTTCTTCAGTTTCCCCACCAGGGAAAAGAATAAAAAATACTGCCCAATGCACTCAATGGAAAAAACAAAACAACAACAACAACAACAAAAGAGAGGTGTGGATGGTTGCTAAGGCAATAGGGGCCAGACAGTGTACTGTACCAAGGACATCCTAACTTGGGGGGGAAATGCTCAGTCTTTGGGCCTAAGTCACTTGACATACGTCCTCTCCCACGGAACAAAACGGACTCCGCTCCACAAAGGGGAATGTCCTGCATTTACCCCGCAGAATGAAGGTCACCCACAAGCCTGCCACCGGTCCAGCGCTCTCAGGGCCTCCAGGTTCTCCACCTGATTTCCGCTCCAAGAGACCTGAGACCACGGGCAACAGCCCTCACCTGCCGGCCCTAGGGGCTTTCGGGGGAGGCGGGGTGGGACGTGAGGTCCAGTCAAGGACAAGAGTAGAATAAGTCACCCGGGCCAAAAGTCTCATCAAGAAATCAACTCCTATGGCAAGAGGAATGTCAGTCTTCTCACGCTATTCACGGCCTCACCTTCTCCTCGGAGCCGCCGAAGCCGCTGCACAGAACTGTCTATACCGCAACAGCCCCCTCAAAGGCCAGATTGCTTATTCAATATGGCGGCCTCGGCTCATCTCGCCCGCCGGGCCTGGAGAACGGGAAGCCAGGAGGGACTAGAAACCCCGGATTCGACAATTTCCGTTCAGCAAGAGTTCGGCAATTTCCGTCGCCCGCACAGGGGGCGGGGCGGAGGGCGAGCAGCCCAGAGCGGGCGGGGGCGGAGGGCGGGGAGACAGTTTGGAACCGCAGTTCCGCCGGAAGTAGCTATGCGCCTGAGGCCGAGCGTCTTCGGTCATCTCCGGCGCTTCGAGGGGCGGTTCCTGTAGTGTTCCGGAGCCGCGGAGGTATTAATTTAAGAAATACCCCTTTTATTAATTTATTTGCAAACACAAAAAGGTCCGCAGACAATCGGTGGGCCGTTCAGTTCAGAGCCCCGGAATTTTTCGTGGAGGAATGAGGCGCTTAACGTACTTTGACCTTTAACCTTCGACCTGGTGCGGCAGAGGGAAACGCCTCCGTCTCTATATAAGGCATTTTCCGGCCTTTTGCGGCCCTTTTTTTTTCTTCCCCCCTCTTAGCGGTGGTCCGCGGCTCGCTCCTCTTCTCTTTTCCTTCGTTGCCGCCCGGTTCCTAGGATCAGCCGACGCCATGGGTTTTGGAGACCTGAAAAGCCCCGCCGGCCTCCAGGTGCTCAACGACTACCTAGCGGACAAGAGCTACATCGAGGGGTGAGGACGGGCCCGCGATGGGGCCGGGCCACGTGGCGCGGCCTCTGTCGCCGCTGAGGGCAAGGCGGCCGGGCTGCGAGGGGCGAAGAGTTAAACGTGCTTGCTTTCCCCGGACTTGATGCTCCCAGGTTATCCCGCGAGCACTCGGTTTGTGGAAGCAAGCCTGTCGGTCTTCGTGAGATACTGCAAAGTTTGAGGTCCACGAAGTGGCAGGGATTCCCAGGGTGGGGCGGAACCCCAATCGCATGGTCCCTGATCTTGAGCTTATTTAAAAAAAAAAAAAAAGTACAGCAGCTTAGGCTTCCCAGTAGCAAATGGGCCATTTCGCAGTAATTAGGGTGACAGAGGTGCCGTTTGTCATTTATTTGCCGGTGTTTGTAGATTTCCTCTTAAAGGCGTGTGCAATTTTGGTATCCTCGGCAGGTATGTGCCGTCACAGGCAGACGTGGCAGTATTCGAAGCAGTCTCCGGCCCCCCACCTGCCGACTTGTATCATGCCCTCCGTTGGTATAATCACATCAAGTCTTACGAAAAGGAAAAGGCCAGGTAAAATCACCTTCGTCCTTATCTGGAGAAGAGAACGTTTTCTAAGCTTCAACTCAGGGTTTTCACATGACAGAATTGGACCCAGGCTACTTTAGTTCTGTTTGGGATATTGTGAGCTTAATTATCGCTGTGACTTTGGAAGGCCGAGAGACTGAAGTCTTCACTCCGTTTTTTCACAGAACAGGTAGCACATGGACAGCAGCAGTTGAACTTTTCCCCACAGTGCCCTGACAGTGTGCCTGGACCCTGCCCCGGGGGGCCCACCTCTGGGGTGAGAGGGTGGCTCTTTCACTCAGTCCTTGGCCATTCTTCTGAAACTGCCAGCAAGGGTGGAAGTTTGGGGAAGTGGACTCCAGTTCACTAAGAATGGAACTGAGCATACTTAATGAAATCTCAAAAAGAAATATTCATACAGAAAGAGTAAATCATAGTGAGTATTGAACGTCACGTCTCACGTGCTCCTAATGCTTGTTGGGTGAGGAGTTAAAAGTGGAACAATATTTGCCTGGGAGTGTTTAAGGGTAAATTCTTAGTACAAAAGGGATCTGTTGGTAAAGAGTGATGGAAACACATTCTCATGTGCTGTTCAAAAAAGAGCATACTGACCTAGGGGTGGCTGAACTTACATTTTTTTTTTCAAGCCTTCCAGGAGTGAAGAAAGCTTTGGGCAAGTATGGCCCTGCCAATGTGGAAGACACCACAGGAAGTGGAGCTACAGATAGTAAAGATGATGATGACATTGATCTCTTTGGATCTGATGATGAGGAGGTACGGCACAAATTAATATGTGTATCGGTGAGCTTAATCATAGGCTCTGTGGCGAAATTGCCTGGATTTGAATTCAGGTTTCACCACTTTATTACCTGACTTTTTAAGTTCTCACTGGTTACGTGATGAATAAAATCAAATCACCATCTTTCGGCTGAGCCCCTGATGGATTTGCTTTTTTCTGATGAAACTGGTCTTTGTTGTGTTGGTTCCACTAGCTATAAGCTGAGACACAACCAACTTTGTGAAACACACTTCATTTTTCTTTATAGGAAAGCGAGGAAGCAAAGAGGCTAAGAGAAGAACGCCTTGCACAGTATGAGTCAAAGAAAGCCAAAAGTAGGTCACTTTATAATTTGTGCTGCTTTAACTTTATTTCATAATAATGTGAGTGATCTTTTTTGAAGTTTGATTTCTAAAGTAATTGCCTCTGCATTTGTTGACGAGGTCAGTACTTAAAAACCTGTATAGGTGGTTCTTCCTAAAACTTCCACAGCTACTGGTCTGCAGCTGTTCTTCTAGTAGCAGTTGTGGCATTCCTCTGTGGGACAGAAACTGTTATACACTTAAAACACCTCTTTCTTAGCACAACAGAAAGTGGGCATGTGAGTAACAAACACAAGATGTATTCTGTAGTTTTGTTTGGCTGAGGAGATGATCCATTAGGAAACAGATGAAAATTTCACAGGTTTTAGCAGTGTCTGAATAATGCTGGCTGTTCCTTTCCTTAGAACCTGCACTTGTTGCCAAGTCTTCCATACTACTAGATGTGAAACCCTGGGACGATGAGACGGATATGGCAAAACTAGAGGAGTGCGTCCGAAGCATTCAGGCAGATGGCTTGGTCTGGGGCTCTTGTGAGTTCAATTTTTGCTTTTTCAAAGTGGCATCTGGAAGTTGCATAGTAACAATGTTTGTCAATCCAAGGACTTTGCTAACTAAGACTTTTCTGTCTTTCAGCTAAACTGGTTCCAGTGGGATATGGAATTAAAAAACTTCAGATACAGTGTGTAGTGGAAGATGATAAAGTTGGAACAGATATGCTGGAGGAGCGGATCACTGCGTTTGAGGACTATGTGCAGTCCATGGACGTGGCTGCTTTTAATAAGATCTAAAAATGACATCATAGATCATTGCCCTTAAATAAAAGCTTAAAAGACAACTGTTGGCTCTAGACTCTTACATAGGGTGGTTTCCATTTTGAGGGAAGAAATTCAGTGGACATTGTATAAGCCATAAAAATAAATTTGGGTGTCAGCATTGTTAGATATTTATCCCAACAAAGAGGAAGATATTCATCACAAATAACTGAATACAGGTAGGTGTTGAGTAGATGTTATAAACAAATTCTTCGAAATGGACTCAATCGGGGCGCCTGGGTGGCTCAGTGGGTTAAAGCCTCTGCCTTCGGCTCAGGTCATGATCCCAGGGTCCTGGGATCGAGCCCCACATCGGGCGCTCTGCTCAGTGGGGAGCCTGCTTCTCCCTCTCTCTCTCTGCCTGCCTCTCTGCCTACTTGTGATCTCTCTCTCTGTCAAATAAATAAATTCTTTAAAAAAAAAAAAAAAAAAGAAATGGACTCAATCTTAGTATAGTTTCTGTACCCAATGCACAAGGATACATACCACTTGTACCACAGCATTTCAAGTTTTGTATTTGCTTTTTTTAAAGATTTTTCTTGACACAGACACAGCAAGAGAGGAAACACAAATGGGGGGGAGTGGGAGAGGAAGAAGCAAGCTTCCAGCTGAGCAGGGAGCCTGATGTGGGGCTTGATCCTGGGACCTGGGATCATGACCTGAGCCGAAGGCAGACACTTAACCAACTGAGCCACACAGGCGCCCCCATATTTGCTTTGTTTTCAAAAGAAATCAGATAAGCTTCGCTTGTGGAAATTTTGGATTAAGAATTTTCAACTAGATTTTTAGCCCTGTAGATTTGTAATGGTTCAGACCTTGGGCTTTTTGCAAGGAGTAACAAGGTAATACCTGGACTGGTTTTCTGCAATGGAAATGTTCAAAGTACCTTGAGAAATGGGTCAATACATGTAAAGTGCTTAAGATAACCGGACACAGTGAATGTCCTTTATTTATTGGACTAGTTCATGAAACACTGGGATAAAAGGGAGTTAAATGTTGAGATTGACCAATGACTAATGAAGTAATTTGTTGTCACCTATGGTCTTCCAAGTTGGGGGTTACTCTAGGATGAAAAATCACACGAAAATCCTACTTGAGGGTCCCATGGGTGGCTCAGTGGTTAAGCGTCTGCCTTTGGCCCCTGTTGGGATCCTGGGGTCCTGGGATCTAGCCCTGCATCCATCTCCCTGCTCGGCAGGGGACCAGCTTTTCCCTCTCCCATTCCCCCTGATTGTGTTCCCTCTCACTGTCTCAAAATCTTTTTTAAAAAAATTGTTATTAAAAAAATCCCTCTTGAAAGCAATATATGAAATGGGGTGTGCAACCTTACTAAAGGACACCTAACCCAGAGGAGGAAAGTTAGGTCAAAGAAAGGATTCCCAAAATTTGTTAAAACCGTTGGGGCTTCTAGGTGGCTCAATTGGGCCTCTGCCTTCAGATCAGGACTTAATGGTATGGGAGGAGGTCCTGGGATGAAACCCCTGCATCAGGCTCGCTGCTCATGGGGAGTGTATATCTCTCGGTGGCCCTCACACTGCTTGTGGGCTTCTCTCAAATAAAACCTTAGGAAAAAGAAAAAAAATCACAAGGGGGAGGGGCAGAGGGGAAAGTAGACTCCCTGCTAAGCTGGGAGCCCCACTTGGGGTTCAGTCCCAGAACCCTGAGATGACCTGAGCAGAAGGCAGATGCTTAACCAACTGAGCCACCCAGGTGCCCTGATGGAGAGAGCTTGATTTGTGTTTTGGGGAATGTGATTTTTGAGTAGCACTGTGTCATGGAAAGGTTATAAGGTAGTTGGTTCCCAGGCTATGGTTCATAAACCTGGCTAGGGTGTGGAGGTGGGGACTGAGTGGGACATTTTACTTGGATTTGGATATCAGAACCTATTGGTGAAGAGACTTCAATAATGGGTTTGCTGCAGGTAAGTAGGCGAAGCCTGCTTTTTGTTTGAGTAGGCCCACACCAAAGTGTGGAGCCCAACAAAGATCTTGAACTCAAGACCCTGAGATCAAGGCCTGAGCTGAAATCAAGAGTCAGATGCTTAACCAATTTAGCCATCCAGGCGCTCCAGGAATTACTGACTTCTAAAAGTCTTATTTTGTGGTTTATAATCTGTAGACCAGAGATTAAATGATTTGTTTGAAGTCAGAATTTTCCCAGCCAAACCAGACAGTACTATTTTTTTTCCTCTCACTGTGAGTTTGTTTATATGGGAGAGTACCTTAAATGTGGGAAATTGTTTAAATCTGAGATAAAACTTATTTAATTGGTGTATGTATGTACTCATAACTATGATCATCTTAATTAAGCAGTATTTCCAACGTCATGAGAAATTTTCCGGTTGTCAGCGTCATGAAAGCCGGCAGAGGGCAGCACTTCATTTTCGGTAGAACAGAGCTGCGGGATTCTGGAAATGTTGCCATGGAAAGATCGAGATGTAGCAACTAGTGAAGAGCAGCCCCAAATTACTCACAATGATCGACATGTTAAAGGGATTGAGCACCAGGTAGCTGGAAGAAGTATTAACAAAAATGATAAAAACTGTTGATTAAAAATGTGGTTCAAAGTAAAAGGAGCTAAAAAATTTAGAATGGTCATTTCAAACCACAGCTGTCTTATAAGTCTTAAAATAAATAAATGAAGCCCGTGACTTTAAAAATCTTGACTCCACAGCCTCCTATAGATATATTTAGTGGTATATTTTCATTTTATATTAAAAAAATAGATAAAACAGTAACATAGTACAAAACGAGAGGCTATACAGTGAAGTCTCTGTGTCTTCCCCGCCCCTCTTCCCCCTTGCCCAGGCTTCCCGTTTAGCTCCATAAAAGCAACCATTATCAACAGGTTCTCAGCAATTTCCAGAACTAGTGCGAGCAGATGCGTGAAGTAATTGTAGCATACAATGCAAACTGTTCTGCACATTTTACTTTGTCCTTAAAAATAGACTAGGATGTCTTGGAAATTATATCTTGAATATTCCATGGCAGTACTTATAAAGCTTTCTCATTTTCTAACAGTTATATAATCCATTGTCTCATATCTTATTTAACCAGTCTATTTATTGGAGCTTTAGATTGCTTTCAGTTTTCTGCTGTTCTAAGCAATGCTCACATTTGCTTGTGAGCCTGTATATACGGAATAACCTGTTTTTGAACCAATGGGCTCAGAAGGCATGGGTAGACATGGGGAAAGAGAGATTTTTTGGTTTGCTTCTGACTTTGGAGTATTAACAAAAGATAAAAGAGGCCAGGTTTTTTTTTTTTTTTGTATGCCCATAAATGATTACAGTAACTCAGACCATACTTATTTTTCATTATTTGGCATCCCTCACACAAGGCTGAGAACAGTGTGGGAATTAAAAATGATTCATTCAGTATCACCATGTTAGAAGCTACAAAAATACAAAAGAAGAGTTAAGAAAATTACAATAGGGAGGTGGCTCGAACACACATAAAATACAAAAGAGTTAAGAAAATTACAATAGGGAGGTGGCTCGAACACATGTAAAATTGTTAAAAATTAGTCATTTTGTGATTAAGCAAGTAATCCAAAAGTTCAGAAGGTTTGGGAAGGCTAGAATTGAAGAAAAATTTTTTGGAGAAGTTGGGACTTGAGCTGGGTGGAACTTGACCGGTAATTTGTTAAAAGAAAAAAAAGAAAAAAAGAAAGAAAGGAAAGGAAAGAAAAAAAAGGAAAAAAGTATTCCAAGAGGGGATAAAAGGCAGGAATAAGAATAGACGAAGCGATATTTACCAGGCGACCAGATCAGTTGGGCTGGATTTTGCAGTGTCTGTTTGGGATTAGATGGGGTGGGGCCAGGTTGCACATCCAGGCTGGCTCCTTCAAGGGCAGTGTGTGTGTGTGTGTGTGTGTGTGTGTGTGTGCGCGCGCGTGCGCGCCCGCGCTGCGGGGTGGGGAGCCTTTTAGGCTTCTGAGCCAGAAAATGACACAGGCTGACAGCTCTGACCTGGAGGTGTTTTGGATGGAAGTATGGGACTAAAAGGATTGTTACAGTCCGAACATGAATGGAAATGGCTAAATTATGGCACATGTACTCAATGAAATCCTTTATAAACAATATAATTAAAAAGTGACAGACTAGAACAACGTTAGAAAGTGCTGGAGTTTTTCCCTATTATGAAAAAATAAGCTTATGGGCAAAGACAAATACAAAAGGAGTTGCATTCATGTTTTGGGATCTCTGTGTTGCCCCCCCCACCCCGCCCCCCGAACAAATCCAATTTGGCAGCTATCGTCCTTAGAATAAAAAAGTAAAAAAATACAAAAATACATGCCTCATACACATTGTCCATTTTTTTTAAAAGATTTTTAAAATTTATTTGTTTGTCAGAGAGTGAGCACAGGCAGGCAAAGGCAGAGGGAGAGGCAGACTCCTTGGGAGCCAGATGTGGGACTTGATCCCAGGACTCTGGGATCATGACTGAGCTGAAGGCAGCCGATTACCCGACTGAGCCACCCAGGCATCCCTCACTTTTGGAAACCATCATAAGCTATGAGATAAGCAAAGATGACACTGTTATCCCCATTTGGATAAGGAAACTGAACTCTGAAAGATGATTTGCCCAATTATTCACCTAGAGAGAGAGAAATGAAACCCAGGCCCTTGGCCAGGTAATGTTGTTGTCAATAGAATGAAAGAAGTTCTTCATCCCCACTTTTAGACAATTTAATCCTATTTTATCCGTGTAACCCTTGCTTCATACCCTCAATTAGGGAACGTGAGAAGATAAAGTCACATACGGGTAAATTTAAAATGGAATTAAGACTGATAAAAACATTTTCTCATTACACACACTGTATGGATGGTAGCAGATGCATTCAAGAAATGAATGCCCGTATGTAAGAATATTGAGGAACCATGGAGTACTATTCAAGCTGGGCTCCAACTTGTGAATCTTCTACCCTCATTCTATCCCAAGGAAATGGGACTATTTTTCTTTTTTAAGATTTATTTATTTATTTATTTATTTATGTATTTATTTGACAGAGATCACAAGGCAGAAAGGCAGGCCAAAGAAGAGGAAGCAGGCTCCCTGCTAAGCAGAGAGCCTGATGCGGGGCTCGATCTCAGGACCCTGAGATCATGCCCTGAGCCGAAGGCAGAGGCTTTTACCCACTGAGCCACTCAGGCACCCCTGGGACTATTTTTCTAAACAATTTTTTCTGATCATGTCCTGTTTTCCTTTTGTACGTTTGCCCTTCCTGGGTCACCTACCTGAAAAGCCTCTTTTCTCACCTGCACTTGTGAAAATGGGGGCCATTCTTCAAGATGCACTTCAAATACGTCTTCCGAGAAAACTTTCATTCTGCTTCACAGCCTCTAGGCACATAGTCTTTTATACATACTTATAAACTATAAGTATGTATAAAAAAACTATAAACAAGATAGTTTTAAGCTTTTCTGTGTAGCTCCCTTATTCTTCCTATGTTGATACAGGAGGAAAGGAGTTGACAATTAATAAGCAATTAGTAGGTTGGAAGATGCCAAGAATTTCACTGATTAATACCAGCCAGGATTGGTCAAGTTGTTTCTAGAGCCAAGTACCCCTCGAAGTGCTTTTGCTGCATCCCCTTTAATTTCCACAACAGCCCTGTGTAGCATGTACCACTATTGTTATCCCCATTTTGCAGATGAGGTCTAGAAATCTGAATTAATTTAGCCAAGGACACAGACCCAGGATGTGTGGGAGCCTTAGTTCAAATCCAGATCTCCTGCCTCTGGAGGTCTTGGGACTTGCCCCCTTCAAAGAGCTGTTTTCCATTCAAGAGGCAGGTTTGTCTCCTCATGTCTGTGCCCCAGTCCCTGAAAGCCTGGGATTCTTCACTTTTCTGCCCACTGGGCACTGAGCTCCCTCACTCCTTCCCTAATTGCTCCAGCGCTGTCTGCTCTTCCAGTCTTGGTCCTCTTGGTCCTGTTATTTAGTCATTCATCCCGCTCTTCTTCAGGAGACCCCTGGAGAGCCCCACTAACCAAATTCCAACTGTCGGGGGAGGAGGCTTGGGGTCCCCAGTCCTGGACCCAATGCTACTCTTGGGATCTTCCCTCAAACTGAGAATAAAACATTAACTCCCATCCGTGCTGGGGAGTACTTGTACTGGCGGCTACTTTCCACTAGCAGATTTCTGTGACATCCCCACTATCTGCTATTTTTTTTTTTAAGATCTTTTTTTATCTGAGAGAGAGACAGCAAGAGAGGGAACACAAGCAGGGGGAGTGGGAGAGGGACAAGTGGGCCTCCCACTGAGCAGGACTCTGGGATCATAACTTGAGCCAGAGGCGGACTGAGCCATCCAGGCGACCCCTACTATCCGCTATTTTAAAAGCCACTAAAACTAGTCTTTAGCCCAGGGTCTAAGATCTCTCTGATATTTTATTTAAAAGCACGTTTCTAAGGAGGGGTGCCTGGCAGTCACATGTGATTTGAGTCTTGATCTTGAGGTAGTGAGTTTAAGCTTCACGTTTGGGCAGAGACTGATTAAAAAAAAAAAGTTTCTAAGGAAAGGACTCATAACCTTCCTTAGATTCTCAAATGAATCCAGAGTTTCTTTAAGATTTGTAGACCTTGGGTGGCTCAGTCGGTTAAGCGTCTGAATTCGGCTCAGGTCATAGCAGGGGTCTGGGATTGAGCCCCAAGTTGGGCTCTCTGCTCAGCAAGGAGTTGCTTTTCCCTCTGCCTGCCTCTCCCCCTGCTTGTGCTCTCTCTCTCTCTGTCAAAGAATTAAATAAGGGGTGCCTGGGTGACTCAGTGGGTTAAAGCCTCTGCCTTTGGCTCAGGTCATGATCCCAGGGTCCTGGGATCGAGCCCCACATCGGGCTCTCTGCTCAGCAGGGAACCTGCTTCCTCCTCTCTCTCTCTGCCTGCCTCGATGCCTACCTGTGATCTCTATCTGTCAAATAAATAAATAAAATCTTTTAAAAAAAAAAAGAAAGAAGATTTTTTTTTTTTAAAGACCTTTGTAGACCTTCCTTAAAACTTTTTTTTTTTTTGTCTTGGAACACTGAAAAAATAAAATTAAATTAAAAAAAATTTTTTGGAAGCCTCACTCCTCATATCAAACACTGAAACACATTGAATGTCCATATTAAGTATAAGCTTTTATATAACTATGAAATATTTCATTTGACTCATTGACATAAAGACCTATTTTATAGACATGTGATTAAGTATTTATTAATTTTGACTTTTCAAGTTTCCCTTTTTGTATTCTAGACCCAACAATATTTTTTTAAGATCTCAAATATTTTCATAGGCCTTTGGTAATCTCTTGCTTCCTAGGTGGTAACACCACCTGCTCCATCATTTCCTTCTGCCCTTGATTGCTTAACCCCCTTCTTGCTTCCTCAGCCTTCCTCTTTCCCCAAAGCCCTGAGAATCTGTCCATCTGCTCAAACTAAGGATGAGCCTAAGATATTCTCTTTGTCTTCCATCCTCCAGCTTTTCTCCCGATCCTGGGAAATCAGGGCCTATCCCTTGAGGGTGACGGGGAACCCAGAGTGGAATTTCTTAAACCCTGGTCATGGAAGGACAGACACACGCAATGAGCCCTTCTCTCCTTGCCTTCCCTCCATACTGGGTGTGGCAGAAGCCATGAAATTCAGGGATGACCAAAGTTTGGGATATACTGAGCAATGCCACGCATTTTTGAGGAATAATTTCCAAAACCAGATCTGACTGTTGCTATGGACTACTAGTAAAGAACATAGCCAGTAAGCTATCGAAGATTGGCATTTCCAGAAGCTGAGAGATGAAATTGAAAACGGATACTGATTGAATAAATAACATGGCTCCCCCCCCAACTTTCAAAATAAGATTAAATTACAGAAAATTAAATGCTTTTTAAAATTGAAGAGGTTACTGACTTAAAGGCATACTTTATTGTTCTTGTACTGGTGTCTACATGTACACAGTTAGAGGAATAGAAGGTAGAAATATATCAATGTCACATGTGCTTTCTTTTTCTGAAAACATTCTGAGATTGAGCTGGCCTATCCACCATCTAGATGCCAGAGTTTTATGTTTATAGCCATCTTATACATACTTGCACATACCCAGAATTTTCCAAGAATCTTGATATTTATAATGATTTCATGAGGGATTAGGGATAGGAGCATATCCCCATTGGCAGGTGGGGTCTATGTGGCCTCCCCTTGACCCTGGGCTGGACCAGGACTACTTTGACCAAAGAGTACAGTGATGTGATACCGTGTCAGGGGTAGGCGTAGGCTTTAAGAGGGCTAGAAATGCCCACTTTGGTATCTTAGAGCCCTAACCTGCCATGTAAGAAGTCTGGCTACCCTGAGCTACCATACTGGAAGAGCTGTGTGAAGAAAAAGAAAAGAAGGGGCAGTAGGGCAGAGGAGACCAGCTGTTCCAAAACTCGGCCATTTGGGACATCCCAATCGAGCCCATGCTGCATACCGGTGAGGCTGACAGAGATGAACCTCCCTTCTGTGCCTTGAGTTTCTGACTCAGAACTGTGAGATGTTAGGACAATAAATTGTCAGTTTAAGCGACTAGATTTTGGGACACTTCACTAAGCGTGAAGAGTTCACGATGTTTTAAACTACTGTAATCAACTATTACTTTAATTTATAAATGTATGTACATAGATTTCATGAAATAAAGAAATTAAGTACATGTCGCACTTCAAAAATATGTCTAATAGGTTACTGGTGCAAAATAGAAGTGAGCTTAAGCACATATGTTAACATTTCTGAAATGAATTAATCATCTATTTAACATTAAGATCTAGGACTTCAGAGTCATGAAGATTAAAAAAATAATAGCTGATATTGCATCAACAGTGGTGACTAATCCACTGCAGTATAATTAGCAAGAATGACAGATAATTTAATTTGCAGGGGAAAAAAATGAAGATCTTTCCTACGTTTCAGACCCACACAAAAATGTAAAACCACCAAACCGCTTAACAAAAAGAGATGGTTATTACCATACCTGGGAACCAAATAATCTGAAAGCGTGTGTCGGGCCCCTTACCCCCTGCAAAAGCCTTCTACGGAAAACTCACTGAGCTGTTTCCAGCAGACACAAGTTCTTGGTCTCAGAGTTCCTGAGCTGTTCGCTCACTGTGCCCGAACAGCTGACCTCCCACAGCGTGTGCTTTAGGATCTCAGCAACTGAGGCCCGAAAGCGAGTTTGGAACTTCTTACTAATGAGGACGTAAAGGATAGGGTTCAAGCAGCTGTTGAGGAATGCCAAGCCAGTGGAGAGGGGGATGCCGGCCTGAAGCACCTGGTGGAAATAGCTACTGTGGTGGATTGTGAGCTCCCAAATGTTAAACAGGTGATAAGGAGTCCAGCAAATCAAAAAGGCCAGGACCACAGCTAGGATGGTCCAGAAATGCTTACTGGAGACCAGGATGCTTCGCTTCTTCACCTTGAAGATGAGACACAAGTAGCAAATGCTCATTGCTAGCAAGGGGAAGAGGTACCCGACAATAAATTTCACCCAGGTCAGAACATGGTGCCTCATCAAAGTAAGGTCAGGATCATGCTCATGGAAATTGTTATAGCAAAGAGTGTGGTTATTGAACTCCAGAGTGTCCCGGAAGTAGAGGGCAGGACCACCCATTAGAGAAGCCAAAAACCAAATGGAAACAACAACAATCAGGGAGTTCCTTAGGGTTCGGTGCCGATGAGATACGACGGGATGGATCAAGTGGATGTAGCGGTCCACGCTGATCACCGTCAGAAAAAAAACACTAGCGAACATGTTCAGCTGGGCAATGAAGGAATTGGCCTTGCACAACCAGATGCCGAAGGGCCAGTGGAAATTCATGACCACATAGGAGATGTACAGAGGTAGGAAGAGAAGAAAAATGAAATCTGCAATAGCCAGGTTGAGGAACCAGAGAGTGGTGACTGTCTTCTTCCACTTGAACCCTGTGAACCAAATGACAGTGGCATTTCCTGGAATGCCCAGAATAAATGCTAAACAGTATAATACCAGTGAGACCCAATGAGCAACTCCCAGGTGGGTTTTCTCCTCCAAATCGGACTCTGAGGAGTAATATTCCAGGTTATAGGAGTAGTTCTCGAATTCTTCAAATAATGTTTCCTCTAGATCTTCCATGACCTTGTCAAGTGGAGGATGAGGATATCTATAGAAGCAAATTTAAAAAGAAAGAGAACAATTCTTAAAAGAGGAAATGCTTGGTGAACAACGAACATTAGGATAAAAATATTTCATTTGATGAACTGAATGGAAATAGTATAATTTTTGGTAAGGTCTGTGATTATATTCTAGATATCCAAATCTTGGGGGTACTTCAGTTTTGCTCTGGTTACTCTCAAAGCTGTGAGAGCTCATTTTTGCAAAGTATTCAGTAAGTGCTAAATTAAAATGATTGACTCTACAGGTGCAATTCCTCTATCCATAAGGCTTGTAGACCTGACTAGAGAGAATCTAACATTCAGGACCACCTGGGTGGCTCAGTGGGTTAAAGCCTCTACCTTTGGCTCAGGTCATGATCTCAGGGTCCTGAATCGAGCCCCTCATCAGGCTCTCTGCTCAGCGGGGAGCCTGCTTCCCCCTCTCTCTCCGCCTGCCTCTCTGCCTACTTGTGATCTCTGTCTGCCAAATAAATAAAATCTTAAAAAAAAAAAAGAATCTAACATTCAATAGGCATTGATTAGGTTCTGACTCTGCATTATTATTTTATGGAAGATACAAAAGAAAACATGAATACTTATGTGGTGATGACTTCAAAGCCCTTCGTTATACCCTGACTTTCTTTTTCTTTTTTTTTTTTTTAAGATTTTATTTATTTATTTGACGGACAGAGATCACAAGTAGGCAGAGAGGCAGGCAGAGAGAGAGGGAGAGAGGAGGAAGCAGTCTCCCTGCTGAGCAGAAAGCCCAATTCGGGGTTTCGATCCCAGGATGCTGGGATCATGACCTGAGCTGAAGGCAGAGGCTTTAACCCACTGAGCCACCCAGGCGCCCCATACCCTGACTTTCTAAGCCAGACAAGAGTCCCAAATATTTCTTCAAACCACACCTCCAGATGTTACAGGCAAGCACTGGAGGTTCTGACACACTGTTTTGCACCACGGATGTTTTGAGTCTATGTATATGAAGGCAAACACGTTTGTAAGAATTCTATCAGTGTGGAAGACTTTTAAACTGAAAGGTATCCTTTGGAGTAAAATCGACTCTGGCCATTTAATTTCTGTATCAATTTCCTATAGAGTGCCACTAAATTTTATTTCAATATTTATCTCATTGAGATTCCCTTGTTTTGAATTGATTTGGATTAATTATGTTCCACATTTACAACAAAAGTGTGATTTATTAATCAGCTTTATTTTGTTTCTTTTTGCCCCTACCAAAATTTATCTATTATAATTTCACCCAAAGTTAAGTTTTCTTTTGTGACCTTTTTTCTCCTTCCTATCAGGACCAGTTTTTCTGGGTTAAGAAGAGGTAAAAGTCATTTTTACAATTTAAAAAAAAAATGTTTACTGGGTACATTTTTATTTTTTTATTTTTTAAAAATTTTTTTATTTTTTTATTAACATATAATGTATTATTAGCCCCAGGGGTACAGGTCTGTGAATCGCCAGGTTTACACACTTCATAGCAATGTCCCCAATGTCCATAACCCCACCATCCTCTCCCTGCCTGCCCCCCTCCCGCTGGGTACAATTTTAATTACATCAATTTTATTTCGTATTGTTTTTGTTTGTTAGTATTCAAAACCAAGAAGAAAGAAGATTAATAGTTGTATTCATTTCATGGAGCTGTAATAATTAATGGGGCAAACATACAAGATACAGGATTATAAGGAAGCCTAGGTGGTATAGTCAGTTAAGCTTCTGACTTCAGCTCAGGTCATGATCCCAGGGTCCTGGGATTGAACCCGAGTGTGTGGAACTCCCTGCTCCCACGCTCTCTCTTGCTTTCTTTCTCTCTCTCCCTCTCAAATAAATAAATAAAATCTTAAAAAAAATGAGATTATAGTAGTGGTAAAATGAAAAGGTCAAAACATGTAGTGTTGCTCAGAGACATCTCACATTCAATTCTACTAACACTGAATTCATCATCCTACCTCAAAGTGTTTGAGAAACCTGGCAGGGCATAATTAAAAAATAAAAGCAATTCATTAGCCTCCTCCCAAACCCAGGCCCAGCCACCTTCTCTTTGTTTTTCAATATTCAGCTTAAATACCACCTTTTTCTGGAAACATTTTCTGACATTACCTTTGCCCGGATAATTATACTAATAATCACTATTATTATCTTTTAAAAAGTCAATGTTATTGGGAATTATCTAGGTGCCAGGCACCTATGGTCTGATTTGATCCTCATGAGAATCTTATAAAGAAGGTAAGTAGTACTATTATTCCCACTTACAAGAAAGGATACTGAAGTCTGAGGAAACTTTGTGACTTGCGCAGGATCACACAACCTTTAACTGGAGAGTCAGGATATGAACTCAAATCTACTGGACCCAGAGCTTGGACTCTTAGTTACTATGATTTCGTATGACACTGTATTCTTATTGTACTCGATACACTAAATTGTCATTGGTTTATCTTTGATTTCTGCCCTACCAAATTCTTTCTTTTTTCTTTTTTAAGATTTTATTTATTTATATGACAGAGATCACAAGTAGGCAGACACGCAGAGAGAGAGAGAGGAGGAAGCAGGCTCCCTGCTGAGCAGAGAGCCCAATGCGGGGCTTGATCCCAGGACCCTGAGACCATGATCTGAGCCGAAGGCAGAGGCTTAACTCACTGAGCCACCCAGGTGCCCCTACCCTACCAAATTCTTAACTCCTTGAGAACGATGCCTGTCATCTCTGATCCCCATGGTGCCTAGTACAAGTCTTAACATATCACAGACACTTAACATGGGCCGATTAAATGATCGGTTCAGCTACAAATCCTGTTCAGAACCAAACATAACAGGAGAGTTGGTGAGTTTACCCTTAAGTCACCGTCATTGCTAGAATCTCTCTGACCTTGACTCACAATTCTATCCCCAGGATCTTGGCTTTTTTTTCTTGACACCGAGTCTTTTCCTTCGTGTATCCTACTCTACCAACCAAGAATTGGCTCCCTTCTTGCTGCCTTTTTCATGCAGGTCTGGAACCTTACCCTGTCCACTGCTTCTGGTGGCTGACCATTCTCAAGATCAAGTTTTTGTTTAGGCTAGTGTCTAACTCCCTGTCTGTTTTCTGCCTGTATACTGGGACATTCTTCCCTCCTTATGCCTATGACTTTTTTTTTTTTTTAAGATTTTATTTATTTATTTGACAGACAGAGATCACAAGTAGGCAGAGAGGCAGGCAGAGAGAGAGGGGGAAGCAGGCTCCCTGCTGAGTAGAGAGCCTGATGTGGGGCTCGATCCCAGGACCCTGGGATCATGATCTGAGGCGAAGGCAGAGGCTTTAACCCACTGAGCCACCCAGGCGCCCCTGCCTATGACCTTTTAAGCTATTAGGAATCCTGAAGACAAATGGCCCAGGTGGCAGTTTAAATCACCTTACAAAATCCTAAGCAGTAAGTAGAAGGACCCTCATTCTCCAAGCACAGAATGCCAAAGGAAGACCCCGAGTTACACTAGAACCATTAACCTGACCAAAAGTCAGAAACCTCCCCCTTCTAATGCCATTACTGACCCTGCTGGGCCAGAAAGATCACAGGGCCTGCTGAAGGACACCAGCCACCAGTCTTCTCTGTTCTTTTGGTGGGGGGAAGGTACCGCAAGGATGAGTGATCTAGTTCATCCGTTTCAGAATCCCTTCAAACAGAAAACCCTGTATCAGAGAGGTCCCCAATCTTTCAGAGAGCAGATGAGGTGATTAGACACAAGATCCAGTTAGCTCAAGCTTGGAGAAAGATTGTCAAGAATTGCTGAATGCTGCCCAGCTAAACCTTCACAGGAAATATAATCTAGGAATTCCCCTGTGACTTAGAGCAGATGTTTTTGTGTGGTGGCCACGGTGAGGGATATGGGTAGGATGGAGAAAAGAGAGAAGTAAGGCAGAATTCAGCAACTGTCCCCTCGAGTCCTTGGACAAGCACAGTTAACCTTTAAGGACATGGTCTCATTTAATTATCACAGCTTGTTTATATGCTGCTTTATAGTTTATAGGCTCCTCCGGATCTAATTAAGTTTCCAGATCTCACACCTACCAACCTACCTAGAGGCTAACTATATTAGTTTCATAGAGCTGACGTGACAAAGCGCTCTAAACTTGAAATTTCTTTTTTTTTTAAAGGGTGGTTTTCTTTTAAAGATTTTTATTTATTTATTTGACAGACAGAGATCACAATTAGGCAGAGAGGTAGGCAGAGAGAGAGAGGAGGAAGCAGGCTCCCTGCCGAGCAGAGAGCCCGATGCAGGGCTCCATCCCAGGACCCTGGGATCATGACCTGAGCCGAAGGCAGAGGCTTTAACCCACTGAGCCACTCAGGTGCCCCAAACTTTAAATTTCTTAGTAACAGAAATTTACTGGCTCACAGTCTGGAGGCTAGAAGTCTGAAGTCAGGTGGGAAGCCAGAGGGAAATCTTTGAGGGAGACTCTGTCCCGTGCTAGCTTCTGGTGATTTGCCAGCAAACTTTGGCCTTTCTTGGCTTGTACATGTGTTATCCTCAAACCTGCCTTCATTGCCTCATGGTGCTCTGCCTGAGTGTCTGTCTCTGTGCCCAAATGTCACCCTTCCATAAGGACTTGTGTCCTACTGGATTACTGGTGGATTACAACCCACCCTAATGACCCTGTTTTAACTTGATGACCTCTGTAAAAACCATAATTCCAAATAACATCACACTGTGAGAGGCCGAAGGCTTAGATGGCAACGTACCCTTTTGGAGGGGCGCAATTCCACCCGCAGCACCAACCCGGAGCCGGTAGCCACCTACGAATTGTAATCACTCATTCATTTAGCACATGTTCAGTAAGTGCCTGCATTTCTCAGGCGCTATTCTAGTTAATTGTGCTTCTTCACTAAATGAGACAATTATTTCTTCCCTTTTAGATTTTAGAGTCTAGCAGGAGATAGTAAAAAATAAACCTAATAGAAAAGCAAATTACATAGCGCGTTAAAGTGTGTTAAAAGCTGGTAAGTGCTGCGGAAAAATGGGGGGTGGGGGAGGGAGGAACGGAATAAAAGGGACAGGAGAGCAGGTTCTAATTTTCAGTAAGGTGGTCAGAGAAGGGCTCCCTGGGGGGGCAGCAACCATAGTCGGAGGGACGTAAGGGAGTTACTCATGTGGATATTGTGGGCAGGAGGGTTCTAGGCAGAGGGAACAGCCAGTGCCTTAGGGCAAAGTGTGTCTAACGAATTCCAGAAATAGTGAGGATACCAGTATGTCTCGAATAGGGTGAGCACGGCGAACAAGGGGAAGAGTAGAAGGAAAGAAGCCGCAAGGGTGTGTGAGAGGTCAGATATATAGACATGTGTAGGCCATTGAAGGACTCCGGTTTTCACTCTAAGGGAAATGGGATGCCCCTGAAGGATTCTGAGCAGAGGAGAAAAGTAATCTGTTTCTATTATCGTACAGTCCCTCCTTCTGTTAAGTTGAGAAGGGACTGCTGTGGGTAGTGGTGACGGCGGCGGTGGGGCACCCAAGTGTAGAAGCAGCGAGACGGATTCCAAGGTTACTGGAATAATCCCGGGCGGAGATGAGGGTGGCTGGGACCAGAGCAGTAGCAGAAATGATGAGAAAGGCCTGAATTTGGGGTGCCTGGGTGGCTCTGTCCGTTGAGCATCTGACTCTTGATCAGGCCGTGATCACAGAGTCGTGGGACTGAGCCCTTGGTCAGGCTCTGCGCCCGGTGGGGAGTCTGCAACCTCGGCCCTTCCTCCCACTCACGCACATGCGCTCTAAGTAAATAAGTCATTAAAAAAAAAAAAAAAAGTACAGACTGAATTCTAATTTATACGTCGAAGACAGAATCAATAGGTTTCTTAGAGGATCCGACATGAGAGAGGAGAGTTAAAAATGACTCCCAGGCCTTGGGGTCTCCTGTACCAGAGTCTAAGGCCTTCTGATACCCCTTGTTCCATCTAGTCATTGGCTCAAATATAGAGACAGCCATGAGCTATCTCGCACTGCGTGGATGAGGAAAACATGTGTTTCATAAGATAGAAGAAGCTTGGGTCCTCCTTAGCCCTCGTTGAGCACAGCTGCCCTACCTCTCTGGACTTCCTCCTTCTGGATTACTTAGTGAGAATATATTTGCCCTGCTATTCTTTGGGGCTTTTGTTAAAGCAGCAGGACCCGTACCCTAACTCACTTAGCTTCCCTGGGCCTTGCCTTTAAGCACTGTGGCAGAGGCCTGGCTGTGCTCACGTCTTGCGAGAAGATGCCATGAGAAACCCTTGAGGAAGGAGCTCTTCCTACCAGTGGCCGTGGCTTCAGGAAGCTTACTGGGGGAGAGAGTGGGGAGCTTCCCCTGGGGACAACAGAAAGAGAAAGAAGTTGACCTTGTAAGGGAGATCTCTGTACCCCAGCAAGAGTCATTTAAGGAATACCCTTCTCAACCATGGAGGCCAACTATGAGGGGGGTTTTGCAAGTGACCATGGTAAGCTGATAAGACTCCTACTTTATAAGGAAATGGGGGGCAGACCTTGAGTTGCGCTGATATTAGACCTATACTCTTTTGGCAGAGGCTAAACATCCTCTGCCCTCTATTTCACATTTAAATGTCCCGGGGGCAGGTAACCATAAGAGGTTCAGTAGTTCAGGCTGTGGAGACAACGGGATTCAAGGGAATGGAGGAACAAGAAGGCCGCCCCCAGTGGGCAGCAGCTCCTCCGTCCTAGCCAACTGTTTCCATGCGGGAAGTGAGGACTTAGTGTTGCCAGAGTTTTTGAAGAATAGCTGGATATCTATATTATTAATGTGAAAAGCTTCCACTTTCTAAACGACTATTTCAGGACAAAGCAGCTGCAGACCACAATCAGCCTGTCCACAGACTTGTGACCCCTGGGGTGGGCCAACTCTTGAAAAGTTTGAGCTTTTAACAGGAACCCACTGGGTTAAGCCTCTGCCTTCAGCTCAGATCATGGTCTCATGGTCCTGGGATCGAGCCCCACATCGAGCCCCACATCCTGCTCTCTGCTCAGCCGGGAGCCTGCTTCCCACCACCCCCTCCCCCGCCCACTTGCTGCTCTGCCTACTTGTGATCTCTCTGTCAAATAAATAAATAAAATCTTTAAAAAAAATAAAATGGAAATAGAAACTCTGAATTGGCCTCGGCAGATGACTTGCCCCTTGGTCCCTGGGAGGCGACTATGATTCAAGGCTACTCGAGGCCGCTGCAGAGACCCTCACTTTAACTTTCTACCAATTAATACAGCAGATGAGCTATAAGTTGGGACAAAGGAAAGGGAGAAAGACAATCAGACTTTGCGCCAAGCGCGGAGCCTGACACAGGACTCTATCTCATGACCCATGAGATCATATGACCTGAGCAAAAATCACAAAGTAGGACGCTCAACTTACTGAGCCACCCAGGTGCCCCTAGAGATGACTTTTTAATTTTTTTTTAGAGATGAATTATTAAACTTGTGAAAACTGATATTCTGTTGTATCATCAATCGTGTTGTGTTAAACTTATCTGTTCATCTGTGGTGGGATAAGAGAAAAAGGGCAAAAAGGAGATAGAGAAAGAAAACATGAGAAAGTGTGTCCTCAGTTTAATCATGTGGACACAGTGCACACACACACGTGCTTATATACACATACACATATGGCTCGGAGAAGGGAGGGAAGGATGGAAAGCAGACGTCGCGGTGAAACTAGAGAAACATCTGGGCAAGAGAAATGAGCCTTGCTGGGCAGTCGCCCGAAATGAAGATGAATGGCAAGCGAATTAAGTCCTTCAGCCCAGGCCCGAAGGAAACCCTGTCATTTATTAAACAGGCAGAGTCAATCCACGTTGGCTGGCAGTGACTTTCCATCGGGACCTCATGGAGCTTTCGTGATGTGGAAGTGCTTTGCGGAGCGCAAGAGCAGCGCCGGGATGAGACTTTCAGACTTGACGGAAAAGAGGAAAGAGCTACTGTATTTGTCTTAGACCATATGTGCTGCTGAAAGGCAAATAAATTATTCTGACTGAGATGAAGACTAACAGAGGTATACGTGACTGTAACCGCTGTTGAGGGGCCCCTTAAGTAAGCACCAGGCTGTGCCCCGTGTGAGAACACACGCAGGCTCCCCCAGGCCAGGTTAGAGACGCGTGAAAAGCCCCCGGTGTGGAGCAAAGGTCAGAGCACTGTCCCTGAAGGGTATGGTTTGTTTCCAAAGAATGTGAAGAGGTTTGTTTACCACAGGATTTAGATTTCGGGGGGACACTCCCATTATCACATTCCTGGGTTATGGCTACTCGAGTGGCAAATGTCGAGTCGGGTGCACAGAACTGTTTTTTAAAAGTAAATAAATTGGTTTCTGAGCCATCCAGATTTAATAGATCGTAAAGCCTAAACCCATCTCTGAATAAACAGATTTCACTGTGAGAGTCCTGGTGGAAAGCGTGATGATAAATTGTCTGCAAAACCTAGATGACTGTGGGGAAGGACATCTGGTAGAAATGTGTATCATTAAACTTTTAAAGGTGGCTTTCAACTTTTAAACTTTTAAATGTGGCTCGGCTATAGAGGGAAACATTTTGTTCGTCTACCTTGACAAAACACAAAGATTCCTTCTGGCAGAACATTTGGTGAATGCAAAGGGGTTTCATTTAGTTCCATAGTGAGGAGTTAGATGGATTTTTACAGACAATCGCAGAAGTCTTAAGAAAATGTAGTCTCCACTCTACTTGGAACACAGAGGAGGATTTGATGTTGCTGATCTTTGTGTATGAGGATTGCTTGTGTAGAGCTCCCCTGTAAACCGTGGTTAAAAATTTCAAGAGCTGAATGTGCCTCTTGAGAGATCCTTGTGGAAACTTGAAGGAACGTGTATTTTGCTTCAGAATGAATGACAGAAATGAGGAGAAAGAATTGATAGACATGACGGAGAAAATCTGGTGAAAAGCACAGATCTGTGACCCAGCAAACTTGAATTTCCAAGGGCTGTCTTCTTAGGCAAGAGAGATTTTTTTTTTTTTTAAAGAATATGTGTGTGTGTGTTGTTGGGGGGGGTTGTTTGGAGGCATTGCTCAGTATTTTCCACTAGCTATCAAATATAAACTCTATACCACACCGCAGACTGTTCTCAAGATCTTTGACACCAGCAGAGTATTTTGCTGCCCTCTGGATGAACAGCCTCTACTTGGAAGCGATCACAGTACAGCAATGCTTATAAAGATACTCTATTGATTCGGTCAAGGGAAGCAAAGGAGGTTTAAAGAACGAAAGTTTGGGTTGTTTCAGTGTTCCAGCAGGTGCTTCCTGCTGGTTGGAAGATGATGGAACCATGACTGTCCCATTGCTTCTCCTGGTTTCACTTATCCATTAATAGAAAGGCATCTTGCCTATCTACAGTTCCTATGTCATTTATTACTTAATTTCAGACATTAAGATAAATAACAATAGTCCTTGACATACGAGAAAGGTGGAAGTATTTTGGTTTGGCTCAAAAAAAGGCAACAAGAAAAGGGGAGCGCCGGGCAATGAAGCCCTTGAATGTCATGTTCAAGTATTTGGATTTTATTCCATTGCCAGTTGGGAGCAAATAAAAATGTCTGTAGCAGGGAGGGACACCATTGAACCTTTGTTTTTGTAAAGATCATCTGGGAGTGATTTGGAAAAATGTTGCCATGACTGAAGCCAAAGATGGAAGGGCCTTAGGCATGAGAGTGAGAATAAAGATGAGGGAGATATCTTTGATAGATATCCTCTAGGAAATTAATAGACACTTTCAGGAAGCTTAGCTAAACTGAGTATAACCTTCCCAATAACTTTTTTATTGAGTTGGCATTAAAATCAACCTCAGGAAAGCTAACTAATTTTAGGCATACACATGTTTTATTCACTTTTAAAGGCGATGGGGTTGGGAGAAAGTTCTTCCCCATTCAATCAAGTGGTAATGAAATGATACCTATTTTTCACTCTGTTGGGGTCAAGGTCTTTTCATTAAAAGGCACCTGCAGGCTGATTGCAAGTCTAAACCCCGAGTTTCATTTGAACAGTTGGAAAGGACCCAGCACGTATTTGCAAAGTCAACACCTACTTACGCTTCAGTTGTTCCAGTGCTCCACTCAGAAATTAGGGTCCGGGTTTGTACAATCTGTATGGCTCTGTGGATTGCTGGGAGAGAACAGTGAATGATTAACCTCGGGTCAGGGAGCAACCTTCAGGCTTCGTTTGTTTGCGAGACTTTGAGCTAATGAACACACAGGTGTAATTGAAATATCCAGCAATAAAGTGGTCCATGGCTCTGGAATCACAGTGCCTGTTATCAGATCCCAGTCCCACCTCTTCCTGGCTGTGGATTCTTGGACAAGTCGCCTCCTACCTCAAAACCTCAACTTCCTCGCTTGTAAAATAAGTGTAGTAATAGCACCAACTCGTAGGGTTGCTGTAGTCATCACATAAGGAGATCGTCAAAAAGTGGTTTATTCAGGACCTAGCCCATAAAGCATACTCATGATTTGATTATTGATTATTACCAGTTCAGGACTAAATGCGGCACACGATGGAGGGGAAGGTAGAATAGAAGAGGACTTGTTTGTGTTACTTCATGAACAGTGTGAGAAGAGGGGCACCTGAGTGCCTCAGTTGGTTAAGTGTTCTACTCTTGATTTTGGCTCAGGTCATGATTTCAGGGGGCCTGCTTAAGATTCTCTCCCTCCCTCTCTCCCTCTGCCTCTGTCTCTAAAAAATAAAATAAAATAAAATAAAATAAAATAAAATAAAATAAAATAAAAATTTGTTTTGGGGGTGCCTGGTTAGCTCAGTCAGGAGAGGACGCCACTCTTGGTCTTGGGGTCATGAGTTCAAGTCCACATTGGGAGTAGAGATTACCTAAATAAATAACTTAAAAAAAATTTTTTTAAAGATTTTATTTATTTATTTGACAGAGATCACAAGTAAGCAGAGAGGCAGGCAAAGAGAAGGGGGGAAGCAGGTTCCCCGCCGAGCAGAGAGCCCGATGCGGGGCTCGATCCCAGGAACCCGGGATCATCACCTGAGCCAAAGGCAGAGGCCCCAACCCACTGAGCCACCCAGGAGCCCCCTAAATAAATAACTTTTTAAAAATATAAATAATGGGGCGCCTGAGTGGCTCAGTGGGTTAAGCCTCTACCTTCAGCTCAGGTCATGATCTCAGGGTCCTGGGATCGAGCCCTGCATCAGGCTCTCTGCTCAGCAGAGAGCCTGCTTCCTCCTCTCTCTCTCTCTGCCTGCCTCTCTGCCTACTTGTGATCTCTTTCTCTCTCTCTGTCAAATAAATAAATAAAATATTTTAAAAAATAAATAAATAAAAGTATAAATAAATACTTGCTTTGCTTTGGGAGGCCTGGGGGCTCACTCGGTTAAGTGTCTGCCTTCTGCTTAGGTCATGGTCTTAGGATCCTGGGATTGAGCCCCACACCCGAGCCCCACAGCCAGCTCCCTGCTCAACAGGGAGCCTGCTTCTACTTCTCTTCTACCTGCTTGTGCACACACACTCACTCTCTCTCTCTCTCAAATAAAATAACTAAAATCTTTTTTAAAAAACTTGTTTTGTGGGCTTCATATTTTTAAAAAGATTAAAACTGTATGGGGTTCACACATTGTTAGATGCTGCCTTCTGACGGTGTTTGAGTCGGGGGGCCTCTGTGTCTAGCCCTCAGATACCATTATTATCCCCATATCTGGCCAAGAGTGGTGAAAAATGGAATACTGTAGGGCATTTTAGTCTTCTTACTTCTCTCCTTTAAATAAGCTACTTATTTACTTTTGAATAAGGATATGGTCTAGGCCTTTTTACTTTTTTCTTTCTTTTTAAATGTAAGCTTTATGCCCAACATGAGGTTCGGACTCATGACACCAAGATATAGAGTTCCGATCAAGACACACATGTTATGCCAACTGACCCAGCCAGGAACCCCAACATACTCTAGGTCTTTATTTCACTTCTTTCCATATTTTACTGAGTCTGGGAGAATCACCACCATCAATAACGTATGTTTCAAAGCCTTGGTCATAGCAAAGAGAAATCCCCAAATCAGCATTTCCTTGAAAAGAGATTTTTCAAGGAATTTTTTAGCAGAAGGGATATGGGAACTGAATTTGAAAACTTTGATGGCACAGGACTTGTGTGACTTTATTTTTGTAGGGCATATGACCACACAGCTGCTGGAGATCCGAATTTTTCCAGTTTACTTTCTGAATATTTTCATTCATACAAATGGTCCACACTAAAGCTTTAATCCTTTTTAATGTCTCTGACAGTGTTATGTCTCTTGAAGAACTGATTCTGGAAGCAGGAGTCACAACAGGGCACTTCACCGATTACATGACTTCTCAGAAGTAGACACCACCCATGGTTTAAATTCTGAAAAGCCAGGGGCATACAGTATAATGCTGTGCAGCCTACCATAGCGTACCTGTTTTCTGTTTCATCATTACCTGGACTGAAGATGTCTTGTTTCTCAATCCCATTTTGTCCATGACATTTACAGAAGTGTAAGGCGGCATAGCCGATTTAGGGTGAAAACTGCATGGGCAGCCATTTGAGTCTTACTTTAATTTATACTAAGACATTTCCTTTGTTAAGGAAAGAGAAGGCCTGGGTGCCTGGGTGCCTCAGTCGGTTAAGGGTCAGACTCTTGGTTTCGGCTGAGCTCATGATCTCATGTGTCCTGAGATCGAGCCTTGCATCAGGCTCTGCTCTCAGTGGGGAGTCTGCTTGGGTCTCTCCCTTTGTCCCTGCCCCACTCGCACGTTCTCATGCTCTCTCTCCTAAATAAATAAGTCTTAAAAAAACAAAAAAGAAGAAGAAGAAGAAGAAAGAAAAAGAGAGAGAGGCTATTCTCCTAAAGGGGAAGGAACAGAAGTCAAGGGACTTGCAGAATAGACTGTATTTGTAACCACTTCAGAAAACAATACTGTGTGTCCCTCAGAGAAGTAGTAAGTGAACTTGGTCAAGGAGGTGGAAGGGAAACTTGTTTTGGTTGCAAGAGTAATGTTTTTTCAACACAGCAGCAAAAATGTGCGGGGTGGAGGGAAGGGCGACAATTCTAGAACTTCCTCCCATTCATGTAAGATTATGCCTGACAATGTGTTTGCCTTTCTCCCGCCCTGGGAGGACATGGGAGGGGGTGTGGTCACAGAAATGTAGTCACAGAAGATAAAACAAAGCCTAAGTCGAAAGTCTTGCCAATCGATCATTATCAAACAGTTGAGTGCCAGAACCATTATTTTGATGGTTTCGAGCCTTTTGTCATGAACAGTTAAAATTATTTTATGGTAATGGAAAGAAAGCTGGCGGCTTCTTCTCCATCTTGTCATCGTCAGTTTGCGTCAGGAATAGTTTGTTGAGGTCGTCCAAACAGATTTTGAGAAGACCACTGGGAAGCGAAAGCAGTGTAAGGGAAGGACTCAGGGGACTGAAATGACTTGACGTTATGTTTTTGTTGACATGTTTGAAGCAAACCAGCGAGAAAAGGAACACTGAAGGTGTCTGATATCTGTCTTCAGATACTCAAAGATGAGGAAAAAGTGAGACATTTATTCTCTGTGTTTCTCATGTTGGAGCTATGGCAAAAAAAATGTTGGCATCGCAGCCAGGAAAATTTTGGCTTAGTAGAAACAAGAATTTATAGCTGTTCAAAACAGAGAATGTTAAAACCAGCAGCCAACAAATTGAGCAAACAGATGCATAACATTGGGTGGGCACTGAGGGGGGTTCGGGCACAGGCTGGCTGCCGGATGGCGAGGCCCCAGAAGGCACCAAAGCACGCACGAAGGGGGTCTTAAACTTCATCTTCTAAGAGCAAGAATCTATGACAACTTTTTTTTTCAGATTACTTTTGAGCCCTTATTTTCTATCTACTTGATTGGGAAACTGAAGATGAGGAAAATTGCAAAACTTGGAAAAACCATTTGGCTGGCAAGCTGGCATGGTCCGAATTCTTATCCAAATATGTGACTGTGCATGCTCTTAAATTTTAGGCATCCAAGGCACAAGAAGCCTTTCTCCAACAGGAGAGATTCTTTTTTTTTTTTTTTTTTTTTTAGATTTTATCTATTTATTTGACAGACAGAGATCACAAGTAGGCAGAGAGGCAGGCAGAGAGAGGAGGAAGCAGGCTCCCCACTGAGCAGAGAGCTTGATGTGGGCTCGATCCCAGGACCCTGTGATCATGACCTGAGGCGAAGGCAGAGGCTTTAACCCACTGAGCCACCCAGGTGTCCCTGCAGGAGAGATTCTGAGAATGACACCTACTTAGAGAATAATTCAACGTTCCTGTATTAGAGCTATCCCTGTGGTTAAATGAAAAACAAAACAAAAGGAAACAAAAAACAAAGCCCTCTTTCCTACACATGAGGACTCCTAGCTAGGACGAAGCTGAGAATGACAGAAGAGAGCTGCTTGGGCTCTTTCTTGGACTTCCTCACCACTCACCACCTGCCACCCGCACCCCTTGGCCCAGGGGACGCCCCTGTGAGCACAGATTGTAACTCTGAGCTCCGGTCACAGAGGCATATTAATCTTGCTTCATAGGCCCCTGTTTGCCCAGAACCTATTCTGTTCCTGGCGCTGGTTCTGACTCTGCTGTTAAAGTCTCTGCAAAATGTGGAAAAGTAGAGAACCAAACTGTCTGACCAGGACCCTAGACCACCTCCCGTGTAGCTTCCCGGCAGCTGGGTTTGCGAGGACATTCAGACAAATGCGTATTTTTACTGCTCTGGAGCAGAGGTCTGCCTTGGTGAACTGGACCACACGTGAACCTGGAGGACAGAATTTGCCAAAGGCTTCTCCTTTCCTCCTGGATTCACTGGGATTTCTTCTTGGCTTCCTAAAGGCAAGGGTACTTTCAAATAGCATATACGTATCCAGGTCCTAGCTTACCACTTCGGGCATAGGACATGGATGAGAGAGAAGAAAATCAGAAAAGGGGAAGAAAACTTTTTTTTTTTTTAAGATTTATTTATTTACTTGAGAGAGAAAGACAGAGAGAGCACAAGCCAGGAGAGAGGCAGAGGCAGGCCAGAGAGAATCAGACACCGTGCTGAGCTGGAAACCTGATGTGGGGCTCCATCCCAGGACCTGGAGATCATGACCTGAGCCGAAAGCAGATGCTTAACCATCTGAGCCACCAAGGCACCCGGGGAAGAAAACTTTTAACCCAGTTTCTACTTCTGATCAAAGCCCTCCGACCAAACCTTACTTTGAGGCTCCATTTGTCCAGAGCCTTTGAAGGGAACCAGGTTCATTATGGAAACAGTGTTCTTTAGAAATTAGCATGACCCACTGTCACATCTCGAATTTCCCCCATACTCTTGTCTCTTTCTTTTTTCTCTTTTAAAAGATTTTATTTGTGTTGCCTGTGTGGCTCAGTGGGTTAAGCTGTCTGCTTTCTGCTCAGCGGATGATCCCAGGGTCCCTGCATAGGGTTTCCTGCTCAGCAGGAAGCCTGCTTCTTCCTCTCCCTGCCACTCCTCCTGCTTGTGCGCTCGCTCACACACTCTCTGACAAATAAATAAATAAAATCTTAAAAAAAAAATAAAACAGGGGCGCCTGGGTGGCTCAGTGGGTTAAAGCCTCTGCCTTCAGCTCAGGTCATGATCCCAGGGACCTGGGATCAAGCCCTGCATAGGTCTCTCTGCTCAGCAGGGAGCCTGCTCCCCGCCCTTTCTCTGCCTGCCTCTCTGCCTACTTGGATCTCTGTCTGTCAAATAAAGAAAATCTTTAAAAAAAAAATAAAACAAACGTGAGCCATTTTGCCTCAGTACACTACTGTGGATACTTTGTGATCTATCTCTGAACATCTGGGCCTCTCACTCTATATATTCAATGATCCCACTACAACTTACAATTATAATAATAATTTGCTATTATTCCAGACATGGGAATTATTTCCTTACTGTTTGCCCCTTTAGCTCCCCCAAGAGTCAGATTGCATGAAGACCCAAGATCAGGGTAAGGCAAATGAGGCAGGGTCATATAAGAGCAAGGCCGTATCCTGAGTTTGCTTAAAATTTTGGTGTTTTTTTTTTTTGTCCAGCAGATGTTTTACATTCATTTTGATTAATGAGATTTTGGGTACTTGTGACAATTTTGTGTCAGTTGCCTCACCCTAGTGTTGACCCTGCCATAACACTTGACCCCATCTAAGTCCGCAGGTAACCGAGTAGCTGGGTGTGTTGAACAAGTTTTGGAACTAATTACAGGTGGTTCTAAGTGTTAGTTCTGCGTGTCACTACTGCACGTCTTTGGATGAGTTCCCTTCCTACTGGGACCCCATGGGTCTCCTCTGAAAAACACAGGGGACATTTAATTTTAAACTTTTATGAGAAGCAACAAGATGGCAGGACAATGTATTCTAGCTCTTTAACTATCCTCCCTGCCTCCAAATAGCACCAAATCTGGTGCTTTGCACGGAGTGGGTATTCAAAAAATATCTTCTAGTCAATGCTTTTTGCACATTGAAACAAAATTATAGACCAAGGTCCCAAATGAAAAGCTTGCACAGATTAGAAACATTCTGCAAATAAAACAGAGACCTCCCCAAACAAGAACACTGTCCCTCCCTCATTCTTCCCAGGAAAAAAAAAAAAAAAAGAATTTAAAATCCTTGCTCTCTGATTTATTTAATTATGGCAAATTCTTTTTTTTCCGGGAAATATTCTATTCAAATATTTCAGGTTTTGAGTGAAGCAGACTTGTGTAATCACCCAGCCCTCGGGGATTTCTTTCCATCTAAAGATACTAGTACCACCCTAATGAGTCAGATTTCATAAAATGTAACATCTGTGAGAAAAGGTTATAAACATGCGATGGTGCCCAAAACAGCTGTGGAACTTCCGAAGAAATAGAGTCTCCACTTCCTAACTAGTTCTTCATATTTTAAGTTTGCATAACTAGAAGGTAAGGAGAGAGTGTATTCATATGCTCCCCTCTTCTTTCCTTAACTAAGAAAAAAAAATAAATGAAGGAAGAAAGGAAGGAAGGAAGGGGGAAAGAAAGGAATACCGTCAGATCCTGGTTCAGTGGTAAAACATCGGACTGTATTTTAAGAGCTTTCTTTTATTCTTAGTTCATTTTACAATAGGCATCTTTTCCATTTACCTACTGTCTATAGTGGTAGCAATGAGAGAGAAGAGCCACTTCTGAGACCTCTTAACCATATTATTTTGTAAATTGGTTCTGGACACAGTAACTATACAATAAAATAATCTGCATTTATTTAATATCTTTCTTTCATCTTTGATACGATTCACCTTGTCCCAGAGGCAGAGGTCTGGTACTTGATGGGAAGGAAAGAGATCTTGTGAAAGTCATTAAATACAGTGGTGCGGGAGAAAGAATGGATGTTTGCATATACCGCACTGCTTCTATCGCTTTAGTACTTGGAGAACTCAAAAGCCAAGGGCTTCACCAGGTGCTCAAATCAGAAAATATCTCGGCATCTATATGAGTCCTATAATATATCTTCAGATAAACATAATATAAGCAGTTTGCTTCCTCTCAAGGAAGTTGGAAGGAACTCAGCAACAAACCACTTGATAGAAGAAAAACAATTTTTAGTTTTACTTTTAGCAAAGGTTCCTGCATCTTTTCTGTTCATCATAGATTTCCACGAATGAGGCAAAGTTAGACAAACCGTTTTAAGCCTGAAGTCCAATTACAGAAAGTTATTAAAAGCAGAAAAAGCATATGCCTGGGTGGCTCAGTCGGTTAAGCCTTTGGCTAAAGTCGTGGTCCCAGGGTCCTGGGATCAAGTCCCACATCAGGGTCCCTGCTCAGCGGGGAGTCTGCTTCTCCCTCTGCCCCTCCCCCTGCTTGTGCTTTCTCCCTCTTTCTCTCTAATAAGTAAAATATTTAAAAAATATAAAAATAAACAAATAAAAGCCAAAAAATGGCAATTCTAAAATTATCTTTAAAACCACAATACAGGGGTGCCTGGGTGGCTCAGTCTTTAAGTGTCTGCCTTTAGTTCAGGTTCCAGGGTCCTGGGATCGAGCCCTGCATCAGGCTCGGCAGGAGAGCCTGCTTCTCCCTCAGCCTCTGATCTTCCCCTTGCTTGTGTGCTCTCCTCTCTTTCTCAAATAAATAAATAAAATCTTTAAAAAAAAATAAACCACCATACAGAGTCATATTAAAAGTAACCATAGAGAGCTTGAGTTGAAGACACTTTGGTTTTGCTTGCATTCAAGATTATCAAGTTTTGAAAAAAGATATTCAGAATGGCCTTCCTATTACTTCTTAAAAAAAATCTAATTTCACCATACTGACCTGGAAAATAGGACTTCATGGGAGTGTCCAGAATGTTCGTTAGAAATTACCTGTCTTCTCTCACTTCAGAATTCACTTGTTAAGCAACATCTGCATTGAACTTTATGCCAGTTACTGTATAAAACAAATCATCTCCTGACAGGTTCTCCTGGTTGGTAATGTGCTTAGGCAGCAATTACAGGCCTTGAATATTTTTTCCTAAGATGGATTTGGTAAGCCTACATCAAAGAGATACAGAAGATGGGCTAATAGCTTATTCAGTGCCTTTTTATCATCCAAGAGAAGGGTATTGATGTGGTCTGCCTGGGCAGGGTCCCAGCCCACCACCTCCCCTCGCATTTCTACGACGTGCACCATTCACCAAAGGCACTGTGACTAGTATCCTGTGGCAATCTGTTCTGAGGTTTAGATGTGCTAAAATTTCTGCACCAAAGTAAGACTTCTCCTTGACCGTGAGCTCTATGTGAGTCCACAAAGGGATGTGACTGCTTTAAAAAAAAGGAAAGAAAAAAAAAGGTGAATTTGTCCTTGAGCTCTTCTAATAGAATGAAGGGAGTGTTTGTCTAACACTGCTTGAACCGGTCAGGTTGTACCTGGGAGTGTTAACTCTTTTCTGAGAATTACAGTTTTGGAGGAAAAATGATAAACTAGAGCACGTCCAGAAGAGAGACAACAGGACAGAGAGAAGGCTTGAAATTACATCATGTGAGGAACACTGAATGAATTGGTGGAAGCTATTTATTCAGAAAAGAAAGGACAAGATAACCTTTTTTTAGAATTTATTTTTTTTGTAATCTCTGTACCCAACATGGTGCTCGAACTTATGGCCCTGAATCAAGAGTCACATGCTCTTCTGACTGAGCCAGCCTGGTGCTTTAGAGGAGGATAAATTTTTTCAAATGGCTCATGGTCTGGTATGCAGATGAGGGAGCTCTTACCTGACCAGAGAGCAAAACTAAGGAGAGAAAGACACATTGTACTTCCAAAAAAGGCAAAATTTTCTAAAGATGAGAGTTGTTTAAAATCAGGGTTTATTTGTTTAAAAAATATTTATCAAAAAATATTTTAGAAAATATTTATTAAACATCTACAGTATGTTCTAAGCCCCAAACAGTAGTGAGTAGCAGTGAACAGAACCCACGCAGCTTTCCTTCTGGTGCAAAGCTATGTCAGATAATGGCCCACTTCTCATGAATGGAGGTGCTGAATAAGGCAACCGAGAACTGAGGGTTTTTGTAGGAGGAAATCAGGAATTAAGTGTGACCGGGCTTGATGTTGTCTAAAGTTCTGCTAACTCTGAAACTCTACTATTTTGGTTTTTTTGTTGTTAAGACTTTTTTGTGGGCACCTGGGTGGCTCAGTCCTTAAGTGTCTGCCTTCAGCTCAGGTCATGACCCCAGGGTCCTGGGATCGAGCCCCACATTGGGCTCCCTGCTTGGCGGGAAGCCTGCTTCTCTCTCTCCCACTCTCCCTGCTTGTGTTCCTTCTCTCGCTGTCTCTCTCTCTGTCAAATTAAATAAATAAAATCTTTAAAAAAAAAGACTTTTGTTTATTTATTTGACACAGAGAGACACAGCGAGAGAGGGAACACAAGCTTTGGCGGAGGGCGGGGGGGGGGGCGGTGGTGGCAGTGGGGACGGTGGGAGAGGGAGAAGTAGGTTTCCTGCTGAGCAGAGAGCCCAATGCAGGGCTCAATCCCAGGACCCTGGAATCATGACCTGAGTCAAAGGCAGATGCTTCATGACTGAGCCACCCAGGAGCCCCTGAAACTCTAATGTTATACCTGTTACAGTTGGCTGGCTCTTCTGGCCCCTGGTCAGGATGTACAGTCTGATTCTGTGGCTTAGCCATAATGACCTACCAAACCGTGCCTATATGCAGTAACTGCTTCACTAGGGGTTTTGGAAGGATGGGGTGCATGAAGGATAAATGTATGCCATATAATGTTCTGTGAAGGGAAACAATTTTCACTCCCAAAGACGTAGCGGCCATTTCTCCTCATTTTCATCTTTTTCAACTTGCCTTTAGTTGGGGGAAGGGGAGCTCTCTCTTTACAAACCGATTTCTATTCTTTAATCTCTTTGAAAGAGGGTAAAGTTAGTATGGCCAAAGATTATGGAATTATTGGGGCGCCTGGATGACTTAGTTGGTTAAGTGCCAGACTTTTGATTTCGGCTCAGGTCATGTATAGTCTCAGGGTCGTGTTATCAAGCCCTGCATTGGACTCTGTGCTCAGGGGGAGTCTGCTTGCGATTCCTCTCCCTCTCCTTCTGCCCCTCCCCCTGCTTGCACACGAGTGCTCTCTCTCTCTCTCTCTTTCAGACAAATAAATCTTTAAAGATCCTAGAATTATAGTCTGTTAAAGTGAAATGGGATGTCAGAGACAACTTAATCTAGTCCCTTCATTTAATACATGAGAAAAACAGAGAGTTAGGAGAACACATAAATACCTGAATACGGAGTGGTGGGGGCAGGAAAGAAAAAAGAAAAAAGAAAAATCTCTGAATACCTAAGATGGAAGCACTAATAATTACTAGGCAAAATAATTTTAGGCAAAATATCGACTTTGGGCCCAGAGAGTTTTATAAAGAATCATGCAGAATTTCTAGAAATTACAAAGTTGATATTGGAATTTATTTTACTGGATGCATAAAATAGTAGCTTAGACCCAGTCAAAGGGAGAATGTAAACTAGAAGATCTATCTGAAGAGGATACCTAAAATGTAGCGCAGCGAGACAATGAGATGGAAAATAGGAAAGAAAGCCTAAAAAATAAAGGACAGAGAGTAAAGCAGTCTAACATATTATCAAATCAACATGGCAGAAGGGAATAAAGCCTTGTGCTAACTAGGTAGCACAAAGTAGGACCCCAATCAAAGTCTAGTTGATATGTGATTGTTTTGAGCATCTAAAAATAGGATTATAAAATAATGAATGCCCATAATATCCCTTTTTTAAAAAATGTTTTTCTATTTATTTGCCAGAGAGAGCACAAACAGGGGCAGTGGCAGGCAGAGGGAGAAGCAGGCTTCCCGCTGAACAGGACCCTGGGATCATGACCTGAGCCAAAGTCAGACACTTAATGAACTGAGCCACCCAGGTGCCCCCAAAATATTCCTGATCAGCACAGAGGGTGATTGATTTGGGGATCATTTTATCTGGTGATTCTGAAGAGGACAGGGACACCTTTGCTCTGCCCTGACATGGGTCATATTTGAAAACAGGATCCCTTTGGCCTTGACCAAATATGGAACAACTCCCTAAGAGAATAAAATTGGAAGACAAAAACTCATTCTAGAAAGAAATCAGGACCATGCTTCTAAGACCTTTTGTAAAATTATGGAATGCCTGGAAATTTTTCATACTGATCGTGTTTCTGGTATCTACTATTCTCCCCTGGTGATTAGCAGTAAAAGATTTAAGGTAAAAATAGATGTTTGTGGAGCAAAGAATATGGCAGTTGGACAGATGCACAACAAGAGAAGTGGGTAGAGTCAGCTACTGAGGGAGAGGGAGGTGTCTGAGTCCCTGAGGCCTCTCACGGATGAGGAGAGAACACAGGAGGTGCTTGGAGCCTCACTCTGGGGTGGAATAGCAGAAAGAGACAAGTGGGATTCCCCAGCAAGGCGGTCAGTGGAATCTACATGACTCCTTGCGCCTGCCTATCTATCACCTATCTATCCATCATCTATCTATCTATAAACGACAGTGTATGTGGATCCCTCCTAATAGCCCAAAAGCTGGGGGGAGTTATGTTTCTGGCAATATGGTACTCTAGATACTCTAGATAGTCTTTAAACACCTTTCACTTCAAAACCTTGAAAAACACTGGATTAAACATAACAAAATCATCTTTTTAAATGTATGGCTGAGGTGGCAAGAAGGTAAGGAAAATTCTTAGAGGCTTGAACGGAAATGGGGGGGATCAGGAATACAGAGAGACATCAAAGCCGTAGCTTATACAACCTTTCCTTTGTTGTTACCACCATGCAAAGCTCAGAAGGTATAATGTAGGACCTGAAAATTTCCTTAAACTCCTGGAACCCGTAAGTCTCCCAGTTCCTGGTGAGGGGCGCTGGTGCATGCTGGGAGCACACTTTTAACTCTGCCTTAGCCTTCATTTTCTGCTTGCAGAAACTTCAAGGTCATCCAAAGTGAAAGATTAAGGCCTTTTCCTGCCTCTCTTGGCAATGCACAGGACCCTGGGCACCAGCACAGCTCTATACTTACTCTTAGGTATATGTCAGAGCTTTTCAAAGCCTCTCTGTATGTCTTATTCCTCAGTCTTCCTTTTAAAACTTTTGCTTAGGGGCACCTGGGTGGCTTAGTCAGTTAAGTGTCTGACTCTTGGTTTTGGCTCAGGTCATGATCTCAGGGTCTTGAGACTGAACCTGGCATTCGGCTCCCTGCTTAGAAGGGAATCAGCTTCCTCTTTCTCCCTTTGCCCACTCCCCCATGTGCATGACTGCACACACGCACGCTCTGTCTCTCTCAAATAGGTAAATAAATCTTTTAAAAAATTTTTTTAGTAAAGCTTTTGGTTAGTCTAATGCTTTCCCTCAACTGGTATCCACCTCCTCAGGCAGCTGCAAAGCTACTAACTGCTGTTACTATTTTCGATAAATGCTTACGGGGGAAACGCTGTTCACCGTAGGTGAGCTGACTTAGGTCAAATACAGATGTTTTGCAAGTGAGGCTTTGCAGGAAGCCACCAGGCAGGACACAATAATTTTCTGGGAATGAAGCTTTTAAGGAGCTCCAAAGCTATTTTCTGTTCCTTCCAGTTGCTGCCAGGCTGCTGGTCTTCACGGGGAATGCAGGTTGTCAGCTTTCTAGAAGACTGCTCCACTGGGTAAGACTAGAGCAAGTTACAAATGTCACACAGCTCACTTCTTTTACTGAGATGAAGCCGTTTTAAATTTTGCTGTTTTTGTTTTTGATGAACACTCCCAGATTGTTGCAAGCCTTTGGATAAATATCAGAGTTCTGGAGAAGCGGATTCAGACCATTTGCCAGCTTCTTGTTGCTTTGTGGAGGAGACAGTTTTCTGAGGTCCTTACTCTGCTAGTTTTGCTCCTGGCACCTGGATGGGGAGTTTGACTATGCATATTTTGCACGTATGGGAGCCACGTGGCTCAAGCAGCATGGTGTTCTTTAAAAAATTAGGCTTAGGGGTGCCTAGCTGAAGCGTCCAACTCTTGGTTTCAGCTCAGGTCATGGTCTCAGGGTTGTGAGATCGAGCCCCGGGTGAGGCTCTGTGCTCAGCTTGAGATTCTCTCACTCCCTCTACCCCTCTTGCTAGCCCTCATTCTCTCTTGCTCTAAAATAAATAAATCTTTTAAAAAACTAAAAACAAGGGGTGCCTGGGTGGCTCAGTGGGTTAAAGCCTCTGCTTTCGGCTCAGGTCGTGATCCCAGGGTCCTGGGATCGAGCCCCGCATCGGGCTCTCTGCTCAGCGGGGAACCTGCTTCCTCCTCTCTCTCTCTGCCTGCCTCTCTGCCTACTTGTGATCTCTGTCAAATAAATAAATTAAATCTTAAAAAAAAAAACTAAAAACAAATTAAAAATTAGGCTTATTAAGTCTAAGAATAGCAATATAGCCCACATACTAATTAAACTCCTATGGAAACACGTATATTTTCCCAACAACTTCTTCTCCTTCCTAAACATGCTCATGGTAGAGACTATAAAAGTGAATGAATGAATGAATGAATGAGTGAATCGATCAGTCAGTCAAATTTGTGACTCATCAAAGGGTCTAGTATGGGACTTAAACACAATAAATATTCAAGGAATGGTGCTCAATCAAAACATATTGACTCCAAATAGGCAAAATCAACCGATACGCTATTATATTTTATCCTCACAGAACACTAAATTTTTAGCTTTATATTTATCTCATAAAAAGTTGTAAATTTTATGTTGATGATTTCCCACTTCCCTTAATGTTTATGGGATATATCTTGGTTTGGGTGAAAAATAAGTACTAGAATAAAGTTTTAACAATAAATTCTTTCCATAAAAGCAAGGAAAAAAGAAGAGAGGAAGGATGGAGGAAAGGAGAGGGGAGAGAGGAAGATCCTTCTGGCCCTTGTCAAGGTGGTGGCCACTGACAAATTTGGAAAGTATTTGACTAATACCTAGCAGAGATAATTATTTTCCATAAAAAAACTTATAACTAGCTCAATTGAAGGACATTAGTTAAAGGAGCCTGTCTGGAAATAATCTGAAAAGATCTTTGTGTCTCATGTCTTCCTTAATTTGTTATAATGAATGAGTCATAATATTTTAAGAGGATTAGAGCTGCTTATAATGAGTGCTACATTTAAAGGACTAAAGAAGCTTTAGTAACAATATAATATAATATGATTATGGTACAACATAATATGATGGGACAAGATAATATGATTCTTTCATTTCCTGTTTTCACTAGCAAATTACAAAAAAAAAAAAAAACAACAACCCACAAAGCAGCTTTTTTGTTTTGTTCTTTGCTAGAGAAGAAAATGTGAAGGTTAAGTCGTATCTGGCTATGCATACACACTCACACACACATAAATACTGAGTTAACTCAATTTTATAAATGTGTAATAAAATTGGTGTCATAAATCATTTTATCTCTTTACTTCTCTATGACTCTCCTTTATTAATAATGAATATAAAAGCAGGCCTTCAATGACTATGCTAGCGAAGACAGTCCATGTCTTTGAAAATTGTTTTATCTGTATTAATACTTAAAATCATCGCATTAAAAGCAAATCATATTTTCCTCAGTTCTTGTGACATTAAGTCACAAGACTCAAATTTGAAAAACACTGAAAAAATAGGAAGGTTCTTTAAGACATCAAACCTCTCTCATTTAGCCTTTGTCAAGGGAGCACAAACAGAAGGGTAGTTCCAGATTAAAAGGGACAAGAGGGTGCCTGCCTGGCTCTGGATGGAGCATTCAAGTCTTGATCTGGGGTTACGAGTTCAAGACCCACATTACGTGTAGAGCTTTCTTTCTTTCTTTTTCTTTTTTAAAGCTTTTACTTACTTATTTGAGAGAGAGAGAGCAAAAGGGAGAGCATGAGCCATGGGGAGGGGCAGAGGGAGAAGCAGTCTCCCCGCTGAGCAGGGAGCCCACGCAGGGCTTGATCCCAGGACCCTGAGATCATGAACTGAGCTGAAGGCAGATGATTAATCCACTGAGCCACCCTACATGCCCCTAGAGCTTGCTTTAAAAGAAAAGAAAAGAAAAGAAAAGAAAAGAAAAGAAAAGAAAAGAAAAATGTAATCTGTGGCGATTGGTTAGATATTGATTTTTTGTATTTATCTTTTTTTTTTTTTTTTTTTTTTTTTTAACTGAGGTAGAGTTACTGCATAGTCTAGATCCCAAACTTGTTGCCCTAGCTCGAGGGAGAACCATCAAGAGACAGTGTCTAATTAGCAGCCCTTCAGGGGCTCCTGCTACTACATAGAGCTCCCTTCCTGGGGCCTTGCCTTCGAGAGTGGTTCACCTCTAGTGAGGACTGGAGTAGAAGCAGAAAGGCCTGGCCATGGTGGCCCAGTGGTGGACGATTCTGATGGGTCCATTTTAGCTTCGCGGATCTACCTCTGGCTAGAGTTGCCGGTCCTCCCTTGCAGCTCAATTTCTCCCCCTGCCCAGTTGTCTTTCCACCTTCCATACAAAGGTATTGATCCTAAGGGCACAACCTAATATCCGATTATTAAACTCTGTCTCTGAGTTTTCTTCTAGAAGAACTCAACCTGTGACTCAAGATGGATACCAGACAACCTCTAAATGAGGAACTTTTATTTTTTTTAAGATTTATTTACTTATTTATTTGACAGACAGAGATCACAAATAGGCAGAGAGGCAGGCAGAGAGAGAGGGGGAAGCAGGCTCCCTGCTGAGTAGAGAGCCCGATGCGGGGCTAGAGCCCGATGCGGGGCTCGATCCCAGGACCCTGAGCAGAAGGCAGAGGCTTTAACCCACTGAGCCACCCAGGTGCCCCCCCCCCTGCTTTTTGAAGTTCTGTTTTCTTTGAAAATGCTAATGTCATCAAAGACAAAGAAAGGCTATGGAAATGTTCCAGATTAAAACAGACTAAAGACACATGGTAACTAAATGTACTATATGATGCTGGACTGCATCATATACTAGAGAAAAATAAAAGGCCAAAAAGAACATTGTTGAAACAATTGACAGAATTGGAACAAGGATTAGAGATTGATTAAATATTGTCTCAACATTTCCCGTGATTATTAGGTATACAGCAATTATGTAGAAGAATGTCCTTGCTTTTAGGAAATAGACAGTAAAATATATAGGGAGAAGAGGGCATGGGGTATGCAGCTTCCTCTCAAATGATTCAGAAAAACTACATACACACATACACAGGCAGAATATCAATACAAAGTAACAAAAATTTAACAATTGGTGAATAGAGGTAAAAAGGGATTTGAGAGGATTCTTCAAATTTTTCTTGTAACTCTTTTGCAAGCTTGAGATTATCTTCAAATAATAAATTGAAAATATATAAATATTACAGGTCAACCAGCTATGGTAAAATGTTAATAATGGTTGAGATTACAAGTATGTAATTGTTCTCTGCACTATTCTTTCAACTTTTTTGAACGCTTGGAATTTTTCATAAAAAAGTTTGGAAAAAAACACAGGCCAGGATATTTGCTATGTTTTGACTCTTTAAGACTTGCAAGACTACCCTTTGGAACACTGGACCCTGATTTCAGGTAGGGGCCACTAATTTAACTGTTACTTTATTTATTTATTTATTATTGTTTACTTTATATTAGCATACCAATTAGCCTCTGAAAGCTTCCCCCTTTCTCAAGGGGAGCTCTTTTTTTTTTTTTTTTTTACGATTTTATTTATTTATTTGACAGAGGTCACAGGTAGGCAGAGAGGCGGGCAGAGAGAGAGGGAGAAGCAGTCTCCCCGCAGAGCAGAGAGCCCGATGCGGGGCTCAATCCCAGGACCCCGGGATCATGACCCGAGCAGAAGGCAGAGGCTTAACCCACTGAGCCACCCAGGTGGCCCAGCAGAGCTCTTTAAATCATTAATTATTTACCTCCTCTCTCTACGAAACCCCATTAGATGTACAGTGTAAGCTCTGAGTACCCAAATTTGATCTTTTTTAGTCTCTGCTATATCCTTAGTTGCTAGAACAATTCCGAGAACATGGAATATGACCAATAAATACCTGTTGAAAGAACAAGTGAGGAAGATCTTAAATTAATATAGACTTGTGTGTAAGTCAATAATTTCACCTACGAAACATCAACTTCCGTCATTATCGTCAAAATTAAATTTGGCTTTACTTTTTTGGCTTACTTTCTCTTTCTTACTGCAAGTTGGGAGCATCTGAATTCTGGAATTATCAGCAATCAAGTAGTTTATCTGGACAAACCTGAGCCAGGAAATAGCTTGAGGTAGTGCTGCTGGGCTCCTGGAGGGAGCAGCAGAGCCTTGAGGAAGCAAGCCCGCCAGGGCATGAAGTGTACAGTGACCTTGAGGAAGGAGGGGCAGCTGCTGCTCCTGGGGACCCACAAGGGGAGAACTCACCAGGCAGGACAGAGTGAACTCGCATCCCAGAGAACCGATGTGCCACCACATGTGGAGGCATGAAGGCAGCCAGTGAAAGGAAACCACGCGTCTGAGAAAGTAGCTTAGTTATTAGCCAAGAATCAACACTCACTCAGTAAGACCAGAAACTAATAAAGCTGCCGGAACTGGATCGGCCAGAAGTCAGAAGGCAGGAATCAGGACTGGAGCAGGAACTGAGAGAAACCTAAACAGATGTGGAAATAGCAGGAGCCTGCCCATCGGTTTTGTCTCATTTGGATGTTTGCCCACACGGAGCTGGCTGGAAGTGTTAACCACAAAACAACAGCCTCCCCATGATCATGTCCCCCTGGCAAACCACTGGCGCTTGCTGGTGGTGTGGTAGCTAATGGGGGCTCGGTCCCAGCTGGCAAAGGTCACCCTGGGACACACGACGCTGTTGTTCCTGGGCATCCTCTCAATTCTACTTGACTATACGGTACGGACTATTTCTACTCCCAACTCAGAGTTAGAACCCACTGAGCAAAGTATAACCAAGAGCCTTCAGTGTTTCATCCTTTATCCCCCTGTCCAGTCCCCACCTTCTCATTTTCAAATCTAGAAAGTTGCTTGCTCCCTCCCTAGGCAACTTTTATTTAAAATAATTTGTTTAGGGGCGCCTGGGTGGCTCAGTGGGTTAAAGCCTCTGCCTTCGGCTCAGGTCATGATCTCAGGGTCCTGGGATTGAGCCCCGCATCGGGCTCTCCGCTCTGCGGGGAGCCTGCTTCTCCCTCTCTCTCTGCCTGCCTTTCTGCCTGCTTGTGATCTTTCTTTCTGTCAAATAAATAAATAAAATCTTTTTAAAAAAATAATAATTTGTTTAGGGGCGCCTGGGTGGCTCAGTCCGTTAAGCGTCTGCCTTCGGCTCAGGTCATGATCTCAGGGTCCTGGAATCGAGTCCCATATCAGGCTCCCTATTGAGTCCGCTTCTCCCCCTCCTTCTGCTGCTCCCCCCAAATAAATAAGTAAAATTTAAAAAAAAATAAATAATTGGTTTAAAATTTTAATTAGTTATCTTACACTGAATAATAAAGAATTATCCATTTAGGGGCGCCTGAGTGGCTCAGTGGGTTGAGCCTCTGACTTCAGCTCAGGGCACGATCCTGGAGTCTTGAAATCAAGCCCCGCGTGGGGCCCCCTGTTTAGTGGAGAGCCTGCTTTTCCCTCCACCTGCTGCTTCCCCTGCTTGTGCTCTTTCACTCTTGCTCTATCTCAAATAAATGAATAAATAAATCTTTTTAAAAAAATTATCTGTTTAACTGAAAGACCCAGTAAATATCTGGAGTGTTTTCCAGGTGACATCTTACCATACTGTTTACAAAAACACACACACCTACTCCTCAACCTCTTGACACATTGAAGTGGAGCATTGGAATTAAAATCTAATTAGAATTTAAATTAGTGAAAAAAAATCAGTACCGTGGGTTTAATACAGAAGTATAATGTAAGACATGCTTTATGATATGTAGGTGTCCTGAAAAATATGATTGAGGGGTTATTGTGGGTTTTTTAAAGATCTTTTAAAAACATATTTTAAGTAATCTCTCCACCCAACAAGGGGCTTAAACTCAGAACCCCAAGATCAAGAGTTGCATGTTCTTCTGACCAAGCCAGCCAGGCCTCCCATGCTTGGGTTTTATTTCAGATATTTTACCCATTTACAGTGACAGTACTACATAATGTTTCTTTGATCTATTTCATTAGAAAATACTCAGCCTATTGGCCTGTAAGAGGACTTTCCTAAAGATGTCATCAGTGTGACCAAGAGCTGAGTTGTTGTGGGAGGAGTTATTACTCCAAAAGCAGACAGTTAGTATACCTGCAAAACAGAGGTAGTAAAACAACAAAACGGTTTAACTTCTATGGATTAACGTATAATTTTGCAGTAAGAAAACTCTGGAAAAAAAATATTTTACTTTCATTAATAAATTTATGAGTTTGGTTTAGTATATATATATTTTTTCTTTTTTTTTTTTTACATTGAATTACATATGAAGAGGGATATAATGTCTTCAGTATTTAGGGTCTGTCAGGAAAACTTGTGAAGATACTGAAAGGAGAAGACAGATTCCGAGTATCTTACCTAGTGTGTGTTTTCGGGTTCTCTGCCTGTTACTGTCTGAATATTTCACAATGGTGCACATTGTCGACAACTTATAATAATGCAAATGATCCTTGTCCACAGAAATATGAATGAATTGTGTCCAGTGGAATGCAACTGATTATTGCCCTGTGAATTACTAACCAGTTTCACCAATTTTGCAACTGTTTGTAAACTCATTTCAACATTCCTGATGGCCTATATATGTGTGTGATACTTTGATTCTCTTTTTAACCCACGGTAACATCTTACTGATTCTATCATTCATTACTGAGTTAAATAAGACATTTGAGACATGTCAATTTTATATTTGTATGCGAGTCATGATTTATCTGTTCGAAAAATTATCTTTTTAACAGATCGTTAGTCCAAAAGTGTTGGTCTTTTTTTTTTTTTTTAAAGATTTTATTTATTTATTTATTTCACAGACAGAGAGTACAAGTAGGCAGAGAGGCAGGCAAAGAGAGGAGGAAGCAGCCTCCCTGCTGAGCAGACAGCCCGATGCGGGGCTCGATCCCAGGACCCTGGGATCATGACCTGAGTCGAAGGCAGAGGCTTTAACCCATTGAGCCACCCAGGCGCCCCCTAAAAGTGTTGGTCTTAACTTGAGAGGACAATGAAGATGGGGAGAAGGATGAGGGTGTGATAAGGTTTTTAAGAAAGGTATATGAAGTTTCTTTCTGGTCCTCTCAATTTCCAAAACCTAGATTTACTCCTAGAGTAATGACGGTGTTCACATCAAGATGGGGAAACAGTCCCTCAGAGGAAAGGAGGGCTAAGTGGAATTCCAGACAACCAGGGAAGGGCTTCAGGAGAGAAAATTTCTAATGGCACCCCAAGTTTGGTACTGCGGATGCAAATTCCTTCTTGAGGGATCCCAAACTCTCTTCCCTGAACCCCTACCTGTCCTCTTTAAGGACTGTGTGTTAGAAACCCAGGTCCGTAATAGGACTGTTGGAATCGAGAGACCAATAAGCAAGATTGCACAGCCAAAACCTTAACACACTATTCAAATAGGTTCAAATATGTACGGCTTTCCTTTTATCTCTCTTTTTCCTTTTTCTTTCCTTTTTTTTTTTTTTTTTTTTCCCAGTCAGACTGAGGCTAATTTAATCATTGCTGCAGCTACTCAAACAGAGGAAGGGGCCAAGCCCATGCTCTAGCCACCCCCAAACTCCAGATAATTGGTTAGATGTGGCGTTTTGCCTGATGGACACTGCGGTTCCAGAACAGAGAATGTCTTTCTTGGCCCAAGAACATGTATCTGGCTCTCCAGTGTGGGATGAAGAGAAGTCATAGCAGCCCCCCAAGCCCTCCAGTTATGTTTCACTGTCACCCACCCTGTTCCCTACTCTCCCTTGAGATATCTAAATACATGTGGGATGTTTATATAGAGTTGAATTTTATTTTAGTTTTGTTAATTTTTAAAAGGTTTCATTTATTTATTTTTGGCTCAAGCGCATGAGAGCGAGAGAGTGAGAGAGAACCGGGGGAGAGGGGCAGAGGGAGAAGCAGACTCCCAGCTGGGCAGGGAGCTGGATGCAGGGCTTGACCTGGGGACTCTGGGATCACAACGCAAGCCAAAGGCAGGTGCTTAACCAACTGAGCCACCCAGGTGTCCTGAGTTGAATTTTAGTTCTCTGTTTCCTTTCCAGTCTTCTATGTTTGTCTTCTCTGCCACCTTTGTCTCTTCTGCTGTTAAACTACCCTCTTTCCTACCAGCCCATCCTTACCAAGTGCTTGGATGAAACCCACAAACAATCACAAGCATTTCTGGGTGGTATTTTATGGTAACGAAGGACTAGAGCCTGGGAGTCAGGCAGACCCTGGTTTCAAATCGCAGTTCCGCTTATTACCTACCCGTGTGGCCTTGAGAAGTTAGTCAGAAGCTCCAAGCCTCAGTTTCTCCATCTGTAAAAGAGGGACAATAATAATATCTACTTGATATTATGAAATGAGGCAGTCAAGTGACACTGAGCGTCACGGACACAGTCATCTGCTACTATTGTAATTTTTTTTTCCTGCCTCCAGACTCTCGTTTCTCATTTTCCCTCGATTTCTAGTGTACTTCTATTTCCCATTGTCTTATTTGTAGGTACCATTTCACACTTTTTTCTCAGTCTACCGTAAATAAGGCACAGGACATGCTACCCCACAGGATGGCACCTCGGTATATTGAATAGTTTAAGCGGAAGGAGTTTGAGAAACAGCAGGTTCAAGAAGGACTCTCTGACCTTCCTGGTCTCCTTGAAGCAGGTCCTATGAGTCTCATGTGAGAGGCGCCCTCCACATACCCCGAGGAAAGCAAACTTACCTCCGAGGAAGGAGGTAATGGCTTGAACAAACAAGCCTTGCTGTTTCCCACACTCTACTACTCTCTGCTCATAAAGTTTTGTCCTAGCACATTTTCCATGAGTCCCCATTTTTGGTCAAACATGGTATAAAAACATTCAGACTTAACTGTTTCCTTGGGTCATTTCCTTATGAAGACTCCTATGTCATGTAAAATTTACATTAAAAAATCTGTATGCTTTTCTCTTGATACTCTGTCTTTTATGACAAGGGCCCCAGCTGAGAATTTAGAAGAGGAGAAGGAAAAGATATTTTTTTTCCTCCCCTGTAATGGCAAATCAAAGACAATGATCATACATATCACATCGTTTTCTTATTACAATTGACTTCCGTTTCTTCCTCTGTGATCTGGAGAGAAAGCCCATCAGTAAACCATTGTTGGGTTGTTCTAAGAATTATACAAGATACTTTCCATACAGCACTCTCACAAACACGGTGACTGTTCCTAAGACTGCCAGACTTTCTGTAAGAAGGGTGGCAAACACTGACCCTACAAAGTGACACATTCCAAGAGGGGCAAGGAGTCTCCGTATGCTCAGGGAAAGCAGCGTTATGGCAGGAAGCAGAGTGGCTATGGTGGGTGGACAGATCTTCTGGGAAGAAGCTAAAACTATAAAGAACATTGTGTTGAGGCTTGAACGTGTTGATTCTAGCTGTGGATCGAAGAGAACGCTAGCAATTAAGAGAAGAGAGCGTTTTGATAAGAGAAAGGGCTAAATGATCTAGTTCTAAGTGTCCAATTTTGTTTGATTATGAAGACAATATAATCTTGAGGTTATGTTTCACTTAGAAAACTGATATAAGATACAAACGTAAATGTCTCTCACAGCGCCTGGCTTATAGGAGGAGCTCAAGAATTGTGAGCTTTTATTATCTTACTTTAATTAATCTTTTTATTAAGGTGTATTATGAAATAATTCACATAACATGGCTTTGTTGAAAGGTAGCAAATTTGTAGGCTTCCAGCTCATGTAATGATCGCTGGCTGTAAGCAGGGAGCTCATTTGATATTTGTGATTAGTTTAGCTAACATTTTGGATTTATGCTTCATTCTAAGAAAACATGGGCTGAAACATACCACTGTGAGCAAAAAAATAATGGTTTCCTGCTGTTACTGTAAAGCTACATTGTGTTCATTCCTTCCTTTCCAAAGTAGGACATTCTGATCCTGTGATAATGTTCTACTGAAGGAATTTATTTATTTTGCACCAAATGATTCGTGTAGATGAGTTCATTTCTTGTGATAAAAATGAGTACAACATAGCTGGGCTTCTTGCTGTGATCTCAGTGACTTGTTATAATCCAACTGGCTAGAAAACAGAGTAATTGCCTGGCTCAGCGAGAAGAAAACCAGCTTTTCCAAAGAAATTCTTTTGGGGGATTCTCTCAAGTTTGATGAACAAGTTACTTACCGTTTGCTTGAAAAAAATGTAAATGGAAGAAATGGTCTTTCTTTAGGAAATTACTAAAGAACACTCAGTGGATTTGAGATTCCACTGCACCTGGCAAGCAGTAGATCTAATTTTTAAAAATCAAGCTTCTGTTTATTTGAGGCTGAAATAAATGAATGTGAATACTCTTTTTTTTTTTTTTTAAATGTTGTTTAAGTAATCTCTTTACCCGACATGGGGCTTGAACTTGTGACCCTGAGATCAAGAGTCACATACTCTTCTGATTGAGCCGGCCAGACACCCCAGGATGTGAATATTCTTGTAAATATGTTGTTTGTTTGGGGGGAGGAGGGGGAGAGGGAGAGGGAGAAAGAATCTGAAGCAAACTCTGCACTGAGTGCAGAGCCCGACGCAGGGCTCGATCCCACAGTCTGAAGATCATGACCTGAGCAGAAACCAAGAGTCCGCTGCTCAACTAACTGAGCCACCCACGTGCCACTGTTAATATTTTAATAAAAAGTTAAAATGGACAGATCTCTACAATCTCTACAATCATTTCCCCCCTGTGTTCTGGGAGCCACAATACCTTTCGAAGGAAATCTTTTATATAGTGGTTGGCATGTTATAATCCTTCCTATGAGAGAAGCCATTTTAATCGTGTGCTGATGTTCCCCCTTCCTTATTCAGTCTCTCAAAAAGAACAAAGCAAACTGTGGAAAAATGGCATGTTTGTACATCAAATTTCATTCCAGAGCGAGGCGTCTCTCCCAGATAAGGTAAGAAGAACTTAGTCATTTTATTGTCTTCTAAATTTCCCCCATCTTCTTGGTTAGTAGATGTAAGTTAGTAGTTAGTGTACTTCTATACACATTGTGTGTGTGTTGATAATGAGAAAATCACTCCAGAGGTGAAGGCCTTTATTTTGAATAGGGTTGATGAAATGAAAGTCTATGTGGGACAGAATGGCAATCAAACAAAGAGGTCATGTTTAACATTAGGTATCTGATCAGCTAAGAGTAAATAATTTATATCAGCTTAGTGTTTTTCATGATGTAGCCAGATATTTGATTCGACTAAGCTTTTATTTCCTTATAACACAGCAATAAAACAATAATTATATATATATAAATATCTTATTTATTTTTAGAATTTGGGAGAAAATCTCCAGCTCTCCTTAAGGGTAAGCGGTATTTTCAGATGTTACAGACAGTGTGTGCATAAGAAGGGGGACAGAGGAAAAGGGAAAGAGAGAATCCTGAGCAGACTCCCTGCTGAGCACGGAGTCTGATGTGGGGCTCGATCTCACAACCCTAAGACCACAACCTGAGCCAAAATCAAGTCGGACGCTTAACTGACTGAGCCCCCATATGTTACTTTCCTAAATGAACTCTTCTCACCACCCTGCCACCTCAGTCTCAGTCAGGGTCACTGCTCTCTACGCTTTACTTATAACCTTTAGTTTTTTTTTAATTTTTTAAATTTATTTTCAGCGTAACAGTCTTCATTGTTTTTGCACCACACCCAGTGCTGTATGCAATCCGTGCCCTCTCCAATACCCACCACTTGGTTCCTCCAACCTCCCACCCTAACCTTTAGTTTTATATTTGAATACTTATTTGATAAATGTCTCTTCTCCAGCAGGCTGTAGTTTTTGCTTGCCTTTATACCTTCAGATCCTAGCACAGGGCCCAGCAAGTAGTAGAGCTGAGTAATATTTATTACTGCCCAGAAGACGACTTAGTGACTTTCAATAGAAGGCATTTATGACCATGGCATCTCGACAATAACTAACCATAATTTTTATCTAAAAAAGGCAAAGGTGAGTTTGAGGTGAGAATTTAAGTTCTTGATTATCATCAAATTCATTAGTTCCTGTGTTCAGTTCCTCTTTTTTATTAAAGATGGTAAAAGAATGTTGAGTACTTAGGAAAACAAGCCTTACTCCTGATGTGTTAAATCCGTTTAGCCAGTTAACTAGACAAGGGCTTTTGGTGGACAATGGGTTTTTCTTCCAGGGAAAGCTGATGAAATTTTCCTCTAAAATCTTACCAAAAGCAAACTAGTTCACTATTAACCATATGGTTGTCTAATCATGTATTACTCATAATTAAAACCAGTTCACTTAACCACATGCAAAAGGAAGCAAATCCCAGGCACACCTAATTATATAATAGCATTTAACACATTATGGCAATACCTAACATTTCCCACATACTTGTTAAGTATAACACAATACTAAGCCATTTTACATGCATTTTCACGTTTAATTCTCACAACAACACTGTGAGGTACTATTATTTCCATGAGGCAAAGCGAGGTTGGGTATTTAGCAATAGTACTGAATCTCAGAGAAGACCTCTGGGTCTGACTTCAGAGATTTCCTTCTTAACTCTTGTACACAACCTCTGTAGTAATTATCTGTGGATGTGTTTATATCTCCTACTAAACTGGGAAAGCCTCAAGGACAAGGACAGTGCTTTACTCATCCTATGTGTCAAGCACAGAGCAGAGTGCAAAAATCATAACAGATGCTTGATAAAAGTTTATTGAATGAAGGAGAAAGTGCTTTTTCAGTCACCAAAACTATAGTATGTTTATGATGGTTTTCATGTTAAATATAGTTGACTATATCATGTATATGAAAAAATACACAAATCAAACAAATATTTATATAATAAAACAATTATATGTGTATACAAATATTGTACTGTTCTTATTAAATTAGTAAACAATATTTTCTGAAAAAAATTTAAAAAACAATATTTTCTGCTAAAGCATAAGAAACTGCCATTTTGTTAGGTCAAAAATGGTCGAATGGGGTGCCTGGGTGGCTCAGTGGGTTAAAGCCTCTGCCTTCGGCTCAGGTCATGATCCCAGCATCCTAGGATCGAACCCCGAATCGGGCTCTCTGCTCAGCAAGGAGCCTGCTTCCTCCTCTCTCTCTCTGCCTGCCTCTCTGACTACTTGTAATCTCTATCAAATAAATAAATAAAATCTTTAAAAAAAATGGTCAAGTAAAGTAATAGGATTTTATAGGGTATAATCTAATTAAAAAAACTATGTCAACTCTATATAATGAAGCAGAATACTCCATTACCATATTTTTTTCCTACTCAAATGAAGTTTGTCCTTATAAACCTCCAAAAAGAAAGTTTTATGAAAAATTAAGGATGACATCTCTGTAATCACTTGTTCTAACTCCAGTGATACAACTTTATATACAAATTATTTTGCACGCCCTTGAAGACAATGTGGTCTTAACGAAAATTCAACCCCAAACATATTTATTAGACTTGACTTGGCATTTTTTCTAAGCTGCCAGTTTGCATACTTCCTTTCAAAAATCCTTCTCCATGAAGTCTTCCCTTTTTTAGCAGCAACTCGGCCTTTATCCCAAGCCCTGATACACCCCCTAGTGTTCCTTAAACACTTTTGTAATGATTACATTACATGTGTTTGTGATGATCACTTTTTGTTGAATAACGAGGTCTTTGCATGCAATTATGTAAAACATTGGAAATGGCAGAGCTAAACCCAACTGATTCAGTTATTATACTAGATGACTGACTGGTTGACCATAGACAGTTCTTTAATAACTTTTTTTTTTTTGCATAAAAGGAAATGCAAAATTAGAGCTTCGGAGAGTAACCCTGGGAGCCATTTTAAGCACAAGCGAAATCTGTTTGCTTCCTCATGATTCTACGCTACTTCCACCTTCAGTTTTAAAAAGTACGCTCAAGGGGCTCTTCGCTGGCTCAGTTGGTAGGGCGAGCGACTCTTGATCTTAGGGGTGTGAGTTTGAGCCCCACGTTGGCTGTAGAGAGGACTTACAAAAAATAAAATCTTAAAATAAATAAAAGGTAAAAAAAAAAAAGTACACTCAAAAATAAAAATTCCGCTTGGGAATCTCCTGGTCCCAGTTGGGATAGCCTGACTTTGAGCCCAGCTATTTTACCGGAATGGTTGAATTCCGAAATGCTTCACACAGCTGGGCCACACTGGTAATACAGGTTTCCAGGACTTAAGGGAGAACCTTCAATGCAGAATTGAGTTAGATGTGGATTCCCAAGGACAGTAGTCAGCAGCGTTGCTGAAGATAGTGAAAAACATCAGGTGTTACCTAAATATATTCCTACTGTAACCTGGAAACTTCCCGAGTGGACAGTGGACACAAATGGGATGGTATTAAGCTTTAATTCAGGATTCACTGGGGTGTCTCCATTGACTGATGTGGAACCTACTGTGTTTGCCCACTAAATACATCACATGTGAGGAGAGTTCACCAAAGAGTATTTCCGGGGCCTCACGGAGGTGAATTGCACGTGTTTATTCCAAGCTTGCACTTCCAGGGTGCCGCAACTCCCTCGGGTGTGGGGCCAGAGCCCAGGGCCGCTTTCCCTGCCAAAGCTGGGTAGAGCTTTACATGAAATGAGGGTAGTGGGACGGAGAATTCTCTTTCATGGGTATTTTTTTCTTAGAGGGGATCCCAAATAGGGCTGCTATGTCCCGACATTTTAGTGGAAACAGCTCTTTGCTTTTCACTTGCTGTTGCTCTCATACGCCTTCTCCTCTCGAGGGTCAAAGGTCTGTGCTCTCCCTCCTAGAATGTTCTTCTGCAAGCTCCTCAGGCTGAGGAGGACTTCTGGTGGGTATACCCATCAGTTCCTCCGTGAAGGCCAAATCTAGTCATCTCACTTCGACTTACGATGGGACACGATACCCACCTCTCTCACTGTCTCACCTCCTCCGTGAACTGTTAACTTGCATGTTCCTGTACATGTCCCTCCCTCCCTTTCATGAACTCCACCTTCTGGAGGCACTCCATACCTCTAAACCTTTTTTTTTTTTTTGAAGATTTTATATGAGAGAGCAAGCGAGTGAGCATGAAATCACAAGCAGCGGGGAGGGGCAGCGTGAGAGGGAGAAGCAGACTCCCACTGAACCAGGAGCCCCATGTGGGGCTCGAGCCCAGGGACCTGAGATCATGACCTAAGCCCAAGGCAGGGGCTTAGCAACTGAGCCAGCCAGGCGCCCCACTTCTAAACCTTTTTAGTTTAGGGATGGCTCAGTCAACAGAGCAAGTGACTCTTGATCTCAGGGTCCTGAGTTTGAGCCCCAGTAAGCATAGAGAATCTTAAAAAGATAAATAAAGTTTTTTAGTTTAATAACTTCATTCTGTCCCCCAAGCTGCACAACTTTAAGCTTACCGAGGGCAGGGAATATTCCTTTAAAATTCTTGTGTCTTCTACCACCAGACCTGAGGGTTCTGTCGGGATCTGTTTGACTGAATAAGACATGTACAGGGAACTTTTCTTAGTTAATGATAAACAAGTACCCCTCTCTCCCCGACGAAATGAAAAATAGTAGACTTCCAAATAAATAACCAAAATTTCCAGCCTCCGTCTTCTTTTTTTAAGATTTTAATTTTTTTTAAAGTAATCTCTACACCCAACGTGGGACTCAAACTTACAACCCTGAAATCAAGATCTTGGGGTCATGAGATGGAGCCCTGCCACACGCTCAGTCCTCAGTGAGGAGTCTACTTGTCCCCCACCGCCACCCTTCTGCCCCATCCCCCCTTATGTGTGCACTCTCTGTCTCAAATAAATAAATAAATAAATAAAATATTTTTTAAAGATTAAAAAAAAAAAGAGTTGCATGTTCTACCAGCTGAGTCAGCTAGGCGCCTACCCCCCATCCCTGCCCCCCCATCTTCCATCTTCCACATGGAGGTGACATGGAGTAAGACAGAACAAAAGAATATTTAGACCGTTCATTAAGTCCTAACACATTTTATTTATTTGATTTGGTGAATTCCTTTATCACAAACCAAGTCTTTATTTGCGTATGTCCTGGCAAGAGCTGTGTATGCAATATTGCATACACTCGAGTTCGCATGGGCTAGTTGATTGTTGTTTTAACAATGAACAAGGACCAGTGAGGCCAAGATCAGAAGGTTGTCTCTCCCCGGGGTCAGTTCCCTGCGTGGAGAGAAACGCTTCCACAGTCAAAGCCAAACCCTATTTAACATCTGCCTCCACTCTCTAATTAATCATCTGACCAATATATTAGTTTGGCTAAAGGGATAACTGCATAATTTCTAATAAAACGTTTGTGCCTAAATCATGTATACTTTGTTCCAATTGACACTATCGTCTTTAACAATGAAGAGTGTTTTCCATCTTATTTGAGTATCAATGGAATAATCAAAACATACTATAATAATTGAAGAATATGAAAAAACATTCTGAATGAAAGAGTTGTGTCAACTAAATTTTTTAGGTACCTACTATTTGTGCGAGGTACCCATTATATATGTCACGTTGAGAAATGACTTAACCAGAGATTTAAGAAGAAAGGGAGGTGGAGTTCCTGGGTGGCTCAGTTGGTTAAGCATCAGACTCTTGATCTCAGCTCAGGTCTCAATCTCACAGTCACAAGAGTTCAAGTCCGACATTGGGCATGGAGCTTACTTTAAAAAAAAAAAAAAAGGAGGTGGGAGGAGGTGGATTGTGGTGCAGGAAGAAAACCTAGCTCATCAGCTTTATTTTGGAGAAAGGGAATCTGAGGTCCAGAGAGTTTTTTCTGCCTCAAGCAATGAAAAAAAGCTAAAAGCAGAGCTGGCATTACAATCCTTCAGTGACAGGCAAAATCAAAATAGTAATTGTAAAGATATTATTCAATCATAGATTTGAACATTGTCTGATTTAAGAGAATGCTGTTAGTAATCTTCATTTAACTAGTTATGTTTTTTCTAGCTATTAAGTTTTATACTATCAGTTTTTATTGTACTCTTGGCTTTCACTGCTTTCATTAGAAGTTTTATGAGGCAGAAACATTTACTAAAGTTAATGTCATCAAAGAAACCAGGTGAATTAGAACTGAAGAGCCCCCATGAGATCAAAGGATTTAACTTCTGTGGTTTTTATGAAACTTGAGGACTGAAGAAAAAAATAGAAATTTTCAATACGATAGAGTTTTTAAATGATAAAATTAATAGACTATTAGAGAAAGCTTAGGAAAAAAAGAAGAGATGTATCACATAAAGGGTCCAGCACACACCACTGTGGCACAAAAATTATTTTGAGAAGAAGGCAATTGAGGTCCCAAATAACTCAATTGTCATAAAGCCCTTCCTGGAAAACAATCAGGGAAGGCTGACTCCTAACCAGAGGTAATAAGTCTTCACACCACACCTAAAGAGAAAACAGTCACATCTATTCTTTTAAGGGCCCATTTATCTTTCTAAAAAGTAATTTGTTTTCCCTTAAGTGTCCTTTCTTCCCCTCCTTTATCAAGATGGTATGTAAACCCCAAATTTTGGGGTATGTAAACCCCAAAAATCTCTTTGAGTCACATTTTTCTCTGAACTCCCCTATGAATGTTAAGACAAATATGTGATTAAATTTGGTCTTTTTTCTTACTAATTTGTCTCTAATGAGTTTAATTCACAGAGCTTCGCAACTGAACCTAAGAGGATAGAGGAAAAGTTTTCTCTCTCAACATACCATCAACTCACAATCATAAAGTCACTTTTGGCTTAAAACAACTGTTTCAACTGTCATATTTTCTTCAGTTTTTTCTACTGTGTTTACTTTTTTTTTTTTAAAGATTTATTTATTTATTTTTTTTGTTTGACAGACAGAGATCACAAGTAGGTAGAGAGTCAGGCAGAGAGAGAGGAAGGGAAGCAGGCTCCCCCTTCCCCGCTGAGCAGAGAGCCCAATGTGGGGCTCAATCCCAGGAACCTGGGATCATGACCTGAGCCGAAGGCAGAGGCTTAATCCACTGAGCCACCCAGGTACCCCTCAACTGTGTTTACTTTTCACTAGTAATAATCATTGTTAATATTATAAGCACCCATTCATGATACAACATAATCCTCCAAATTATGATTTACTGATGCCTGCAAAATATTTCAATGAGATGCTATAAAGAGGTTCCTTAACTGGCCTCTTACCATTGGATATTTGCTTCAAATTTTTTCCAAATTATAAATAATTTAGAAAAAAAAATTTTAAGCATAAAGCTTTTCTCCTTTTAAAATTACTTCCAAGGGTTATCTCCGACTGCTGCGGCCTTCGAAAAGGGAACATTGACTTAAATATCCATCTCTGACAGATGACAATTAGCAGTAAAGTAACAGAAAATATGTTATAAATGAAACTCCTAAAGTCTCATGTAAAATTATAAATAAAGGCCATAAAGAAAACATAGAAGGCATTTAGCATTTAGTGTCTGAAAGATGTGCAAACATGATGAGAATTTATTCCGTAACGGGAATTACTTTAACTAGATACTTTAACCCAGAGAAAGATCCCTTGGCATCTTTGTTTTTTTTCTTCCCCCTACAAAACAAACAAAAAAATAGTGGTGGATTCATTGAGCAACAAGTCTGTGGAAGCTTGGACTAAAAAGAGTCAGTGAAAACGGGCCAATGTGAAAGAATAATTGCTGGTGAAAGTTATCAACTTTTCATTTGGTTTTCATTAGTTTTCACTTGGAGGTAAGGATCAGCTATTAGACAGAAAGCAATTGGTGCTCACAGTTATCTGCCTCCCAAAAGAACAATCAAGTTCAAGGAACCTTTTCTCCCGGTGATTTCCCTGCATTTAGCCATTTGTCCTTCATTAGGGGAGCCCAGGTACCAATTATTCTCACAGGCAATTGATTATGAGATTTCAAAAATGTAGCAGCAACAAAGAAATGTTTGCTTTGACGAACCACAAGCCATTCATCTTTAAAAGAGGGGAAAAAACCAACCAAACCACATTACAGCTCCATTTAGAACTTTGCCCCTACCTTGTCATCTAAGGAGGGCAAAATCAATTTTCATTTGAGAGCACCATTTCCTCCTACTAGTTTTCTCTAAGTGGCCTTTCCACAAATGATGTTTGATTATTTCTGAGTCACAACTACTTAAAATCCACATTTATGAGCTGTAATTTCCTAGGTAAAAGCCGAGGGAATTACTGAAAGTTCTTTGTGCCCTCCCCCCAGCCCTCCCCCCAGCAACATCCTCATGTTCTCTCTTTCCGCGTTGGAGGCTTTAATCGGCAGCTGTAGCAAGCCCGGTTGTGACCTTCCCTAAACACTCTGACAGGACCAAAAATAGGAATCTGCACACAGAAGCTTTTCCTAAACTATCAGGAGTCCTTTTCCTCATTTGCCAGCTGGTAGTTTGTCAAAATGCTGTTTTGTAAATAAATCATCTGCAGAAAATCCTCATCAGGTCAGCTGCAAATGTGTCAGTTGGAGGAAAACAAACAAGAAAGCACTTACCAGTTAATTTACTTTGAAGAGAGAAGCTATTCTGATGCCTGGGTGTGACCTCCCGGCTCCAGAATGAAATGGAGGGTGGTTTTCAGAACCGCTACGTTGGACACTCTTTCCCAGCCTCCTCATTTGGCTTTTATCTGGCTTTTGAAATGACACTGTAGAAGGAAAGGGATGTTGGGTTTCATTTGAATGTGGTTCTTCCCCTCCTCCACCATCCTCCATAAAAATTCATCATGTATTCCAGGGGAAAAGTAAGCAATGAACATACTGCACAAATTAATTCTTTTGCTCAGCGTGTTTGTGTGTATAACTGAGGTTTGTTTTTTGAATGGAAATCATTGCTATTGGCTGCGGTGCCGCAGTCTGAAAAGTGATGGGGGGGGGGGCACCGATCCTTCCTTTGTTTGGTGGGCTTTTTGCTTATGAAAAGTCAAGTTAAATGTCTTTCCAATGAGGGAATGAAAAGAACCTTAGAATGTCAAAGGACAGCTCTTCAATTGCACAGCAAATTCTGTAGGGCTCATTAGGAGAGAGATTTCACTCACTGGGTTTTGGGGTGTTTCTGAGAGTGAAGAATTGTAATCACACGTTAATTACGTCTTTTAGTTTTCATTTCTTTGCCTAGGTAGGTTGAGAGAGAACTCTCTGGGATCCGAGGCAATTAAAGGATTGATTTTTTTTTTTTAATCCCTCATCTTCTCCTGGGGTTCTGGCAGATGTGAGCACATCTGTGTATCTGAAACAGGGCTCAGAATTCAGAAATTCACAGGATGAGAAACATGGAGGCTGAAGGTAAGCAAGCCTTGATGTGGTTAGCTTCTCGCTGCAGAGCTAACTTGATTTTTGTACGCTCTAACATCAGCTCGATCATGTGATATTGGAAATTGAACATTATTAGGTCATAAAACATGGTTAGGCCGGCTAATTGAACATCGTTAGGTGAGCTGGCAGAGAAGCACACAGTTTCGTATTTGACTGGAGGGTAGTCGAATATGCCAGCCCAAAATACACCTGTTCGGCATAACGATTATTTTGAGCTGATTATTTTTAAGACACAGAACGAGCTCCGAAAACAGAATGCAAGTTGCCCTTTTGTGAGGGAAATCTATATTTATAAGGGAAATTAACATTAGAAAGGGGGCCTGTTACCAGAAAGAGAGCTATTACCAGAGATGACTTTTTTACCTGAGAGACTGGTCTGCTCGGCAAGACAACCTTTGTTTACCAAACATTTCCTCTTCTCACCTTCCCGAGAATTGGTTTCCGGTAAATGGCCTTCTCCTGCTTCCAGCCCCAGACCCCTAGCCCGTTCCTTAGGTCTGGATGGTACGTAAGCCTCCATCTTCTGGGCTTTTCAGTCTCCTATTCTACTGGGGCTCCCTTATGTATGTAATTAATTAAAATAGGTTTTTTTTCCTCCTCCTGTTAATCTTTTGTTGTTGTTGTTTAACAGGAGGGGGTCTTAGCCAAGAACAGTGAAAGGTAGAGGGAAAATTATTTTTCCTCCCCTACACAACCAAATCTAGAAAATCTAAATCATTGCGTGGGGGTGGAGTGGGCTGGAGGGGAGCATAGAAGAGTAACTCTGGGGGGTCGTGTGCCCACACCTTTTCAAAATACAATATCTCTCAGCCTCCACTCCTTGATTCCACAGAAAATAAACCATAATTAACAATCTTCTCATATTTCTTCTCAGTATTATCTGAGCACAGAGATGGTCCTTGAAAGAGGTAGTAGGACGCTCTGTGGGAGACTCCTGTCTGGTCACCAGTTCCTACACCTCTGTATCAGCTGTATTAGGATTTGTTAATAATGATATAGTAATCGTCTGTAATCACACCAAAGCACGATTTCATCCACAAAAGACATTTTGAGGAGAATTTCAGGAAGTTTGGGTTACCCACATAGTTCTGACTTATTTTTCGGTGGTAGAGAGGGAAGCATTGAGTAGCAAGGGAGAGAGAAAGAAAACGAGAGGAAGGACGGCAAACATTTACTGCGTACCGAGTGTAGTTTAAGCACTGAAACTGAGGGAAGTGTGAGCATTTTTTAAAAAGAGATTTTATTTTGGGGGCGCCTGGGTAGCTCAGTCAGGTAGACATCTGCCTCCCACTGGGGTCATGAGCCTCGCATGGGGCTCCCTGCTGGGTGGGGAGCCCGCTTCTCCCTCTCCCACTGCTGCTCCCCCTTCTTGTGCTCACTCGCTGTTTCTCTCCCATGCTCTCTGCCTCACTCAAATCAATAAATAAAATCTTAAAAAAAAAAAAGATTTTATTTAAAATAATCTCTACCCAACATGGGGCTCCAGCTCACAACGGAGATCAGGAGTTGCACACTCCACTGACTGAGCCAGCCAGGTGTCCCAGTGTAACCATTTTTATTTTAATGTTTTGGTTAGCACCCAAAATAACAGAATTGAAACATATCCTTACTTATCTTTGACACTGGTCCCCCCAAACTCAGGAACAATAGATACAAATCTCTCAGCTAATGAACCCTATAGCTTGCTGTGCATTTGAAGGCCTCCCCTTGAACACTGTAAGGTGTGCCTTACAGTTGATCCGTCATTCAAAAGTTGTTGCAGCTGCAAAGCTCAGAGGTAGGAGAGATAACTTACTTGCCATCCCGGGCGTACAATAGCGCAGTGGACATCAGCCAAGACCCTGGGAGTGTTGGTTAAGCGGGTGAGTTAGTTCACTGGAGACGGGTCAAGAGAACCTCTCCTGTAAGTTGTTCAGTCCTGGGCATTCTGAACAGAGACTTGACCCCGGGGTGGGGGTGGGGGGGAGCATTTGGCTGGTTCCATCAATAGAGCACGTGACTCTTGATGTCAGGGTCGTGAGTTCAAGCCCACGTTGGGCGTGGAGCCTATTGAATTAAAAAAAAAAAGAGAGAGAGAGAGAGACATAAGCATTAGACTATCTGTCTCTATGAGAAGAGATGTTTTCAGAATTGAGTGAATGGGAGGAAGGGGCAAGAATAACTTCTGCCAGATTCTAGGATTTCGGGATAGTTCCACCACTCTCCAAATCATTGCAAATTCTCTGAGGCCTGTTGGGGTCAGGATTTCAAGGGGTCCTATGTGTAAACAGGTTTGTAGGACAAACGAGCCCAGAGGAGAAGGTATACAGTGCTTCTATCCTATTGTTTTGGGTAACAGTATGTCTCTCTCTAAAAATAGCTTTTCGGGTGCCTGGGTGGGGTGTCTGGCTCCCTGCTTAGAGGGGAGTCTGCTTCTCCCCTGGGCCCTCCTTCCCACTCATGTATGCACTCTCTCTCTCTCTATCAAATAAATAAAATCTTAAAAAATAAAATAAAAGGAACTTTTCTTCACGGATGCTTGGAATTTCACTGTTAGAGAGTTGTTCTTTGGAAGAGACTACATTTTAAAGGAAAAGATTTGGGGCTCCTGGGTGGCTCAGGTCATGTTCTTCTGAGCCCCAAGTTGGGCTCCCTGTGTGGAGGACAGTCTGCTTCTCCCTCTCCCAGTGCCCCTCCCCACTCACAGCTCATGCACTCTCTCACTCACTCTCAAATAAATAAATAAAATCTTTTTTAAAAATTTAAAAAAGAAAAGAAAAGCTTTGTATGAATCTAGTGAAACTCTAATAGTTAGAATGGATCCAACAGTTTTAAGATAGTCATCCCCTCTTCCCATCCCAACCCCACCAGAAAAAACAAAATGGGGTCAGCAGCTCGGCCTCCCCTCTTTTTATATGATTAAGATCATTCTTCTTCTTTCTCGTTTCTTGTTAAAATAGCCTATTCTCCCCAAACACTTGAATACTCCTGATGATAGAACTTTTAGAAATAGATATTTGGGAAAATACAGTCCAGTCACATGGATTTTTGTTAATGATCATCCTTTCTAATCTTTTTATTGTCACTTGTTTAGTTAAAAGAAAAAAGAAAAAGAAGAATGCAGCCTCGAACGCTGGAAAAGAGATAACGTACAAGCAGACATTTTCTTATTCAAGAAGCGGGTGTGTGAACAATGGGAAAACTTCACTTCTTTTCATTTTTCCCCCACTCTTGTCATACAGGGAGAAGAAGCTCGCTTTGTGTAAGGCCCTTCCGAGGCCGGTCTCTTCAGGGTCAGAGATTAAACTTTGGCGCCTTTATTGGGTTGAACAGTGCGGCTGGAACCATGCAAAGATTTTCCTAGACACTGAAACGGACTCTGGGGCGCAGACCAGGCTCTGGGAGGTCGCATGAGGGGCAGGCTAACCAGCCTGGACAGGGCGGCTTGCCTGCCACTTAACGCAGACCATTCTGAAAGGCCATTGAGGACAAAGTCCGTCTCCAAATTCTTGCTTTTAATTCTGTATGGCCCCTGCAAGGAATGGAGCCTTGAGGATGCTCAGGAAGTCTGTTAGAGGATTTAGCTATACATCTTTTTAATTAAAATACACAAAGCTCTAATTACCTGCGGAAATGTGGGGACCGGCCTCTATTGTTATCTCTAATTTGAATGAATCTTCTCTTTTAATATGGCAAATGCCACATCAAATGAGAGCTCATCAGAAGGATTTAGACCGGTTTTCTTAACTACAAATCTCAGAGGCTCCGGGCCTGAAAGCTTTTGGAGGGCAGAGCAAACACCTCTCCAAAGGTTCCTGTGCCTGCAGCTGCAGGGAGGCAAGGGGGCCTACAGGGCTCTGTTCTCTCCATCATCTTTACGGTTAATAATTTCTGGGACAGAACTGCTCGCAGCTCCCCTAATTCTTGGAAGAAGTATTTCCTCTTTTTGTAACCAAGGGAAGTAAATAACCTTTTAACTTACTGCCCTGGAAAAAGAAATGTGGTTTGCCAGTGGTTAAATAAATCTGCTGTATATCACTTAGTCAACAGGCATCTGGGTGACACCATGCTTGGTCCTCATTCAAGAGAAAGGACTGCCCTGGGAATTCAAGCCCCTCCCGGCTATCTACTCTAATGACGCTACTTTGCTCATTAAACTGCTGATTATGGGTATGATGTAAGTGCATCTGTATTTTTCTAAAATGTCACATTTTGGGAAAGGAAAAGGATCAGAGAATAAAGCCTATTTTCTCGACTTCTGTAACTGGTTCAATCACTATTTGCATTTTTCATTAGGAAATTGGTAGCCTAGGGGCGTACTGCAGCTGGAGACGTGTTTTGTTTGCGCTGCACAGTGTTTTCTAGAGTTTGAATTAATTTCCATCATTTAAAAATCAGGAGATCTCACACAGCCATCCTGATTATCATCTCATAAAAAAAAAAAAAAAAATGCCCGATCTGGTAACAATGGGCCTGCGTCCCGGAAGGATACAGTTGCATGTCCGCCTGCTTCCAGAACCGTCCGCGCCGCGCACTTGGGGCAGAGCGCTGCTGCCCATTCCGTCCTTTCTCCTCTGCACTCCTGACTCTCGGACAATAGCCCATCTGACCCTCCAGGAATTTGCCCTTTCAACCCTTGTAGAAACCCTTCGTTTCTAATTCTTTTCCTGCTGAATTTCTTCAATTTAGGAAAATGGAGTACACACAGAGAGAAGTCATCGGGTAGTCATGTTTATTACAGGAGGAATGTGTGTGTGTTTAATAAAAAAATGAATCCTCTGCATTTCCCTAGTAAAACCTGAATGCATTGTAAAATATGATGAAATTAACGAAACCAACTTGAGCTAGCTTAGCTGTGCAACGGTGGTTGTGGAAGGAGGTACACTGGGGCGCCGTCTGCCCGGGTGCGGGCAATAAAGGAGAGCACTGTCTATAAGAAATTTAAAAACAATAATAAAACCAATTAAAGTTCTGCTTTTTTGTGTGATCACCATGTGCCAGCAATTCTAAACAAGGTCAGTGATGAAATGCTCCTCCCCTCAAAAAATCTTTTGTGGGCTTGAGGTCTAAACAGTTGCTTTGAAAACTAGTAGGAGTTTTAATTTTGTATATACATTAAGTGTAGTGGGTTTTTTTGTGTTTTTTTGGTTTTTTTGACAGAAATCACAAGAAGGCAGGGAGGAGCGAGGGAAGCAGTCTCCCCGCTGAACACAGAGCCCGATGCAGGGCTAGACCTGAGGACCCTGAGATCACGACCGGAGCTGAAGGCAGAAGCTTTAACCCACTGAGGCACCCAGGTGCCCTAATTTTGTGCTTATATATTTATATATATATTTTATTTCACAAGGTGTTTCACATGAAACTTATTCTTACTTATTCTCATTTTAATTTTTGTTCCTTGTTTTTTAATAGACAATATAGTTTACATGGAAGTTAATTTTAAAAATTCCCTATTGGAGACACACACCCTTCCATGGTGTGCTTCCATGGTGCTGCTTTCCTTGGAGATTAAGTTGGTAATGTTTCCAAATCATTGGTGGTTCATGTTTCCCCTATAATATTACAAATGCTTGTATTTCAACTATAGATTTGAAACACACAGTGATAGCACATGGTAAAAATGAAGAAACGGAACTTAAATCATTTCAGTTTCTTCATCTGACTGTACCACTCGAAGTTCGTCCTTCTATTTAAAATGTGAAACAGTAGGGGCCCCTGGGTGGCTCAGTGGGTTAAGCCTCTGTCTTCGGCTCAGGTCATGGTCTCAGGGTCCTGGAATCGAGCCCCGCATCGAGCCCCACATTGAACCCCACACTGGGCCCTCTGCTCAGCAGGGAGCTTGCTCCCCCCGCACCCTCCCCACCTGCCTCTCTGCCTACATCTGATCTCTGTCTCTCTGTGTCAAATAAATAAATAAAATCTTTTTTTTTTTAAGATTTTTTATTTATGTATTTGACAGACAGAGATCACAAGAGGTCAGAGAGGCAGGCAGAGAGAGAGGAGGAAGCAGCTCCCCGCTGAGCAGAGAGCCCGATGTGGGGCTCGATCCCAGGACCCTGGGATCATGACCTGAGCCGAAGGCAGAGGCTTTAACCGGCTGAGCCACCCAGGCGCCCTGTAGGAAGATGTTTAACTGACTGAACCACCCAGGCACCCTTTGAAAATCATTTTTTAAAAGACTTTATTTTTTTGACAGAGAGAGAGAGATCACAAATAGGCAGGGAGGCAGACAGAGAGAGAGGGAGGGAAGCAGGCTCCCCGCTGAGCAGAAAGCCTGATATGGGGCTAGATCCCTGGACCCTGAGACCATGACCTGAGCTGAAGGCATAAGCTTAACCCACTGAGCCACCCAGGCACCTCTTGAAAATCATTTTTTAAAAATTGTTTTAAGGGATGTCTGCCTGGCATGGAGCATGTGACCCTTGACAGTGGGGTTGTGAGTTTGGGCCCCACATTGACTATAGACATTACTTAAAAAATAAAATCCTCAAAGCATAAATAAAATGTTAGAAAAATTATTTGAAAACAATTTTTGAGAGACTGATTCAAAAAGTAAAAGCACTACGGCATTAATTGTACCTTCTGTAGACAGATATGTTTCATTAAAATTCCATTATTAACTGCTGCTGTAGGAGAGGAAAAGTGTGTTTTTCTCCTATCCTTTTAAGTGGGGCCCTTGTAACAAAAGACAGATTATCAAGAGAAAAGCATACAAATTTATTTAATATAAGTTTTACATGACCATGGACATCTTCATAAGGACATGAAGACCTGAAGAGTGTTTTACGCCAGGGCTGGTGAAGAATGAAAAGTTGTGAAAAAACATGGTAGGACAAAGAAGGGTCTGAATTAAGTGTATAAACTGGTGTACCAGCCGGGCCTGTTTGTTCAGATTCCTCCCGGCATCGTGTTGTGGATGTAAGGATGCTCCTTTTCTAAGGTGGAGTAGGGAGGGCACTGCGCACACGAGGGTTTTAGGACGTCTTTAGGAGAAGGTCAGAAGGCTCTTCCTGCACACGTTCTTTCTCAAAACCTTCATGGTTAAAATAGTCAACAGGTCAACGTGCCATATTTAGGGGTAGCCTGTCCTGAGCCTTGTCACTGGATAATTATGTGCATAAAATATTATTATGTCAGCCTGCAACCAGGGGATCTATAGTCCAGTTGTTAGATAGATATAAAAAGAAGCAAGAGTGCCCCAGTGACTCAGCTGCTTAAGCGTCTGACTCTTGATTTCAAGTCATGGTCTCTGGGTTCTGAGATCAAGCCCTGCGTTGGGCTCCACACTCAGTGTGGAGTCTGCTTGGGTTTCTCTCTCTGTTTCTCTCTGCGCTCTCTCTATCTCTCTCTTAAATAAATAAATAAAATCTTAAAAAAAAAAAAAAGGAAGCAGTTAGGTTTGGGACCATGTATACCATTTTAACAAAGGGTGTTACATTACCGAGAAGCAATGGACAAAAGAAAAGGGGAAAGTGGACTTCTTCTTCTTCTTCTTTTTTTTTTTTTAAAAGATTTTATTCATTTATTTGACAGAGAGAAACACAGTGAGAGACAGAACACAAGCAGGGGGAGTGGGAGAGGGAGAAGCAGGCTCCCTTCTTCAGACACGGGGCTAAATCCCAGGACCTTGGGATCATGACCCGAGCCGAAGACAGATGCTTAACGACTGAGCCACCCAGGCACTCCGGGAGGTGGGCTTCTAGGGGTGCTAAATTTGGGGAAGTCAACAAGGAAATATATGATAGATAAGGGTTATTTCATAAGTGCTATGGTCTGAATGTCTGTGTCCCCACCAAAATTCATGTGTTAAGTCCTAACCCCCAAAAGTGATAATATTAGGAGAGCGGGGCCTTTCAGAGGTGATTGGGTCATGAGGTGGAAGCCTCATGAATGGGATTCATGCTCTTATCAAAGACCAACAGAGAGCTCCATTACCCCTGCTACCGCATGAGGACATAGGGAGAAAGTGCACTTGTGGCCAGAACGCAGCCGTGTTGGCACCTGCTTTGGACATCCCAGCCTCCAGAACTGTGAGAAATCAATTTCCATTGTTTAAACACTCCCCAGTTTGTGGTATTGTCTTACCCAAGCCTGAATGGACTAAGGCGGTAAGGTTTGTGATACAGACTCAAGTTAGTGCCTTCACACGTGGTAAGAGGCATTCTCCTCTACCTGGTACACAGAGGGGCGACCCCTTTTCAAGTGAGAAGTCATTTATGCCTTGCTTTTAGGACAAAGGAGGAAGAGCAGAGAATTCCTTCTGGGTCTGGTCGTTATTTATTTATTATTTATTTCTCTCTCTCTCTCTTTCTTCTCCTTCCTTCCTTCCTTCCTGTCTTTCTTAGATTTTATTCATTTATTTAAAAGAGAGAGGGAGAGAGAGCGTGCGCATGAACAGGGGGAGGGGCTGAGGGAGAGGAAGAAACAGACTCCCTGCTGAGCAGAGAGCCCCATGTGGGGCCGGATCCCAGACTCTGGGATCGTGACCTGAGCCAATGGCAGATGCTTAACCGACTGAGCCATCCAGGCACCCCATGGGTCTGCTGTTTCTTTATTGCTTTCAGGTCAAAATAATCCTTATGCCAAAGTGGCATATTTGGGGGTGGGGGTGCATAAGTTTCACTAACCTCATGGACTCAGCAAGATGTATTGAGAATCACTGGGCTTATTCTGTTGTTGGAGCTCTTTTCACTGATTTTTCAACACTTTTTCTCTCTTTTTTTTTTTTTTGAATTTATGGTTAAAAAAACACGTAACACAAAATTGACAAGATTAACCAGTTTTACATACACAATTCAATAGTTCAGGATTCACACTGTCATGACATAGTTCTCCAAAACTTTTTCCACTTTTTTTTTCCTTTGAAGTGTAGTTGACACATAGTGTTACATTAGTTTCAGGTGTACAACACAGTGATTCAGCAAGTTTAGGCATATGCTCTGCTCTGCTCAAGCGTCACTCCCGTCTGTCACCATGCCACACTATGACAGCGTCACTATGTTCCCTAGGCTGTGACTTTTATTCCTGTGACTTTTTCATTCCGTGACTGGAAGCCTCTACTTCCCACTCCCCTTCATCCTCTTTGCCCATCTTCTCCCCTCCCCCCTCTCTGGCAACCACCAGTTTTTTCTCTGTATTTATGAGTCTGTTTCTGCTTTTTTGTTATTTGTTCATTTGTTGTATTTTTTAGGTTCACATGTAAATGAAATCAGATGGTATTTGTCTTTCTCTGTCTGACTTATTTCACTTAGTGTAAATAACCTCAGGTCCATCCGTGTTGTCACAAATGATAAGACATCGTTCCTTTTTTATGGCTGAGTAATATTCCATTATATATATATATGTATATATATATATATATATATACATATATATATATACATCATGTCTCCTTTATCCATTCATCTATCAATGGACACTTAGGTGCTCCCATATCTTGGCTATTGTAAATAATATGGCACTAAGCATAGGGGTACATATATCTTTTCAAATTTGTCTTTTCATTTTCTTTGGTTAAATACTCCATGGTGGAAAAGAACTTTTAAATCTTCCAAATATGCAACTCTATAACCCATTACAGAATTGAATTTTTACAAGATATTTCAAAAAGGGGCATCTGGCTGGCATGTTACTCTTGACTTTGGGGTCATGAATTCAAGCCCCATGTAGGGCGTAGAAATTGCTTTAAAAAGTTTTTTTTTTTAAGGCATTTCAGGGGGCGCCTGGGTGGCTCAGTGGGTTGAGCCTCTGCCTTCAGCTCAGGTCATGATCTCAGGGTCCTGGGATCGAGCCCCGCATCGGGCTCTCTGCTCAGCGGGGAGCCTGCCTCCCCCCCTCTCTCTGCCTACCTCTCTGCCTATTTGTGATCTCTGTCTGTCAAATAAATAAATAAAATTTAAAAAAAAAAAAGGCATTTCAGTGGACAGGTTAGGCAGAGAAGGGTCCTCAGGCTAAGTAACCAGCATGAAGAGAGGCAGGGTGAGAGGCAACCTCAGCAGCAGTGTGCGTAGAGAGAAGGATGTCAGCGGGTCCTGCCTGGGACAGCCCGATTTGCTGGGAGAGTAGGAGGTCCAGGTGGAGTTCCTAGAGAGGCCAGAAAGGGGCCCAGGCCATTATTTTTACCATAGTCTTTGAAGCTTGGTATCCTTGGACTGAAACTAACCATGGAATGAGTTATTAGCTGCTTTGTTTAAGCTTTATTGCTCTGTAGTCAACATCATGTCGCAATACCTTCCACCCACCCATTTGAAGTAACTGCCAAACTATTAACTTTTCTTTTTTTTTCAGTTAAAGAAGCAGAACTCTGGGGCGCCTGGATGGCTCAGTCAGTTGAGCGTCCGACTCTAGAGATCGGCTCAGGTCATAATCTCAGGGTCGTGTGATCGAGTCCAGTGGCTGGCAGCTGGCTGGTGGGCTCGGCACTCAACAGGGAGTCTGCTCTTCCTTCTCCCTCTCCCTCTGCTCCTCCCCCCTCACATGCATGCCAGTGCTTTCTCTCTCAAATAAATAAACAAATGTTAAATAAAAAGTAGAATGATTTGCTTACCATAGAATTTTCAGAAAATAGCAAAGAACATAAAATGATAATTAAAATCATCCCAATATTCACCATTTATGGAACCAAACTCATGATGTTTTAGCATATTTCTATACTTTAATTAGTTTGTTAATTAACTAATTAATTAATTAATTTTTGTAAGTAATCTCTACCCCCAATGTGGGGCTTGAACTCACCACCCTGAGACCAAGACCTGAGCTGAGAGGAAGAGTTAGACGCTTAACTGACTGAGCCACCCAAGGGACCCCCCAAAACATATTTTTAATGACAGATGTCCTTTGAGACATTTTAAAAAGTGGCAATTTTATTGCCATCCTAAAACACAAAAGTTGTGATGCTGTTTCCAAAGCAATTCCTGGTATCTTATGCTGAAATAAAGCCTATCAAGCTGGATCCCAAAGATAAGCACATTTTATGAAACACTGAAGTGAAATATAAAATCCTGGCATAGGGGGGGAAAAAAAACCCACAAAACCCTAACACAGGCTGCAATTTAAGCAAATGGAAACAGAATCTGGTACTTTCTCTGTCAACAAATAACTCAGAAAGCTTTTCCATAAAATTAAATAATGATGTGATGTGTTATCCACTACATTTGTAGCAGCATAATTACAATAATGAGACACATTTAATATAATGAGGCTCTGTATTTTAGAAATGCTAAGTCACGCCAAGCATGCTATTTGGTGTTGCCTAGTTATTAAACCATTTAATATTTCCATTTAAATTTTATGAGGTCTAGGAAGCAAAGTGAGAAGAGATTTTGTTGAATTATAAGCATATTAGATGGAAAAATGAAAGCTTCTCCTGCATTCGCCAGAGTCAGTTAGCAACAGAGTTGTAAGTTTACAGCTTTAGTGAGAGTCCAGGAACCCTCGCCAAAGAATACAAATTTATGGCATGTTAAAGAGCATACTTAATATTTTATTTTCTTTCCTGTCATTTCGGTTATCAACGTGTTGCAGTAAATGTCACCCTTGGAAACTTACCTGGAAAACTGCCCTCAAATCATTATGGTACCAGGACACATAAGGGTGATCAATGCAAAGAGCAGGGCACACGTGGCCAAAACAGAATATGGCAAATATGTTGACGAAATGATTCCCTGGGAGAAAAAGCAGAGTCAGACTGATGAAGTAACATTGCCCTTTGAGAGAAACGGTCCTGGGAGAGGTTTTCTAGGAGAGGGCTCTGCTCTCTACAACAGACTCCTGGTTCTGTGATTGGTCACTTGGTTCAGGGCAAGAAGGGAAACCACCACGTACTGATGGGGAAGTCTGGGCTCTAGCACCTGGATTTGAGCTCTGGCTGCTCTCCCATGGACAGGCTGAATGGCTTTAAACAAGTTTCTGAAATTCTCTAAGCCCTGGTTTTCTTGTCTGGAGAATGATAATGTCATTACCTACATCCTTGTAGGCAATGATCACAACATCACGGTTGCGAGGTTTGCATAAGAGAGTATATGTAAGGCACATAACATAAAGGGCGAGGTCGCCATACACGCTTGTTATGATTACCTGCCCCGAATCGCCCAAGGTACTTTCCAGTTATATTATCTGTTGATGAGGTGCTATTACCACCTATTTAGTTTGTAGCGGTGATCACAGTTGCCTACTCAAAATGCATTTCTGCCTCCTTTCTCATCACCAGAACCGCTATTTTATTCAGGACAGCAGCCTATCCAGATAAAACACCACGCTTCCCAGCTTCCACTGAAGCCGAGAATGGCCACAAGGATTTATGTGGAGAGCTTTGGCTGGGGCTTCAAGGAAAACTGGCTCTGGTTTGGAGGTATACCTTGGAAGGTCAACAAGATGACTGACGGTTCAGCAGGCTTTTTGGAACTATAAAGGAACAAGAGATGCGGGGCAGAAGCTACGAGTCTAAAACCCTGGAGATCTCAGCCTTGAAATTCTGAGGCACTAAAATGAAGCTGGCAACATTCTAGCTCCAGAATTATGGTTTTGTGAGAGATATAAGCCTTTAATCAGTTTGGGTCATGATCACTTTGAGTTTGTTGTTACAGGTCACCAGAACGGATTGTGACTCACATAAACCACACCATATTAGACTCCCTGAAAAATGATGACACCCTCATCATTCAAGGTATCATTATAACAAAGTCTCAGTGTATAAGGTAATGCTGGTAGGTTTGTTTGTGAAACAAAGAGAAAATCCAACTGACTGAGAATCTATCTCCCAATGCTGCTGTAAGAATGGAAGGAAAAGGAAAAAGCACATAAATTGAGTCGTCCAATACAGTCCCTGACATGTAGTGATTATTTGGCTGATAGGGGCCACTGGTATAGGGCTATCACTAAAGAAAATAAACTAGACAAAAACCTTGCTTTGTCCCTGGAATAGAAGCCAAGCATGATCATTTTTCTATCTCATCAGTTGACATTCTATATTATTATTATTTTCCTAAACTCCTTGTTTATATAAATTCATTATTCAGGAGGATTTCAGCTCAAAAGTGATTGAAAAGGCAAAGCATAAAGGAAAAGTCAGGGAACTTTCCTCATGAGAACTAGAAGCACAAAAGAAATAACCTCACTTACCAGGCAACAACATATAATCTCCTGATGTTTCCGGAATATGAGAGGAATCATATAATTGTACCCTATCTCTAAGTTCCAAACTGATGATGTCAGGTGGGATGTATATTTGGAAAAGTACAGTTGTGCCCAGTCCTAATGGCTCGGCTCATCATTTCCTGATTCTCTACTCCTATTTGCTGGTGTTACAACTACTATATCACAACACAGAATCGGGATGAACTCAGGGGCTCTGGGTGAAGTTTTTGAGTTGTGGAAACACATACATGGACCTTTGTCCCAACAGTCAATGTGACTAAATGGGTGACTTTGAAACCTTTAGGTGGGTGTCACTGTCAAGAGCCCTGAGTGAGGTCACAATTCAAATGCTGAGGCACATTTTTGTCTTGGTCCTGTCTGTGTTAGCATCAATTTCCTTTTGGTTAAGTTGTCAAAGAGCAGTAAAATGTCAGAGACAGCTCCCAGACAATGTATATTTATCTCATCTTAAGTTTAGTCTTGTAGAACTCTGGAGAGGGGTTTCTCCGAAAATTCTTGGCCGGGTCCTAAGACATCTCCTTGTGAAGCCCCAGTGTCCACGAGGATGTACAAAACACATACAAGATAAGATTACTGCTTTCCCAGCATTTATCCAGACTATGACCTAACTTAAGTGGAAGGAAGCATTTTTGATGGCAGTCATTCCTAGAAACGTCATACATACATAGTGTAGGATTGGTAACCACATTCTAAAATTATAAACCGTTTCAGGACATTTTGCAAAGCCAGCTCAATGCTACACTGTATGTAAAACATACCTAAATCAAAGAGATGATGCTATTTCTGCACGGTGGAGCCTTCTGTGGGTGAAAAAGGGTTAAAGAGTATCTCTATATACTGACAGTGAGTGTTCAGCAAGATAGATTTGAATACGAGAAGATGGGTCCGGACCTGCATTAGAGTGTGTTATCCTGTGAATAAGACAGGGTGTTCGTGTATGCATGTAGATGTGTATGTATTGACAGAGACTCTTTGCTTGACTGAACTTGATTCAAGCTCCACTGAACCTTCTCCTCAATATACGGATTCTTCTAGAAGTCGGTTTTAGCAAGAATCCTGCTAAAATCAACTCAGGAGGGGCGCCTGGGTGGCTTAGTGGGTTAAGCCACTGCCTTCGGCTCAGGTCGTGATCCCAGGGTCCTGGAATCGAGCCCCGCATCAGGCTCTCTGCTCAGCGGGGAGCTTGCTTCCCTTCCTCTCTCTCTGCCTATCTCTCTGCCTACCTGTGATCTCTGTCTGTCAAATAAATAAATAAATAAAATCTTTAAAAAAATAAAAATTAAAAAAAATAAAATCAACTCAGGAGAATTCTCCACCATGATAAATAGCTAGTACATATGTGAAATCAACAAACTCTTCTCCAACCATTCAAGAAACCCGAGCAGTTTCCAAGCCTTGGGACTATGCCCCTGAGTCCCATTTCAAGGCCCTAGACTCTTGGCTGGGATTATTCACCCTCCTAAGGGAAGAGAACTTCATTAGGATGACCCTTAGAGAAGTCATAAAAGAGATCTGCAAGACCCAAGTAACAACTTCCTATCTATTCAGAAAGAATTGGATAGGAAAGGACTTTGGAAATACCAAGATGTCTGCTTGGTTGCTTCTAAGTCTACCTCTCAATATCTTGTGTATGGAATTACCCAAACTGACTCATCATAGAAAGAACCAATTAAAAAGTTGAAAATAGAGCTAACCTATGACCCAGCAATCGTGCTACTGGGTATTTACCCTAAAGATACAAATGTAGTGATCCTAAAGGGCATTTGCACCAAATGTTTATAGCAGCAATGTCCACAATAGCCAAACTATGGAAAGAACCTAGATGTCCATCAACAGATGAATGGATAAAGAAGATGTGGTATATATATATATATATGTATATATATATATATATATACCATGAAATACCAAGCAACCATCAAAACCCCCGAAATCCTGCCATTTGCAACGATGTGGATGGAACTGGAGGGTATTATGCTAAGTGAAATTAAAAAATCAGAGAAAACCAATTATCATATGCTCTCTCTGATATGAGGAATTTGAGAGGCAGGGTGGAGGGTAGGGAGGGAAAAAATGAAACAAGATGGGACCGCAGAGGGAGACAAACCATAAGAGGCTCTTAATCTCAGGAAACAAACTGAGGGTTGTTGGGGGCTGGAGGGGGGAAGGGATAGGGTGGCTGGGTGACATTGGTGACATTGGTGAAGGTATGTGCTATAGTAAGTGCTATGAGTTGAATAAGAGTGATGATTCACAGACCTGTACCCCTGAAGCAAATAATACATTATATGTTAATAAATAAATAAATAAATAAATAAATAAAATCCTATTAAAAAGAAAAAAAGAAAGGACAAATTAGAGGATATATTAGACAAATAGTGGTCTGGACCTTTCCCACAGAGGTTGGGGGACTCTCACTAAGCTGATTCAGCAGGGTTCTTGTCAATACCAGATTTTATAAGGAAGTACACAGATGGGTCTAGGAAAAGTTTCAGGAGTCAAACTAAAGTTTGATCAAAGAATCTGTTAGTAAATCTATTTGTTTTTTTATAATGAATTGAATGGAATCAAATGAAAAGAATATTAGGGGAGGAAAAACTATCTTCTTTGGGTCTCTAGCAGGGTTGAAGAATTAAACTGACATAATCCTGAAAGATTAACAAGAGAAAAATATAAAATTTCATTAAGTTTTTGCATTTACACGGGAGCCTATGCAAGGGAATGATGACTGGATGTGACCATAGCAGGAATTTTTATACCTTTTAGATAACATAACTAGAAATTTGTGAAAAACTGGCAAGACAAAAGGTTTGGGCTAAGGGTGGGATATGGTGAAGAATTAAGTAGGAAGGTAAGAGTTAGTTTACAAGATTTGTCTGTATAGATCTCTGGCCCCAAATTCCCTGTGTCTGGTAGGAATGTCTTCCCTTCTCCCAGCACAGGGAGGGTATCTTTTACATGAGAGAGGGATCTCCTGTTCTGAGGAAGACAAAGGAGGGTCAGAGGGTTTTTCTTGCACTGGCTCCTTCTTAAATGCCTTCAACTTAAATTATTCAATATGTCCACATTGCCTATTTTGGGGTGACACATTCTGGTTTCCTTCAAGAACAATCCTTAAAAACTGAAAACTATTGGAGCGCCTGGCAAACTCAGTAGGCAGAGAATGCGAATCTTGATCTTGGGGTTGTGAGTTCACGTTGGGCACAGAGCTCACTAAAAAAAAATTGAAAACAAACTAACACTAATAAACCTAATTATATATCAAGTTTGTAGCATATCTATATAGAGAAGAGTAGTACAGTACTTTAAGAGACTTTAAAAAACATTTATTTATTTATTTATTTGACAGATCACAAACAGGCAGAGAGGCAGGCAGAGAGAGGGGGAAGCAGGGTCTCCACTGAGCAGAGAGCCCGACGTGGGGCTCGATCCCAGGACCCTGAGATCATGACCTGGGCCAAAGGCAGAGGCTTATCCCACTGAGCCACCCAGGCACCCCGAGACTTTAAAATACAATATTTTGCCTTCACAAAGGCAATATGTGGGAATATAATTTATGGGGAATATAATTTAAGAACTACAAAGAAGTGTTTTTTAAAATTTTTTATTTCTAAAGATTTTATTTACTTATTTGTCAGAGAGAGAAAGAGAGAAAGAGAGCACAAAAGCAGGGGGAGTGGCAGCCAGAAGGAGAAGCAGGCTCCCCGCTGAGCAAGGAGCCTGATGTGGGGCACCATCCCAGGACCCTGGGATCATGACCTGAGCTGAAGGCAGACCCTTAACCGACTGAGCCACCCAGGCACCCCCAAACCTTTCCTGTTTCAAGCCACCGACATTTTGGTGTGGCTTGTTCTTGTAGCAGAACTCAGCCCATCTGACTTAGGAATACTTTTCCTTCCTTCTACTCTCTCTCTCTCTCTCTCTCTCTCTCCCTCCTTTCCTTCCCTCCTTCCTTCCAAGTAAATTCTACATCCAAGGTGGGACTCGAACTCACAAGCCATGTGCTGTACAGACTGAGCCAACCAGGTGGCCCATGGTATACTTTTTAATATAATAAAATATAAAAGATGCTGCATGGTTTCTGATAGCAGCTTTTCTCAGTGAGACACTGGAGACAACACCTTCCCAATGTGGCTGGGGGAGGAGTTCCTGTCATCTACGGTGCGTCCTCTGTCTCTGTGTCCCCTAGTTGTCTGTGTCTCCTGTGCTGGGACCAGTGACAGGTAATTGTTGACTTGTGTTTATTGATGCCAGGAACAGCCGTATTTGTTCCTTGAGTACCGCACCACTGTTCTACATTTTCGGAGAAGGTTTTTACATATCTTTTCACCAGAATGAAAGCAATCGTCAGACGAGGCACTCCAAATTTTAGGAAGTCTCTAGAGGACTTGGTAAGAATTCAAAAAACATGATTAACGAAAGGCAAGTTTGGAAAATCTGACCCAGTCCAGGCCTGGAAACTCTGAGAACCAAGCAAGACGGAATATTAGGAACTCCTTCCCCATCTTCAGGCAGGATCTGGAATTTGTGGCCTGCCTTAATCTTGCTGACGTCATTCAGGCACTGCGGTGGTAACTTAGCAACTCTGCCCCTTTTCCTTCCGTGGAGCCCACTGTGCAGGAATGTGATTAAGTCGCCTATGGCACAAAATCCCGGCTAATGCTTCAGAGGACCAGGCTTTGTCTTAGGAATATTTTCCAGTGGCTAGAAAAACAGCTCTTTCTGGCTCGCTGCAGGGTCTGTCTCTGAGCACTGACGGTACTGATCGCCTGGTTTGTCTAGGCCTCGGCGAATGCACGCGGCTGGGAGGCTGAGCCGGTTTCCTCACAGGCAAGTTTGCAGACAGGTAGCGGGGATCCCTCCTCAACAGCCGAAAGTGGGTTCATCCAGGATTCGGACTCAGACTGTGGTCTGATCTGAGGGGGCTGACCTGTGCCAGGAGGCCGGTCTTTTTGCATTAAGAGCCCCATGGAAAAGAAATTCCTGGATTCGGTTCAAAGACAGGGAGAGGGCAAGTGTCGGGGGACAGGGGCTTCTGAGGACAGCATGGGGTGGGGAGGGGGTGGCTGCCACTCAGATTGTCCTCTGCCCTGCGGCTGCTCCCTGGGCTGCACACCCGAGTCCTGGGAGGGGAAGGAGCTGCAACAGGACATCAAGTTCCAATGCAAAGAGTGGTCCCATTTCTAACCCCTGCAAGATGCACGAAGTCTCAGGAGAAATCACCTCGAAGCCTCTTCTGAGAGCACCTGCTCCTTTGATGTCCTGTGGGCTGTTCCCACGGCTGCCTCTGACTCGTGGCACTCCCTACCCACCCCCCACTTTGGTATCCAGTCACCAAGCAGGATCTGCTCTCTCCCTGAAGGCCCTAAATGCCTGGGTTTTTAAAAGGCTTTCTCAGGCCCAGGACGGTGGGGTGGGGGGGGTTAATGCACCAGTGTCCACCCCCAACTGATGAAGGGCATCGACAGGTAGATAAATGCTTCCGCTTTCCAGTGCTGCGGTGGGACAACTCGGCCCGTTGAGCACAGCTGCTAAAGGTCCCCAGCAGGACTGCGACAAACTTGCCCACGCCGGTCATGCCCTCATTAGCATATCTTTCCCCGGCTCTCATTTTCCTCTTGCTGGCTCTTCTGCTGCCTAGCAACACCTCCCAAACAAACTGCCGGCACCTACGCTGCTCCCCAGGGGCTGCTTTTTGGGAAAATGTAAACCAAGACACCCACTCTCTGTATTTTCCTGCCTTGCCTCCAATTTAAATTCTCTAACCTCTCTTCATTCCGCAAGCCTTTCTTCTTGGAGCTGATGCCGCATTCATACCTCCGCTAAAGCAAGGCTCCGCCTACTTGGTAACACGCCGCTTAGCAACCTCGAGATGCCGAGATGCCCGTGGCTTTGAAATTTCAGTCCTGCTCTTCCTCTCTCCCCCACCCGCATCTGCATGTAGAAAGAGGCAGCGAAGACATTCCTTTGTCTCTTGATAGGAACTGTGCACGTACAGGGCCCCTGGGAAGACAGAAGTCACTGCTTTAAGCTTGCTTTTAACTCTTTTGACTCCCACCCAAAAGGATATTTTATTCCTCATCGGATGCTGTTGGCGCAGGCAGTGGACACGGTGACTCACAGATGAGAGCAGGGAGGACATCAGGCCTGGACAACATTGCAGTGGCTTCAGAGGCCCTGGCCCCCAATTTAAGTGCCGCTCATGGAGGGTTTCTTCGAGAATATGCTGGTGGCACCCACCAGAGATGAGCAGCACCCTTTGGGAGGAATTTGAGGGAGGGCTGGGATTCCCACAGCATTGGCAGGAATGGAATCAGGGCTATCCTTCTAGAAGATGTCTGTTTTGACTGGTGTGGTCTGGAGAAGGATGCATTGTACTAAGACGGCTGTGATTGCTCCCCACGTACTGGACATTGCTTCGCTCGGCTAAGTGGATATACACGAATACATTCACTGATGAAGCAGACACAAGGGGATAGTTCCCCATAAAGCAAAGCTTCATGACAGCTATGAGAGGGAGACTAGAGAATCCATCGTACTTGATCTTAGGTAGAACCTTGTAAGTCAGAATGTCCCAGAAGTGAGGGGTCCTTGGCATCTTGGAGAAAGCCTAGAATTGGGAACGATTTGAAGAGGTCAATCTGCTACGAAAAATTCACCGAGGAGACAGTGTGACTTAATTCTTCAAAGGAATCAAATTCATGCAAACTCCCAGGACCTTAAGACTCAGTGAAATGCAAAAGGAATAACGTTTGTTGAATGTGTTCCTGATGTGGGGACATAAACTCTAAAATTGAATGCAACTTTTTCTCAGGAAAGGATTGGTCGTGAAGGGGGCCTAGCTGGCCCAGTCAGTGGAGTATGTGACTCTTGATCTTGGGGTCGTAAGCTCAAGCCCCACATTAGGGAAAAGAGATTACTTTGAAAAAATAAGAAATATAAATCAAATAAGAAAGGATTTGTAGGGCGCCAGGGTGGCTCAATTGGTTAAGCTACTGCCTTCAGCTCAGGTCATGATCCTGGAGTCCCAGGATTGAGTCCTGCATCGGGCTTCCTGTTCGGCAGGGAGTCTGCTTCTCTCTCTGACACTCTCCCCCCTCATGCTCTCTCTCTCCCTTTCATTCTCTCTCTACCAAATAAAATCTTAAAAAAAAAAAAAAAGAAAAAGAATTTGTAATTTTATCAGCTTCTCATTGGGGGAATCTGACCACCCCCCCAAAAGACTAAAAATGATTGGTGTATTTTTTTTTAAGATTTTATTTATTTATTTAACAGAGAGAGATCACAAGTAGGCAGATAGGCAGGCAGAGAGAGAGGGGGAAGCAGGCTCCCTTCTGAGCACAGAGTCTGATGTGGGGCTTGAACCCAGGACCCTGAGATCATGACCTGAGCCAAAGGCAGAGGCTTAACCCATTAAGCCCCCCAGGCGCTCCACTATTGGTGTATTTTAAGAAGAGAAGTACCAGCAATCCTCCACAGCTACCTACATGCAACCTCTGTCTCCTTACGATTCTTGCATGCATTTGTACTTAAAACAATCATGATAACAGCAACAAGCAGCACCACCACCTCCTAGTGAGTCTGACAACAGTGACTGCCAAGCAGACTTACGTGCCACAGTGTGTATGGAAAGCATGGGTTTTGTGCTCAGATGGTAATGGGCTCACATTCTGGTTCTGCTATTTAATAATTATCTGACCTTAACCTGGTAACTTCATCCCTTATTCCTGTTTTCTTTTCTCTAAAATGGAAATGCCACCTCATACGTTGATGTGAGGATTAGTACGAATATATTTGACCTCCCTGGAATTCCTTCTTTTTTTTTTTTTAAAGATTTTATTTATTTGACAGAGAGAGATCACAAGTAGGCAGAGAGGCAGGCAAAGAGAGAGGAAGGGAAGCAGGCTCCCTGCTGAGCAGAGAGCCTGATGCGGGGCTTGATCCCAGGACCCTGAGATCATGACCTGAGCCGAAGGCAGCGGCTTAACCCACTGAGCCACCCAGGCGCCCCTCCGGAATTCCTTCTTTACTCTCAGAGTCCTTTGTGGGGTTTTTTTGTTTTTTGTTTTTTAAAGATTTTATTTATTTATTAGAGAGAGAGAGAGAGAAAGCATGAGAAGTGGGAGGGTCAGAGGGAGAATCAGACTCCCTGCCGAGCAGGGAGCCCGATGCGGGGCTCGATCCCGAGACTCCAGGATCATGACTTGAGCAGTCGCTTAACCAACTGAGCCACCCAGGCGTCCCTCTGAGCCCTTTGTTATGGGATGTTGACAGATTGCTGTAATGACTGGGGTTCATTGATAGAGCAAAAAATCTGTTTTAGCTGATTTACGTAGAAAAGTAGTCACAGATCGGAGGGCTGAAGAAACAGGTTCTATGCTGAACATTTAGAAGGGAATCTCAAAGCCACAGTGCAGAACCAGGACGCCAAGGAAGCTGCTGGAGACTCTAGTCAGGAAGCCATTTACTAAGATGGGAAGCCGCCACAACGATTGTTGACCATGAAGTCACACCATCATGACTTCCGTCGGGAAGGCATCATGAAGAGACCTCTGCCTCCCCAGCTACCGGCTTCAGATCCACGACACACCCGTGAGAGTAAACCCTGTCTTCTGTATCTTGTATCTGTATCTTCTGTCTGTATCTCGGGACCTTGGCTCATGTGCCTGCAGATAAACCACACCCCTCGGCAAACATTTTATTATTTTATTTTATTTATTTATTTTAAAGATTTTATTATTCATTTATTAGAGAGAGGGAATTCATTATTATTCATAATAATGAATAGTTATTCATTATTAGAGAGAGAGAGAGAGGAGAAGAGGGAGAAAGAGAATTTTCAGCAGGCTTCCCCCTGAGTGCAGAGCCCTATGCGGGGGCTCCATGCAAGACTCAGCATGGGGCTCGATCTCATGACCCTGAGATCATGACCTGAGCCGAAACCAGAGTTGGACACTTAATGGACTGAGCCACCCAAGCACCCCCCTTTTGCGACCATTTTTAAAACAGAAACATAGAGGGGTGTCTGGGTGACTCAGTCCGTTAAGCATCTGCCTTTGGCTCAGGTCATGATCCCCGAGTCCTGGGGTCGACGCCCACATCAGGCTCCCTGCTCAGTGGGGAGCCTGCTTCTCCCTCTCCCCCTCCCCCTGCTTGTGCTCTCTCTCTCTCTGTCGAATAAATGAATAAAATCTTTAAAAAAACAAAAAAAAAACCAGAACAAAACAGAAAACAAAAAACCTCAGAAACGTAGAAAAAAATAGAGCAGAGCTCTTACCTCATGATCTGATTTGAGGAATTTAAGTCATATCCAGGGTTTTAGCTGCAAAGGGGTTTGGAAAAAGTGGGATTTCATTTCCTTTAATCTTTTTATCATCTGATATCGGAGGACACACTAGAAAGAGAGTTTTTTTTTTTTTTTATTAGGGTGCCTGGGTGACTCGGTTGAGTTTCTGACTCTTGATTTTGGGTCAGATCGTGATTTGGGGGTCATGGCATCAACTCCCTCATCGGGTCTGCATGCAGCATGGAGTCTGCTTGTCCTTCTCCCTCCACTCCTTTTCCAGTGCACTCTCTCTCACAAATACATAAATAAACAAAATCTTAAAAATTTTTTTTTTTTATTTGAGAGATAACAAGTGGGGGGAAGGGCAGAGGGAGAAGGAGAGAGACTCAAGCAGACTCCCCATTGAGCACAGAGTCTGATGCAGGTCTCGATCTCACGACCCTAAGATCAGGACCTGAGCTGAAACTACGAATCAGATACTTAACCGACTGCACCACCCAGGTGCCCCTATTGTTTTTTGTTGTTGTTTTTGTTTTTTAATGAACTGTTTTAGGAAAAAACACCAGCATAAATTTCTCAGTGAATGTGCTTGTAACTGGGTCTCAGAAGTGGAATTTCTGGGATGCCTGGGTGGCTCAGGTTAAGCGTCTGCCTTCAGCTCAGGTCATGATCCCGGGGCCCTGGGGTGGAGCACCGCATGGGGCTCCGTGATCAGAAGGGAGCCTACTTCTCCCTTTCTCTCTGCCTGCCTGCCTGCCACTCCCTCTGCTTGTGCTCTCTTTCTCTCATTATCCTTCTCTCTGTGTCAAATAAATAAATAAAAATCTTAAAATAAAAAGAAGTGGAATTTCTTGTTCAAAAGGTATATTCCACCCAAAGTTTCACATACACCCTCAAAATTCCCCTTCAGGAAGGCTTTTCTAATTTAGACTGACACCAACATTATATGAGAAGGCTTGTTTTCTATCACTTTTCCCAGTCCTCAGTATTATTCCTTTAAATTTTCATTAATTTGATGGGAAAGAAATCACATAGAAAGAGGAATATTCTTTTTCTCTGTAGTACATTGAATTCTTTTATATTTTTATTGTTTTATTTACTTTTTAAGATTTTATTTATTTATGTGTGAGAGAGAGAGCGAGCGCGCACAAGCAGGGGGAGGAACAAAGGGAGAGGAAGGCGCAAAGGGAGAGGGAGAAGCAGGCTGCCCGATGAGCAGGGAGCCAGACGTGAGGGGCCCATCCCAGGACCCTGGGATCATGACCTGAGCCGAAAGCAGTTGCTTAACTGACTGAGCCGCCCAAGCGCCCCTTGAATTTTTTTGTAGATTTTTGATTGACATTAGGGGCGCTTGGGTGGCTCAGTCGGTTATGCATCTGCCTTTAGCTCAGATCATGATCGCAGGTCCTGGCTCCCTGCTCAGTGAGGAGACTGCTTCTCCCTCTCCCTCTGCCTCTGCCTGCCTCTGCCTCTGCCCTTGCTCGTGCTCTCTCTCTGTCTCTGTCTCTGTCAAATAAATGCATAAAATCTTTAAAAAAAAAAAAAAGAGAGACAACTTTATTGAGGTGTAACTGATATACAAAAAAACTACAAATATTTAATACATACAATTTGATGAGTTTGGACATATGAACACACCTATGCATTGTAATAAAGGTAGCTAACATACCCACCACCTCTAACTTTCCTTATGCCCCCTGCCTTTTTTGGGGATTCAAACATTTGACATGACATTTACCCCACGTTTACGTGCACAATGCAGTGTTGTTACCTATAGGCACCATGTTGTACAACAGATCTTAGAGCTTACTCACCTCACGTAACTTGAACTTTTTCTATTGAACAACAACTCCTACCCCCGCCTGTCCCTTGGCAACTACCATTCTACCCTTTGCTTCTATAAATTTAAAGATTTTAGGTACCTTAGGTAAGTGGAATCATATAATATTTGTCCTTCTGTAAGAGAATTATTTCACGTGGCATAATGTTCTCCAGGTTTATCTATGTTGTTACATATTAGGAGATTTCCAGTTGTTGGGTTTTTTTTAATGCTGAAAAACTATTTCTTGGTACGTATATACCACATTTCTTTATCTACTCATCCGCCAATGAACATTTAGGTTGTTTCCATATCTATTGTGAGTAATGCTGCTATGAACACAGGGGTGCACATATCTCTTCAAGGTCTTGATTTCAGCTCTTGGATATATACCCAGAAGTGGGATTACTGGATCATACGGTAGTTCTATTTTTAATTTTTTGAGGAACATCCACGCTGTTTTCCATAGTGGCTGCACCATGTGACGGTGTTCAAGGGTTCTAATTTCTCCAAATCCCTGCCAACACTTGCTATCTTTTGTTATTTTGATAACAGCCATCCTGACAGATGTGAGATGACATTTCGTCGTGGCTCTGATTTGTGATGACTGAGCATCTTTTCATACACTTGTTGGCCGTTTGCAGCTTCCTTTGGAGAAATGTCTATTCAAGTCCTTTGCCCATATTTAAATCAGGTTATTTGTTTCTTTTTTTATTGAGCTGTGGGAGTTCCTTATATATTTTGGAAATTAACCTTTTCTCAGATCGATGGTTTGCAAATATTTTGTCCCATTCCATAGGCTGCCTTTTCATTCTGTTGATTGTTTCTTTTGCTGTGCTGAAGCTTTTTAGTTTGATGTTAGTCCCATTTGTTTCTTTTTGCTTTTGTTGCTTCAGCTTTTGTTATCATGTCCAAAGGGTTTTAGTGTCATACCCAAGACCAATGTCAAGGAGCTTTGTCCCTATGTTCTCTTCTAGAGGTATTATGGTTTCAAGTCTTACATTTAAGCCTTTCATCCATTTTGAGGTAAGTTTTGTGAAGATAGGGGTGAAATTTCATTCTTTTATGTGAATATCCAGTGTTCCTGACACCATTTATTAAAAAGATGATCTTTACCCCATTCAGTTCTGGACTCCATTGTCAAATATAAATTGACTATTTATGCTTGGACTGATTCCAGTGCTCTTGAATTTATTCAGTTGGTCTGTGTATTGGTTTTTATGGCAGTACCATATGATTACCAGAGCTTTGTGGCGTAGTTTGAAATCAGGAAGTGTGATGCCTCCAGCTTTGTTTGTTCTCAAGATTGCCTCAGCTATCCAAGGTCTTTTGTTCTGTATGAATTTTAGGATTATTTATCTTGTGAAAAACAACATTAGAATTTTGATCAGGATTTCATTGAATCTTTAGATGATTTTGGGGGCGCCTCCGTGGCTCAGTTGTAGAACATGTGACTCTTAATCTTGGGATCATGAGTTCAAGCCCCATGTTGGGTGTAGAGATTACTTAAAAATAAAATCTTGGGATGCCTGAGTGGTTCAGTTGTTGTCTGCCTTTGGCTCAGGTCATGATCCCAGTTTCCGGGATTGAGCCCGGCATTGAGCTCCTTGCTCAAAGAGGAGCCTGCTTCTCCCTCTGCCTCTGCCTGCAGCTCTCACTGCTTGTGCTCCTTCTCTCTCTCTCTGTCAAAAAGAGAAAGGGAAGGGCAGAGGGAGAGGGAGAGAGAGAACCCCAAGTGGACTCCACGCTGATCCTGGAGCCTGACTTGGGGCATGACATTCCCATGACATTGATATCATGACCTGAGGGGAAACCAAGAGTCAGATGCTTAACTGACAGAACCACCCAGGTGCACCTAAAATAAAATAACATCTTAAAAAATAAATTAAAGTTACAGATGATTTGGGGTAGTTTGGACATTTTATTTTAAGATTTTATTTATTTATTTGACAGACAGATCACAAGTAGGCAGAGAGGCAGGCAGAGAGAGAGAGAGAAGAAGCAGGCTCCCCACTGAGCAGAGAGCCTGACGTGGGGCTCGATCCCAGACCCTGAGACCATGACCTGAGGCAAAGGCAGAGGCTTAACCCACTGAGCCACCCAGGCGCCCAGTATGGACATTTTAATATTATTATTTCTTTCTATCTATGACCTTGGGATGTTTTCCATCGATTTGCATTCTATGCTCAATTTCTTTTATCAATATTTTATTGTTTTCATTGTACAGATCTTTCACCTCCTTGGTTAAATTTATTCATAAATATTTTATTCTTTTTTTAAAAGAATTTAATAAGAATAAAATATTCTATTTGAATCTATTGTAAATGAGACTGTTTATTTTTCTTTAGATATTTCATTGTTAATGCAAAAAATTTTCATACATTGATTTTGTATCATGCAACTTTACTGAATACATTGATTAGTTCTCATAGTTTTTTCAGAGGAGTCTTAGTTTTCTACGTATAAGATCATATCATCTGGAAACAGAGACAATCTAACTTCTTCCTTTCTGACTTGGATGCCATTGATTTATCTATTTATCTATTTGTCTATCTTTCATCTATTTATTTTTACCTCATTATTGTGATTAGGACTTCTAGTACTATGCTGAATAGGAGTGGTGGGAGTGGGCACCCTTATCCTGTTCCTTATTTTTGAGGAAATCTTTCATTGTTGAATATGATATTAGCTTGGGGTTTATCATATGCAGCCTTTGTTATGTTGAAATATGTTCATTCTATACCCAATTTTTAAGAGCTTTTGTCATGAAAAGGTGTTGAATTTTTGTGAAATTTTTTTTCTCTATTGAGAGGATGATATTATTTTCATGCTTCATTTTATTACTGTGGTACATCATGTTAACTGATTTGCATACATTGAAACATCCTTTCATCCCAAAGATAAATCCCACTTGATTCTAGTGTTTGATCTCTTTAATGTGCAGTTAAGTTTGGTTAAGTAGAATTTTGTTGAGAATTTTTACATCTATATTCATCAGGGATATTGGCCTCTAGTTTTCTTTTCTCATAGTGAGAACTGGCTTTGGTATTGTGGGAATGGTGGCCTCATTAAATGAGTTTGGGAGTGTTTCCTCTTTAAATTTTTGGAGGAGGGGCACCTGGGTGGCTCAGCTGTTAAGTGTGTGCCTTCAACTCAGGTCATGATTCCAGGGTCCTGGGATCGAGCCCCACATCAGGTTCCCTGCTCAGAGAGCCTGCTTCTCTCTCTCCCTCTGCTGCTGCTCCCCCTGCTGTTCTCTCTCTCTCTCTTTCTCTCTCTGTCAAATTAATAAATACAATTTTTAAAAAAATAAAATAAATAAATTTTTGGAGGAGTTTAATATGGATTGGTATTATTTCTTCTTTAGATGTTTGATAGAATTCACCAGTGAAACCATCTGGTTTGCGCTTGTCTTGGTCGGCAGGGTGGGCATTATTGCTTCAATCACCTGAGGTTTTTTTTTTTTTTAAGATTTTATTTATTTATTCCTGAGAGATAGAGACAGAGAGAGAGGGAGAGTGAGAAACAGCCTCCCCACTAAACAGGGAGCCTGATGCAGGACTCAATCCCAGAACCCTGGGATCATGACCTGAGCTGAAGACAAAGGCTTAGCAATTGAGCCACCCAGGCGCCCCTGATTTATGTGATATTTAGAGGAAACTTTGGACTTAGACATTTGAGCTGACATTTGGTAAAGATGTGGATCTTTGGGGTCCAGAGGCAGAATGCTATGGACTGAATGCTTGTGGCCTCCCCAATTTGTAGGTTGAAACCTAACTCCCAATGAGCTGGTACTTGGAGGTGGGACCTTTAGGAGGTGATTAGATCATGAGGGCTAAACCCTTATTAATGGGGGTTAGTGCCCTTAAAAAGTTGCCCCAGAGAACTCCCGTGCCCACAGGAGAACTGACATGTGAGAACAACAGAGAAAACATGACCATCCAAGATCCAAGAAGTGGGCTCTCATCAGAGATGTAATTGGCCAGCACCTTGATCTGGACTCCGCTGCTTCCACGACTGTGAGAAATACATGTCTGCTGTTTACAAGCCCCCCAGTCTATGGCCTTCTGTGACAACAGCCTGATTGGACTGAGACAGGAGTTGGAATGTTTTCCAGTCCAAGCTGCCACCTCCATTCTCCCCTGGGATGCTACAACGTGCCGGACTGGTCAGAGCCTCAAGATTGGCAGACAGAAGCTGGTCTTTGGGGAGCCCCCTTGGGAAACTTGAGAGCTGGGCAAAACTAGAAGCTATGCAGTTTCTTTCTGATCATACAGCATCGTACTGAGGGCCAAGTCTCTGTCCTGAATCTCTTCACCAGCTTTGAGGAATGTGGCCTTATTTTCTCCTGGGGTGGGAGCCTTCCCACTAGTTTCTGATTTCTCACAAAGGGCATTGTTGATGAGCCAGTGTCTTTTGTGGGGAAGGAGGTTCCACGGCTTCTAACTCCTCCATGTTGCTGAGGTGACTTCCTCATTTAATTTCTTAATTGTGTTGCCAATTTGACAAGTTCTTGATCCTCTTTGAGTCTCATTTCTTTTTATAAATGTACAAAGGGGAGGTTGCGAATATTAAGTGAGGTAATGCGTGTATTTCCTGCGGGTGTTACTGGCTTCCATTCCCAATGGGGCAGATGCCCAGCTCGACTTCATGGAGCAGCCAAGGGTGTGGACATTTGATTAACAACCAAACTGATTAATTAAAACTTGGCTTAAAACACAACAAAGCAAAACAAAACAAAAATCTTGGCTTTAGCCATGGTTTCCTTCTCCTACTTTGGACTATCTTTTCTGAAAGCCACCACTTTGGCTCAGAACTGCTGACCTTTCTCCAGCAACTATTTCCTCCTCTGTCTCCATACTCTAGGCATAGGCTTTCCTCCAGGCACACCTGCTGTCCTGTACCAGGATGGGAGCCTTGCCCTAAGCCACAAATAGGCACTCTCCCAGGAGCCGAGAGGTCTGGTCTGTGTGAGGCGGCGGGTGGAGAGAATGCTGCCTCTGTCTGTTAGGGGGATGGTAGGAAAGCAGGGCTACTTATGTGCCAGATCTTCAAGCACATATCAAAGCCCCGTCTCCTTAGTCCTTCCAGGTTCCTCAGGCTCCTGCCTTTGTGAAGCTGTAATTCGACAAACCTCATCATCTCTGCTCCCTTCCTTATTAGGATCACTTTTCTCCCAGAAACCTCTTCACTGACTTCTGTATCCATTTTCTGGAAAGAAGTGCCCCATGGTTTTCTAGATACGCACAGGCGTGTATGCATCAGGACAGAAAGGCACTGATGGGGTGACTCAAATGGTGGGTGAATAAGTAAGGCATCCAGCCTTCAAAATTGGTAAAAACAAAACAAAAACAAAAACCAAACAAACAAAAAACACTAGTCCTGAGCTTGACTCAAATCATCTCTCGCTGAGGCACTCGGAGGAGGGCCACTTTGAAGTCATTTACACCTGAATTTGGACGCCAACTCTAGTGATTTCCTGATTACATACTCATTAATTTCTGATCTAGTTCTTAGGATTTCTCTTCTGCTTACCTTGGATTTAGTTGGCTTTTCTTTTTCTAGTTTCCTAAAGTGGAAACTTAGATCACTGATTTTAGATCTTTCTCTTTTTCTAACTAATGCATTCAACTCTATACATTTCTCTCTAAACTCTGCTCTCACTGTATCTCACAAATTCCGGTATGTTGTGTTTTCGTTTTATTCCATTCAAAATATTTCGAAATTTCCCTTGAGATTTCTTCTCTGACCCATATGTTTGTTAGAAATGTGGGCTTTTTGTTTTTATTTTTAATTTTAGAAACAGTTGATTTGGGGCGCCTAGGTAGCTCAGGGGGTTAAAGCCTCTGCCCTCGGCTCAGGTCATGATCTCAGGATCCTGGGATCGAGCCCCACATCGGGCTCTCTGCTCTGTGGGGAGCCTGCTTCCTCCTCTCTCTCTCTCTGCCTGCCTCTCTACCTACTTGTGATCTCTGTCTGCCAAATAAATAAATAAAATCTTAAAAAAAAAAAAAAAGAAACAGTTGATTTTTCTGTCTACCTTAGTTCCATTCCCCATTCAGGAGTCTGTGCAAGAACAAGTGAAGTAGCCTCCATGGCTCTTCCTGCCCAGTCAGTGGTCCAAGCAGTGGGAACTACGGACCAGTCCCCAGTGGGCAGCTGAGGGCTCCAGTCTTCCTGAGGGAAGGGTTGAAGAGGCACAGAGGGCACCTCAGATCCATCTGTGACCTTAGGTCCAACAGCAGCAAATTCAGGACCCAGAGCAATCTATTCACCTAGAAATTTCTCCTTGGTCACAGCCTTTCTACCAGGGGCCTGCTTCTCCTTTCCAATCCCTTCAGGATCTCTGTAGGCATAGAGATCAGGCATGACCTCGCATGGGTGTTCATGGGAGGTGATTAGAATTTCCTGGGTCAGCATGCACCACATCAGACCCATGCAGGGAGCTCTCTGGTTCGTAAGGGGTGGCAGCACGACTAGCTCAAAGGAGAGTCTGTTACACAGAGTGGTGGTAGGCAGGTGGACATAACATACCTCTGTGTTGGGGCACCTGGCTCAGTCAGTTGAGCTCTGACTCTCGGTTGCACCTCGGGTCATGATCTCAGGGTGGTGGGATCGCACCTCCAGCTCCACGCTCAGCTGGGGGTCTGCTTCAGGATTCTCTCTCTCCCTCTGCTCCAGCTCACCCTCTTTCTCTAAAATAAATAATTAAGCCTTAAAAAAAGGAAAAAGACACCCCCATGAGAGGCTGGTGATCAGCCCTGGAATCAGTAAGCACCGTAAGTTATGGCTTCCAGAAGGCTGCCTGGATCTGGTTAGTGAAGGTTCCAAGAGTGAAGCTTCCAGCAACAGGAATGGCTCTGGTCAGCAGCAACTTGGGCACAACCCACTGGCCAGATTTCCTGGATGTTATGACGTGGACATCAGGTGGGTCTTCAATGGCACAAGCTGCCCACAGAAACTTCTCTCAGCTTCTCCTCAGACTTAGGATGAAGATGCTGTTGCTTTTCCTTTTATAGATGTACTGTTCCATTTGGAAGGCATGGTTGGTGCCACCTAAGTGCGTTTGTGCTGCAAAGAATCTGAGGACATCCTCTCCCTCATTTGCAGGACATGAAGGGCTCCACACACCGTGAATGTTTCCCTCTATGTTATGATGGAAACCCAGAACAATGCTGTATGGATCCCTTACACTGGGTAGCACAGAAAGGCTAGAAGTGTATTTTTTTTTTTTATCTCCCCACACTTCCTATTTTACCATTTATCTTTGTAACTGATTTCCAGTTTAATTCCATTGTGGTCTGAGAGCAGACACATATAATTTCTATTCTTTTAAGTGTAGTAAGGTATGTTTCATAGCTCAGAATGTGGTCTATTTTGGTCACTGCTTCATTTTATGTTATTTTATTTATTTGTCAGAGAGAAAGAGAGAGAGAGAGAGAGAGCACAAGCAGGCGGAGCAGAGGCAGAAGGAAAGGTAGATGCAGACTCCCCACTGAGCAGGGATCCCCATGTAGGACTGGATCCCTGGACCCTGGGATCGCGACCTGAGCCTAAGGCAGACACTTAACTGACTGAGCCACTCAGGTGTCCGTCTTGGTCAATGCTTCATGTGAGCTAGAGGAGAATGTATATGCTGCTGTTGTTGGATGAAGTTGTCTATAGATGTGAATTATATCCTGCTGATTGATGGTGTTGTTGAGTTCAACTACATCCCCACTGATTTTCTGCCTGCTAAATCTGTCCATTTCTGATGAAGGGATGTTGAAGCCTCCAACTATGACAGTGGATTCATTGATTTTTCTTCGCTGTTCTATTAGTTTTTGCCTCACATAGTTTGATATTCTGGTGTTAGGTTCATACTCACTAAGGGTTGTTATGTCTTCTTGGAGAATTGACCCCAGCACCCTTATCTATCCCTGATTAATTTTCTTGTTTTGAAGTCCATTCTATCTGAAATAAATGTAGCTACCCTTGTTTTCTTTTGGTTAGGATTAGCTGGTATATTTCCTCCATTCATTCACTTTTTAAAAAATCTTTATTTTTTAAGTGATCTCTATTTCCAACGTAGGGCTCAGACTCACGACCCCGAGATCAAGAGTCACATGCTCTACTAACTGGGCCGGCCAAGTGCCCCTATTTGAAAAATTTTAATTAATGGTTAATTAATTATAGCTTTTTCTTATGAGAAGTTTATTGACCGGACCAGTCATTGCATAGAACCAAGTTTTGTTTCTGGGATGCTATCTTAAATGCTGTTCAGATATAAGTAAGAAAGTGCACCAGCTCCTGAATGCACAATAGAAATGGGTTGACCAAGGTGGAAAGAGAATGGAGGAGAATTAAAATCATCAAACATTTTAGAATAAGAATAATCAACAAGCACATGAATTTTTCATTCATGCAAGTGATTATCTAACTCCCTCAGACTGCGTTTTTATTTACTCAGTCAATAAGTATTTCAGATCTGTTACGTCCGGAACCACATTTCTATTCTCATAGACACCTCCAAAGACAGTCTATAGCTTTCCTTACAAACTCAAGTAAATTTCATTATCTAGCTTGATTTTTCTTCTTTCGATTTTTTTTTAAGTTTTTAATGATTGCCCTAGAGCTTGCAATAAACATTTACAATAAATTCAAGTCCACTTTCCAAACACTCCCTACAACTTCCGGGGTAGTTTAAGTATCTTATATAAACAGAAGAGTCGTAATTCTTCCTTCTTGTCCTTTGTATCATTGCTGTCATTCATTTCACTTACACATGCATAAATAAGCATATATATATATGTGTGTGTGTGTGTGTTGAAAATATATACATAAGCATATATAGCTTAATACATTGTTGATATTAATATTGGGAACAAACTGTTACCTGTAACTTCAATCATGAATAAGAAAAATAAAAGTTTTTATGCTACCTTCACTACTCCTTTGAGCTATATATATTTTTTTCTCTCTCTCTAAAGAAAACATTTTTTTTAAGATTTTATTTTTAAGTGATCTGTACGTCCAGCTGGGGCTCCAACACACAAATCTCAGATTAAGAGTCGCATGCCCTATAGAAGGAGCCTGCCAGGCCTTCCTCTAAAGAAGACTTTTGACCATTTTTGCAGTCAGGCCTACTAGCAACAAGCTCCATTTCTGAGTGTCTTTATTTCTTCATAAATAAACCCTCTATGTACCGCTGGGCTGGAGGACCAATCCTGACCAAGGCAGGCACCATTTCCTGAAGAGTCTATTCACCAGCAGAGCAATCCTCCCAGACACTTGAAGGAATGGTGGGGAGGGCATTCCCTCACCTCTTGGCGAAGGCTGGTATTTGACTCAGAAAAAGTCAGAGAAAGTGGAAAGTGGTTTTTCAAGTGCCCCCATAGAGTAGAGAAAAGATTGAGCACCCCTACGCACGGAGTCTCAGACTCCGGACACGAAGCCTCTTTGCACCACGTGTGACCACGTTCCCGGCACCATACGCAGATGCGCAGATGCGCGCGCAGGACCGGGGGCGGGGAGCACGGGGGCGGGGAGCACGGGGGCGGGGAGCACG